>NC_074723.1:31037542-31375042 GCF_947242115.1 Biomphalaria glabrata
ATCTTATGATGTTTCACAAGGAATTTAGAGGGCGTCAGAACCGCTGCTGACAAACAGGTTAGAATTGGGAAAAGTAGGTATAGCAACAAGAGACTGAACAAGCATGGGAAACACATAATTTGTTTTAATTGCCATAAACATGGGCATGTGGGTAGAGATTTTTGGAGTAGGGCAGAACAGTCTGAACAGAAGATTGCGAGTTCGGATAGAAAAGAAAGGACAATATTCGAAAGTGATGATAAAAGAGATGACTGCTGTCGTTATAATCACAAGTCAAGCATAGGTAAAAGTCCGTATGAGTTCCATAAAGGTGTAAAAAGAAATGTAAACTCTATTTTGAGAGAACAAAAACATGTGTCGTGTAGATAGCCAGTAAACCATAACGCTTTACGAACATATCATTTACATCAGGGGTGGGCAACCTTTTTTGTATCGAGGGCCGCATTACCAAAAATGTTTGGAATTGTGGGCCTCAGATATTATATATCTATATAGATAGATAGATAGATAGATATAGATATATAGATATATACAACTTACAAAGATACTCTAGCTAACTGTGTAAAGTGTCTTTTAATTCATAAATACACTGTATTATATTCGAACTTCTTGTTTTTTTTCCCCACACTCCACGTAAAGGAATTACAACAAGTGCAATTTTTGAGACAATTTTACGATTTTTTTTATAACAAGCAAAAGAAAACAGATTTTGTCATTTTCCTTTTTTTCCTTTGATGAAAAACTATTTCTAGTGAAATTATTAAAAGTGCAACACTTATTTAGATTCCTTAATTGTGCAATCTATGAAAGAAAAGAGCCAGTTCTCAATACCATCAGCTCACTATTTAGCGTAGAAGCTGATTCAGTTCCAGAGGACATAACTCCAAGCAAAGACAAGTTCGAGTCAGTACTTCCACAGGAGTCCTATGGCTGCCAGAAGCTGTATTTCCGCACTTTAAAAAATTTGCTGCTGTTCACACAATTTGGGTACACATATTACAGCTGTTCTTCTTCGTTCTCATTTTGTTGGAAGGTTTAGCTTTGATATTGTGACTGTGAATAATTTGAAAGTTTATGCAGCTTTTGTGCAAACTTTCATGTTAAGAATTTATGGTTGGGATATTTTAAAAAAAATAATAATAAAAACAGCTATTTTCCTCAGTCAAAGGTCGAGCTCCATCAGCTGTTACACTTGCCATCTTGTTCCAACCCTACCCAACACAGTTCATCAAAGCATTGAATAAATACTGGCCTGAGATTGTGTTTTGAATTAAGTTCATTGATGTAAAGTTAATAAGAATAATCTTCGTTTACTGGAATTTTTTTTATAACGAGACAGTTCCAATAATTTTTATAGATATTATTTTTAATGTATTTGTATGTATATACTGTGGGCGCTCATGATTTCTGTAGGTGCTGACGGGCCGCATAAAACACTCCGGCGGGCCGCATGTGGCCCGCGGGTAGTAATTTGCCCACTCCTGATTTACATACGTTATAAGTAGACGTTGGTTTAATCATTTTGATCGTAATTAATTGGCTGGTCTAGTACGCCTATCAGAACAGGGAATATGCTGTCTCGAGTTAGGTTGGGACTATGAAAGGTACATGTACATGTTACTGTGGAGGTAGTTAATTTTATAGTTTGTTGTTTGGGGTTATAATTAGTTGGCTTAGTTGTTTATTTATTAAATTATTTATCATATATGTAACTGTGTGACTAGAACTAACTAAATAAGGTAATGATGTATTTAAACCAAGGAAAGATAGTTCCAGTAAGTAATATTTCGCATATTTTTATGTGATCATGATCATACATCAGTGAAGAGTTAGGTCACTTTGGAACAAGTAAGTGGAAAGGAGAAAATCAAATACACTTACTGATGCCGTGGGAAAACGATTAGTGATAAATGTTAATTTATTGTGCTAGGTCAAATGTCTCCTCTGTCGAGTGATAGAAAACAGTGTAATTTCTGGGACATAAATCCTCCAAATTATAACTAGACATACCCTATTGTGTCAACTCGAGAAGTCTATATGTACTGTCACCTGAGTGCATAACATTAAACATTACAGCTTCATAACACTTGGGGTGAAAGATAAATATCTACAGATGAATTTGAGTTTGGACACTGGAGGAGAAATTGAAGTTAGAATCCAGAAAAAGACACAAGTTGTCTATCTTTGTTTCCCCATATCTTTCGGCCCTTGCACAATGTAAGACTAAGACGATAGGTAAACATTTGACAGGCATTTTTTTTAGTTAGAGGGAGAGTAGTTGCCTAGGCACGATTATGAATTAATTATTTGTTTCGGAAATAGGGGAAGTTTTGACTTATTGACAATGACGTGGCTATTAATAAAAAGAATAGGTTATTAGATACCAAACGAAAGATCAGTCGACGTAAAGAGACACTTCCAGAACTACGTAGAGATAGGTAGCATTGTATGAAAGTAGAGAGTTTCCTTATATTCGACTGTTCACCTCATTGTTATTAAACTTGATTGAAATTCAGTATCAGCGTCGACTAACTTCTTTTGATTATAAGGCATTTCGCCGGTGTTATTGGATGACATATTACGTTGAGAGAGTTACCTCCATTTGGTTTATTTGCATAAGACTGTGTATTCCTCGAGTACTTTATTATTTAATCTATTTTTATGTCATTAAATGAAATTGCATTTCTCTTTCTTATGTAACAGTCAATAAATTACTTCAGTTTTTACCTGTGTCACCCACGTCATGTCGTAACGTTAGCAGTCCTCAAACCCGTGCCATTGTGACGTTATCTTCCGGGTTAGAGGTCATGTGTGATACCAAGACAGACGGTGGTGGATGGATCATCATTCAGAGAAGAATCAACGGAAAAGTAGATTTCTATAGAGGCTGGAAGGAGTATCGTGACGGCTTTGGAGATTACAACATTGGTGAATTTTATCTGGGAAATGAAAATATTTTTAAGTTAACTTCTACTGGACAATATGAATTAAGAATAGATTTAGAATATAACAACAAGACATACTTTGCACAGTACGAAGACTTTAAAGTTTTGAGTGAGACAGAGAAATATAAACTACAGATAGGAAAATATTCAGGGAATGCTACTGATAGTTTATCAATGCATAACAACATGTTCTTTAGTACTTTTGATAGAGATAATGACAAGGACAGTGGGAACTGTGCAAAATTTTATTCAGCTGCCTGGTGGTACAATGCTTGTCATTATTCCAATCTGAACGGGAAATGGGGAAGTAAATCTTTTGCCGAGGGACTAAACTGGTATTTTATAACTGGATATGAAAGCAGTGTTTCTTTTAGCGAGATGAAAATAAAAGAAAGAGAATGAAACTTATGTTTTGATGAATTTAAAGTCTTGACCTACACTCAAAAGAAAAAAAACCAACTAGATGTTTATTAAACTGAGATCAATTGCTTAACTGAATACTGTTTGTTCTCTTATATTTCTTAAACGTAAATATATCAAAAAAAAATAAAAGTCATAGTGTAAATTTTAAACATCTTTAGTCAGGAAAGTTCAAAGTATTGGAGATCTAGTTCCTTGTTGTATTTTACTATTTATTTTTAATTAAATATTTTGATGATTTGTAACTCAACTGAGGGACTTGGTTGTAATGATTTATACTTATTTTACATTAAAAGTTTTTTGTTTTGTTTTGTTTATTACTAAACGTAATAAATTTTTATTTGTTTAGGATGTTTTAAGTTGTACGAGTCTATTAAAGAAACTTAAAATATTTCATTTATTTATTTTTCAATTATTAGAAGGGAAATACATTCTTAATCTATTATTCTCTTTCCGTACGTTAGAAAAGTCACTAAATAACAAGAGACTTTTTTTGTTATTCAGTCGTGGACTAGTAGCTTCAAATAGCTAATTAAAAGCTAGAATATTTTTTATACTTCTGTAAAATGGTTTAAAATATATTTGGAAAATTAAAACCTACAAAACCAATAAATAGTGAATGCATTTAAGTATATCCAATTTTCTTCCCTACTAAGGAGTAAATCGTGTTTTATGATTTACATTATTTAACGGACTACCAGATTCAAATAGGAAGTTAATTATCTTTAACATTGAAGGGACATCTGAAACATGAAAACAGAAAAAAAAACGGCAAAGGAATCTTTGAAATATTATTACTTTTGTCAATCAAAATAAAATCCCATCTTGAATATTCCTAGCGATCAAGCGGCTCCAACAGGGATCAGACGGGGAATCGCTCTAACTTTGTGTCATAACACAAATTATCTTTGTTATCTGTTTCTTTTCTTTTTTTTTTTTACAATGGTTACATTTATTTTTAGTTTATTCGAGAATAAGTTTAAACTCAAGGTTTTTATTTGCTACATATACCTCGTTTGGGAGTCGCGGTGGCTGCGTGGCAAAGTGCTAGGCTTCCGACATGAGTGTCACGAGCTTGAATCCTAGTAAATAGTGTGTTTTTAGTTTCGGGATTTTTAGACGCCTCTAGGTCCACCCAGCTCTAATGTGTATCTGACATTTGTTGGGAAAAAAGTTTGATTGATTGATCAACATAATAAGCTCGTTAAGCCACAGAAACAGATGATATCTGCACGATCTTCCCTACAGATTGCAATATCTTAAAGAGGTACTATATACCTAGTTTAAAAAATAAATAAAATGGAAGCTGTTTATATCGGACATTATCACTTAAGCGTTTGACTATGAAAGAGCTGGTTGCAGGACGTAAATAGTAAATACATTTACCTAAATGACTGCAGTCTTCACTGTTGAAAGAAACTTTCACCATTTTCATATCGAAAATCAACTGCCGAGAGGAAGAAAACAAAAAGAGAAACCATATTCTAGGCCTTATTTAAATATAATGATAACTTTTAGTATGTGCGAATGTAAACAAATCGTTACGTCTCACGTGCAATACAGTCTTTGACACAGTTTATAGTGCACGATTTTCAAGCCTATAATAACTTTTACATGGTCGGACATGAACTTCAGACAAAGCTATTCATGTGTATTATGAAGATAGCATTGTCTGACTCGTTCAGCTGCTACCTAGAAGTTAATTGATTTAAAGGTAAACTAGTTGGCTTAAATTTGGTTACGCAGAATTCAGAGCGGTGCACGTACATAGACGTCTAGTCTACTTGTCTAGTCTTATATTTACAACTCTACTTCAGTCATCAGTGGAAGCACTACTTGTCTAGTCTTATATTTACAACTCTACTTTAGTCATCAGTGGAAGCACTACTTGTCTAGTCTTATATTTACAACTCTACTTCAGTCATCAGTGGAAGCACTACTTGTCTAGTCTTATATTTACACCTCTACTTCAGTCATCAGTGGAAGCACTACTTGTTTAGTCTTATATTTACAACTCTACTTCAGTCATCAGTGGAAGCACTACTTGTTTATGTTAATTACAAGTTCATTGGTTTGATGGTTAAAAAAAAGCTAGAATTTTTCTACACAGAATCCAAGGAGGTGGGTGTGCAACCCCATGTGTGCGCCAATGGTTGTGCAGTTTAGTAATGATCAGCATCATGGGCGTAGCAAGGATTTTTTTTCGGGGGGGGGGGGGGTTTGGGGGGGGGGGGGGATTTTTTTTCTCCCCCCCCCCCCGCGACCCCCCCCCCCCTCCCGATAAATTTTTTATATGTATTTATGTGTGTGTGTACATAATCTTTATTGCATTCTGACTCTTCATTCTTTCGGAAGACGTTTATTGTGCCCTAGAATAGGTTCTTCCATGAGTTAGTGGAAAAATTGTAGATTCCCCGCAAATACTAGCAAGGGGGGCGAAGCCCCGCCGCCAAGCACTATTTCTGATATTGAAAGCCAACAAAATGCATATTCTGAGGTATCTACAGTGCATTTTTCTGCTATTAAAAAGTTTTATTTCAAATACCTAATGTGCTATTTTACTGACTTAGACCCTCCCGTGCCGTTTGGCGCATTTGCCGTCAAGCTGTTTCCATAAAATTGTAGATTCCCTGCCATTACTAGCAATGGGGTCTAGGGAGCGCTAGCGCGGGGCGAAGCCCAGCCGCCAAGCACTATTTTTGGTATTGAAAGCCAACAAAATGCATATTCTGAGGTATCTACAGTGCATTTTTCTGCTATTAAAAAGTTTTATTTCAAAAACCTAATGGTCTATTCTTACTGACCCTTCCGCGCCGTTCGGAGCATTTGACGTCAAGCTGTTTCCATAAAAATCTGTCCCTGGTAATGTCTGAAGCCTCTTCCCACCTGCCATGAAGACCTCAATGAATGAGTGGCGTCAAGTTGTACTAGGATATCATTGCAACTCTTCTTATGCGTAATTCATTTTGTCGGAGAACATGTCCCGTTAACCTCATGCGTCGCTCTCTCACAATCTTACTAAAGGGTCGACTCCCAGTTCGGCATAGGATTTCCTTGATTTCAACCCGATCTCTATAACGGACTTCTAAAATCTGTCTTAGCCATCTTTGTTGAGCCACTGTACATTTAGTATTATTCAATTTCGGCAGATGGCTATTCACTGCAGTTTATTAAGGGATCCCTGCCACTGGTAAAAATGTGTAACCACTCTTGAATACGCTCTTGGAGTTAAGTGACTGTAGTTTGCTTTAGATTTTATATCGAAAAGATAAGTTTTATTGTCAAAATCATCTGTTGGGGGGTTTCCACCTCAAAATGCTCTGTAGGGGGATCTTAAACTTAAAACCATCTGGAGTGGTTTTAAACTTTAAAAAACGCCATCTGTAGAAGAGGGGTTTAAACTCAAAACCCCCGATTGGATTGGCTACGCTCAAATAATTTTAGTGTGTAATTTGCTTTTTTTTTTTATATTGAAGATGTATTTTTAGCATTAAACCCCTCTGAATGGGGGTTGAAACTCAAAACCCCTTTTGGCAACGCTCATAGCATTTTGAGTGCGTAATTTACTTTTTTTTTCTTACACTGAAGATGTATTTTTTAGCCTCAAACCCCACAAGCGGGGGGTTTAAACTCAAAACCCCTTTGGCTACGTTCATAGATTTTAGTGTGAGTAATTTGCTTTTATTTATATTGAAGAGGTACTTTTTAGCTTCAACTTCCACTGGAGGGGAGTTTAATCTCAAAACCCCTTTGACTACACACAAAACATTTTGAGTGTATAATTTGCTTTGTTTTTATTATTAAAGAGGTATTTTTTACCTTCAAACTCCGTTTAAGTGGGGTTTAAACTAAAAACTAAGTCAAAACCCATTTAGCTACGCTCATAACATTTTGAGTGCGTAATTAACTTTTTTTTATATTGAGAAGGGAGTTTATCGTAAATTTTGGAGGGGGTTTTAAAATCAAAATCTCCCTTAACTGTGCTCTTGGAATTAGGGGATTTTCGCTTGCATTTTTGTTTTGTTTTGTTTTATAGAAGAGGGGGGGTTAACTGCAAAAACCCAAGTAGGGGGTTTAAAACTCAAAATCCCTAGTAGGGGGTTTTAAACTCAAAACCAATGGTAGGGGTTTTTAAACTCGAACCCCCCTGGTAGGGGGTTTTAAACTCAAAACCCCCTAGTAAGGGGTTTTAAACTCAAAACCCCATTGGTTGTGCTGGGGCAATTAATGGTTTAGTATTAAAATCTCACCTAAAATAAACAAAATCAAATCAAAAAATCATTCACTAAATTCCGATCCCCCCCTTGGGGGGGGGGGGGATTTCATTTCGGGGGTGGTTTGAACCCCAACCCCCCCCCCTGGCTACGCCCATGATCAGCATAATCAGAAATTATTTTTGTTCAAAAGGGAGAACACATCTTTAGCCTGTAGTTCAATAAATCCTACAAAATGATTTTGTGATTAAAACATCCTTTTGCTAAAAGCATTGTTAGCATACTCAAAGACATTATATTTTTTTACTCAAAGAGAGATAACTAGGATCAAAACAAAATTCTTAATATATATTAGTTTACTTCCCCTTGTTAGTTAAATTTATACTGTGAACTCAAAAAGATGGATAAAATTATTTTATATTTTTAGTGATGAATATAAAGAAAAAAAGAAACCAATAGTAGATAAAAAAAAAGGAGAAATGGACAAGATATCATCCGAATACAAGAAAGATGACGCCTATTATATTCTATCACAAGATTAACGTCTAATCTTTCGCATCAGAACCGACCAAAACAGAATGAGACAACATATGTTTAGGAAGCTCATAAGTGAACCCAGCGAAATCTGACCTTCTGGAGTGTCACCAGAGAATGCTGACCATGTCCTTTAAAAACGCATTTTTACCAGGATGCCCGAAAAGACACTCGCCCTATAACACCCCAAATAGAAAGAAAATTATATGGCGGGATGCCTGATTTGGAAACCACTGCGCAGTTCATCTCATAGTCATCTGAAAACTCCAACATAATAATGAGAACGAGAAAGAAGAAGAGGAAGCAGGTATGACTAGTTCTAGGCATTAGAGAAATGAATTAACATTAGTCAATCAAACTAAACTACCATTTAAAGTCACCATAATTGTTTTTTTTTTGTTAACATTTGTAGGCGTACCATCTTGAAGATATATAGATTGTACATCCATGTAGTATACAATTTTCTATAATTTGCTAAGTTGATATTGCATAAAGTGGTAATGGATATAAGAATTTCACTATAAAATATTTCCTAATGTCATGAGTCTCAAATAGCCTCTGACAACCAGTCCAACTCATTGACTTCACGTGTGGCTCAGATATTGAGTCTGGCGGAAGTTTTCAGTAACAGGAGAAGGGGCAAGGGCGAGTAACTGGCTCCTCAACCAGTAAGTTTTGTGCAGGAGTGGCTCGATAGACATGGCTGAGTAGCCACCTTGGAGAAAGACAACTATAAATTCAAACCTCTGTTGCCTTGCAGTTATACCCAAGCATGAGAAAGGCTTCTCAGAGAAAATATCAGGAAACGGCGACCCTTACAATGAAGTTTTAAAACTTAGGGATTTTATGGATGCCCTTGAGTCCACTCAACTCTAATGGGTATCTGACTTAAATTTAGAAAATCTTATATATTACAGAGGTTACTTCAAAATAGAAGATAATTACGTCCTACGCATTTGATGTGTCAATTAATTAATGCAGGTAATATGTAAAATCATTGATTTTCCTTACTGATTCACGAAACCCTTTCCATTCTACAATGGCACAAGGGAAGAAGGAGCACTTGTAAGAATTTTTTTTCTAGCTTATGGAATAAGAAAGGCTCCTCTGTCCTTAGGTCTTTCTCATTATTAATTAGGAAATATAGGCGGTTGTTCATTGGGTCTGGCCTTATGACAGTAAACTTGCTCGAAACTTATGTCTAACCATCTGCTCCAAGGTCTGAAAGGGCTTCTTAACTTTAAAAAATATTTTACAGCAATCTTTCTGCCTCTCCCTCCCTCTCTGTCTCTCTTTCTCTTTCTTTTACTTTCGCTATTATTATCTTTGTTTTTATCTTTATTACTTCGTTGTCATGACAAGAGAGCCATCACGGATGTCAAGCAAGTTACAAGTATCCATTACTCTCAAAGAACTATTTTTTCTGGAGCTGATTCTGTAACACGAGGGTTTTCCTAATTTCTTAGTCTGGGTGACATAATACATTTCCATGACTTACAGGTCGCATCAACTTAAAAGTGATGGAGATAGTGGTACCATGTCTCTCCTGCTACGCGACCAGATAATTCTAGGGGTCAGTTAGGACCATGTCACGAGCCGGATGCGCTTATCGGGCCGTAGGTTGAACATCAATTGTGAAACTAAATATGATAACAATATTCCGCAATCTTACATCGTTGTATAACTCGTCTAGTGTCTATCTATAAAGAGACTATTTTCTCTCCCTTGTCAATTGTTGAGAAATGGCTTTCCTACTGAGTCTTCTTCTTGGCGTTTATTTAGCTCCATTAGCTCTTTCAGGTATTTAGACTTTCGACTTTTGTTTGAATCTAGTTTACATTCATGCAGCTTTCATATTAGCAAATTTTCATACAAAAGGCTATATGTACTACTTTTAATTTAGAAACATTATATACATCTAACTTTAATTATTTAAAGCTAACTAAGAAATGTTTTTTAATGCTTGTAAAAATTATTTTGAATCTCACTTTATATTACATAAGCTTTACGTACGTCAACTTAATGTTACATAAACTTAATGCTACATAAACTTGATGTTACATAAACATAATGTTACATAAACTTAATGTTACATATTAGTCGTAAATAAAATATACACTCTGGATTGTCTTTTGATGATCTCAAGTTTAAACCATGTCTGCCGCCGTCCTCCTCCATCCTGTGTCAGTTTAAATAACTACATTTCTAAATTTTTAATACATATTTGTTAAAACACTCTAAGTTACATACACTTTATGTTATATACACTCTAAAATACATACACTTTATGTTATACACACTCTAAGTTACATCCACTTTATGTTATATACACTCTAAGTTACAACCACTTTATGTTATATACACTCCAAGTTACATACACTTGATGTTATATACACTCTAAGTTACATACACTTTATGTTATATACACTCTAAGTTACATACACTTTATGTTATATACACTCTAAGTTACATACACTTTATGTTATATACACTCTGTTACATACACTTTATGTTATATACACTCTAACTTACATACGCTTTATGTTATATACATTCTGTTACATACAATTTATGTTATATACACTCTGTTACATACACTTTATGTTATATACACTCTAACTTACATACACTTTATGTTATATACACTCTAAGTTACATACACTTTATATTATATACACTCTGTTACATACACTTTATGTTATATACACTCTAAGTTACATACACTTTATATTATATACACTCTATGTTATATACACTCTGTTACATAAACTTTATGTTATATACACTCTAACTTACATACGCTTTATGTTATATACACTCTGTTACATACACTTTATGTAATATACACTCTAAGTTACATACACTTTATGTTATATACACTCTAACTTACATACGCTTTATATTATATAAAAGCGACGATATAGTTATTGGCCTCATTAAGTCATAGAACGACGTTTATTCATCTTGAATGCTTTTCATATGACTGTTGTGCACTAGCGGATCCAGAACTTTGGAGTGGGGGGGGCGATTTTTTTCCAAACCCTAACCCTAACGCCCAGTAAACCCTAACCCTATGCATAAACGTGCGTACAGCACACACACACACGCACACACATACACATATATATATATATCATTTCTCAACCTTCGGCGAAAAACAAAACAACTGGGGCAGCGCTATAAGGTTCTCTTGTGGGGTTCGGGGCGAAGACCCGACGCCAAAAGCGTTTTCTTGCTTTTTTTCACTGCAGAAACGTATACTCCTGAGTTCTACAGCTCATTATTCACTAATGGAGTTCGGGGCGAAGCCCCGACGCCAAACGCGTTTTCTTGCATTCTTCACTGCAGAAACACATTTTCCTGACCTGAAGCTCATTATTCATACTATTAAAACAAAACTTTCGAATAATGTTGTACTTGAAACATATTCTAATATAAATTTATAGGCCCATAATACATTGCAAATAAAACCGATTTATTCATTGAAAAGATAGATTTTTGCTTTGAGGATCGCCGCCGAAAAAAAAATTCGATAAATAGTATTCAAGAAAATTAAAGTATAAATTGTGAGTTATAGTCTCAAATTTATTTAACTAGAAAAATATCAGATTGAGTAAAGGTTGGGAAAAGGCGACTAGGAAATCATGACTCTTATACTAAAAATTTAGTTTAAATTCTAACTTTTCCAATGCAAAGTGTTTTTAAAATAATTATGATACATTCATGTGAAATTACAAAAATTCTGTCTGGAAATGGGAGGGGCGGTAGAGTGAAAATGATTAATCCTCGCTCCTTTAATAATTTCTGCTAAAGATTGCATTTGGCATTAAAGAATAGGGGTGGGGCGACTCGATATAAGAATTTAATTTATAGTATATATAAATTATATTAGTGAAAGATTGTTTTAATTTTGTAATTTCTTAACTATAATACAAAAAGGAAAAAGTATTGATTTGTCCGATGAGGGAAATGCGATTGCATGTATCGCCCCTCCCACCTGGTACAATCCTTTTCATTTAAATTTACTAATGATACAATTTGAGATTAGAGTACGACATAATATACAATGGGTCACATATCAATAAGTAATTTATATTATATAGATATTAAACTAATTTTGTTCACTAACTATGATTCTCCACAAAAATAGGACCGCCCCCCCAGCACTCAGAGGGCTAGAGTGGGGAGGGCAGTACATGCAATCGCCCCCCCCCCTCACCCCACCAAATCGGCCAAAATACCAGAAAGGGAGTGACATAATATAAAATGTATATATTTATTCAACTAATTTTGTTTACAAACTATGATTTCTCCATAAAAACGGACCGCCCCCCCCCCCCACTCAAAGGGTTTAGATGGGAAGGGCAGTAGAGGTATTCGCCCCTCTTCCCCCACCACCAATAGGCAAACAGGGAACGACATAATATAAAGATTGGTTAAAATACCAATAACAAATTTTACTAATATAGATATTTAATTGATTTTGTTTGCGAGCTGTGATTTCTACAAATAAATTGGACCGCCCCCCCTCCCGACCCCACCAAATCGACTAACATACTAGAGGGGGGGGGGCGAAATAATCTAAAAATAGGTTAAAATATAAATAATTAGTATATATTTTTAACATAAGTAATAAATTCGTATACAAATTGTGTGAATCCTATACTAAAGTTCGTCCGCCCCCCCCTGGGGGGGGGTCGGCCTTGTGGGGGGGGGGGCGATCGCCCCTTTCGTCCCCCCCTTTGGATCCGCCAGTGCTGTGGTGCCATATATTGGAGAGACACTCCTGTTCACATATATTGCAGGTCTAAGTAGCTTTCGCTTTCGGCCTTGTGGGGGGGGGCGATCGCCCCTTTCGTCCCCCCCTTTGGATCCGCCAGTGCTGTGGAGCCATATATTGGAGAGACACTCCTGTTCACATATATTGCAGGTCTAAGTAGCTTTCGCTTTGGTGGTAGAAGAGCTGGCCATTTTTCGTATGACACGCTTTTCTTCAAGAGGTGATGCCCATGTTTTCTCGCTTTCCATAGCTCTGTTGGTCACTGTCTCTAGTGCGGTCTAGGGCTATGTCTTCCCAATGGTCTGTATCAATGTTCACTTGTAAAAAAGCTCAAAATTGGAACCAGTAAATTCTACCTATGTGGGGTGTTACATACACTTTATGTTATATACACTCTAACTTACATACACTTTATGTTATATACACTCTAAGTTACATACACTTTATATTATATACACTCTGTTACATACACTTTATGTTATATACACTCTAAGTTACATACACTTTATATTATATACACTCTATGTTATATACACTCTGTTACATAAACTTTATGTTATATACACTCTAACTTACATACGCTTTATGTTATATACACTCTGTTACATACACTTTATGTAATATACACTCTAAGTTACATACACTTTATGTTATATACACTCTAACTTACATACGCTTTATATTATATAAAAGCGACGATATAGTTATTGGCCTCATTAAGTCATAGAACGACGTTTATTCATCTTGAATGCTTTTCATATGACTGTTGTGCACTAGCGGATCCAGAACTTTGGAGTGGGGGGGGCGATTTTTTTCCAAACCCTAACCCTAACGCCCAGTAAACCCTAACCCTATGCATAAACGTGCGTACAGCACACACACACACGCACACACATACACATATATATATATATCATTTCTCAACCTTCGGCGAAAAACAAAACAACTGGGGCAGCGCTATAAGGTTCTCTTGTGGGGTTCGGGGCGAAGACCCGACGCCAAAAGCGTTTTCTTGCTTTTTTTCACTGCAGAAACGTATACTCCTGAGTTCTACAGCTCATTATTCACTAATGGAGTTCGGGGCGAAGCCCCGACGCCAAACGCGTTTTCTTGCATTCTTCACTGCAGAAACACATTTTCCTGACCTGAAGCTCATTATTCATACTATTAAAACAAAACTTTCGAATAATGTTGTACTTGAAACATATTCTAATATAAATTTATAGGCCCATAATACATTGCAAATAAAACCGATTTATTCATTGAAAAGATAGATTTTTGCTTTGAGGATCGCCGCCGAAAAAAAAATTCGATAAATAGTATTCAAGAAAATTAAAGTATAAATTGTGAGTTATAGTCTCAAATTTATTTAACTAGAAAAATATCAGATTGAGTAAAGGTTGGGAAAAGGCGACTAGGAAATCATGACTCTTATACTAAAAATTTAGTTTAAATTCTAACTTTTCCAATGCAAAGTGTTTTTAAAATAATTATGATACATTCATGTGAAATTACAAAAATTCTGTCTGGAAATGGGAGGGGCGGTAGAGTGAAAATGATTAATCCTCGCTCCTTTAATAATTTCTGCTAAAGATTGCATTTGGCATTAAAGAATAGGGGTGGGGCGACTCGATATAAGAATTTAATTTATAGTATATATAAATTATATTAGTGAAAGATTGTTTTAATTTTGTAATTTCTTAACTATAATACAAAAAGGAAAAAGTATTGATTTGTCCGATGAGGGAAATGCGATTGCATGTATCGCCCCTCCCACCTGGTACAATCCTTTTCATTTAAATTTACTAATGATACAATTTGAGATTAGAGTACGACATAATATACAATGGGTCACATATCAATAAGTAATTTATATTATATAGATATTAAACTAATTTTGTTCACTAACTATGATTCTCCACAAAAATAGGACCGCCCCCCCAGCACTCAGAGGGCTAGAGTGGGGAGGGCAGTACATGCAATCGCCCCCCCCCCTCACCCCACCAAATCGGCCAAAATACCAGAAAGGGAGTGACATAATATAAAATGTATATATTTATTCAACTAATTTTGTTTACAAACTATGATTTCTCCATAAAAACGGACCGCCCCCCCCCCACTCAAAGGGTTTAGATGGGAAGGGCAGTAGAGGTATTCGCCCCTCTTCCCCCACCACCAATAGGCAAACAGGGAACGACATAATATAAAGATTGGTTAAAATACCAATAACAAATTTTACTAATATAGATATTTAATTGATTTTGTTTGCGAGCTGTGATTTCTACAAATAAATTGGACCGCCCCCCCTCCCGACCCCACCAAATCGACTAACATACTAGAGGGGGGGGGGCGAAATAATCTAAAAATAGGTTAAAATATAAATAATTAGTATATATTTTTAACATAAGTAATAAATTCGTATACAAATTGTGTGAATCCTATACTAAAGTTCGTCCGCCCCCCCCTGGGGGGGGGTCGGCCTTGTGGGGGGGGGGGCGATCGCCCCTTTCGTCCCCCCCTTTGGATCCGCCAGTGCTGTGGTGCCATATATTGGAGAGACACTCCTGTTCACATATATTGCAGGTCTAAGTAGCTTTCGCTTTCGGCCTTGTGGGGGGGGGCGATCGCCCCTTTCGTCCCCCCCTTTGGATCCGCCAGTGCTGTGGAGCCATATATTGGAGAGACACTCCTGTTCACATATATTGCAGGTCTAAGTAGCTTTCGCTTTGGTGGTAGAAGAGCTGGCCATTTTTCGTATGACACGCTTTTCTTCAAGAGGTGATGCCCATGTTTTCTCGCTTTCCATAGCTCTGTTGGTCACTGTCTCTAGTGCGGTCTAGGGCTATGTCTTCCCAATGGTCTGTATCAATGTTCACTTGTAAAAAAGCTCAAAATTGGAACCAGTAAATTCTACCTATGTGGGGTGTCACCAGAGAATGATGACTATGTCCTCCAAAACGTCCCGTACAAGACATTAGCCCCAAAAACACCTCAATAGAAAGAAGACTATATAGAGAGCTCGCTGATTTAGAAACCACTGCGCAGTTTATCTCATCTAGTCATCTGAACGCTCCAACATAAAAATGAGAACTAAGAAGAAGAAGAAATGTTCACTGATTTTAAATCCCGTTTAGCACATCCACGTAATGGATGTGGGGGCGACCAGTTTTTCTTAAGCCAGACGCAACTTTCCCGTACAGAATGATTTTTGGGAAGCGACTGTCCTCCATCCGCGAACATGTCCGAGCCAGCGCAAGCGGTGTTGCCTAAGGACTACAAAGATGCTGAGAAGGTTCTATCGCGCACGTTTGTATGTTACATACACTTTATGTTATATGTATGTTATGTTATAACCTTATTATAACCTTTTGTGATTTTTGATAGACCACGAGTTTGTTTGAGCTTAGCTGAAAAACCTATCGATGAGGCTCATGGTTCAACACTTGTCTCAAGCACAGTGGTGTCTACTGAGCGCCTAAAATTTCAAGTTGCTGCTCGTTAAACGTAAGCCCATCCCCACTGGAAAGAAGTTGAGCTTGGACCAAAGCGCTCTGAGCATGCTATTTGTGCAAGCGCTAAAATTGTCTTTAGTCAAATCTATTAAAAGAAAACAAGCGAAATATAAAATTTATAAGGGGAAGAACTTCGCCTTTACAACTATATATCTAAATCATATAGTAATAATTTCCTTTATTCTGTATCAAACGAAATAGTTAAATTACCAGTAATTAACTGACTAATTAGTTAATTTGTTTCGTAGTTAGTGCTTTATTATGTACAATATAGATTTGTATTTTAAAGTATAAAATTAATTAGTTAATAAGAGTGAGAGAAATAGCCATAGACATAAATAAATATAGACTGGAAGTAGGAAGTTATTTTTATTTGGGGGAAGTCAAATATGTTTGATGTACTATATCTATGTGAAAAAAAAAATGGCGGCAATTGAGCTATAAATTATAGGACTAACATTTCAGCCAATATATAATTATGATCTTTAGTTTTGAAAAGTACAAAACTGCCATATTCCCAGTATTTTGCCTTTGTTTCATAATCATAGACATAGGCAAATATATATATAGGTTTGTGATGTGGATCTATGTTTGTTGACATGGCTTCTTTATTAATGTATGGCGGTCGTCTTATCAATTCAAATTGTTAGAATTAGTTTTTAGTAAAAAAAAGTCAAAGAAAATGAGCAGAACGTGCTCTAATGTTCGTAGTACGATAGGCCAAGGATAAATTCTAAAGGTTGAAAAAAAAATTGAATATTATACACATTAACTTTCAGTTTCATTAAGTCAGAATAACTGTGACTGTCACTAATTTAATATTGATAGATCTAAATCTAATAAATATGACTAATATTTGTAATAACTAGGTCTAATACTTTTCATACTTTTTACTACTAACTATTAAACTAGTCAGTCTATGCATGCAGACTATAGACTAGATCTAATATAAGTATACATTATAGATCTAGTGACAATCTAGTCCTAGACTATTTATTTTATATACTAACTATAGACTATAGTGTCTATAGACTAGACTATACAGATTACAATTATAGTTTATAGTATAGTAATAAGTAGTATTTTTTTTTACTATAGTGTTATAAACCTGGTGGTGGCACAGATGGGGGTAGTGGTGTGAGTGTAGTCAGCCGACGCAAATCGCCCCAGGCCAGCGCTAGACGAGCGGTCTACCGTGACGAGTTACGACGATCGGCCGAGACGAGTTAACAACATGAAGGTTCGAGTAGGATCGGCGTCGTGAACAGAGCTCAGGAGCGTCGCAGAATGGTCGAGCGACGTTCTGTCCGGTTCTAGAAGGCCAGTAGGGACCCTATATAAAGAGCGGAGGTGTCGCAGTCAAGACGGTTCAGAAAGCGGGTTCACGACAGGAGTTCAGAACACGGTCGACTACAGCACAGTTCAACGGTATGGTTCTGTACGGAGCATTACGACGGTTCAGTGCGGAGTACTTTCAAGTACAGTTGAGACGAACGGCGTCTTGATCTTGGTATGTGATCGAGTCCGACACAACGAGCCCAAGTGTGTGAAGTCAGTCCCGAACTGTTGAACCCAGTGCAAGCCCGGAACGAGACGGAGAGGCCAGTGCAAGACTTGATACGGCGGAACGGTGTTATCGGAGAGATATTTGTTATCGCAGAGCTATTTGTACTGTTCTACGTGCTGCCAATTGTACAGTATTGGCTGTTATTTATGGACATTAAACCTTTACGTTATTTTGGAGCCCTGACTTGTCAAGTTCTTTAAGTTGGTGGTGTATGGTGCAGTTTGCAGAGGGCCTGGATAGTGAGATTCGTAACAATAGTATTTATATAGATTAGATCTAAATCTAGTATTTAAAACTATTTATAATTATTTTAATTATGTAACTTTATTAGATTTGGTAGGCACGATTAGAGATATAATAATACAGAAGGGGTTCTATCAATTATATAGGTTATGGCTGAAAAAAAAAACAACTATAAATACTTTCAATTTTACACTGCTCATAATTGCTGTATAACTCATACAAACTTATCTTTTCCCAAATGTTTCCCATAATAATTTTTACTTTATCGTCCAGTCTATATATATATGTCTATGGAAATAGTATTAAGAATTATTGAAGGGGACGAAATCCTACTAATTTAGCCATATTTGTGAATACTGAAGTATTAATTTCACTTTTTGGTGTCAAAGTAAATAATAATCTACCAGTAATTAATTTTCTAAATGTTATTGTTTTATTTCTTTATTTTTTGAATATGTCAATGAATAATTTAACTAAAATTCAACTTGATCTGAGATCGGGTGTGGAAGAAATATCTAAAAACTTTTTAACGGACTGACAGACAGACATTGTGTGAGTTGATATTAGCTTTGTAAAAACTTTTAATGTTATATACACTTTATGTTATCTATATGTATATAGCACATAGTGTTAAAGTCATATGCTCTTAATATTACATACATCTATTACCTAAAAGAACTATTAACTCTTTCTCTTCTAATAGACTATGCCGACTTGGATTCGACCCCATTAAACAAATTGTTTTTTGAATGTATAAACTTGTATTTGCGTTATGTAAAGAGAGCATGCATATTCTTATAATTTGATGTCAAATATAACATTTTAAAACGAAGAAAATAATTACGAGAAAAAGAGTTAAGATAGTTATATATCAAGAGTTAAGATAGTTATATATCAAGAGTTAAGATAGTTATCTATCATTAAGTTATGTGATGCAAAAGATGAATTTGTATGAATTTATCGTTACCCTAGTAAGTTTGAAAAATTTCAAAAAGTCCTATTTTCGTAAAGATTGTTGGATAGGATTCTGAATCATTCAATTCTTTTTACAGTTTAAGTTCTTAAAGGTTTTTTTTTCCGAAGGGGAGGAAGAGAATCCCATCTGGATAAAATTAATCATATGCAGGTTTGAAGGACCAGGTCAGAAATATTATGTGTCCTTCGTATGTTTGACTAGTTAATTTTTTTAGCTTTCTCTAGCTCTGTTCAAGAGTCTAAATGTTATAAGTGGATCATGTCAGGAGAATATATTTTGTCTTGACTCCTAAAGCTTCATTGAGACATTGTAGGCAATAATTTGTGTTTAAGTATAATTTATTAAACATATTTATTGAAATGGAAATTGCAAGTATTTTAAATATTTTCTTTCAGATCTTATCATTTATGTCCAGCCAGAGGTCATATCGCCAGTGTTCACATTGCAACTTGTGATCAACTGTTCTGTAACTAACAACCAAGTTCCAAACATTGATATCATCAAATCTGTATCACTGTCACGTTATAACGAAACGATCAAAGACTTTTATGTTCTTCTGTCACTGGACACTCAAACTTTCAATCTCCAACAATTTGTTCAGTTCAGACATGCGCAAGTTAGTTTTGGAAATCTTTTCCTTTC
The DNA here is from genome assembly GCF_947242115.1 of Biomphalaria glabrata. Lineage (NCBI taxonomy): Eukaryota > Metazoa > Mollusca > Gastropoda > Planorbidae > Biomphalaria > Biomphalaria glabrata. Next base: position 31,057,376 of record NC_074723.1, read on the forward strand.
CTTGACTGTCTACAATCCTGTTCAGTCTGACGCTCAAGCTTACAGATGTAATGTTGATGGAGATAACTCTGTTCTGAATAATGTTTCCATGAAAGCCAAGAACGGAGTGAGATATGAACCAAATGTCACAGCATTGATTGAAAAAATCACACGATTAATGATATCCGAAGAAAAAGAAAAATGCTCTTCGAAGAATGTAGGGCTTTCAGAATACAATAATATAAGTAAGTATTAGAAACAATATAATACAATTTTGTAGGCCTTTTAGCAGTGGTGTAGCTAGGGGTTTGGATGCGCGCGGGGCTTGACCTCTTCACAACTAAACATAGACGTAGACATTCAATTCGATAACAAATTGACTTAAATATCTTGATAATATTACATTTTCACGTAATTTATTTCGATTTTTATAATTTATTACCTACAAACTTATTTTTTTTGTTTACAGGATCAAAACTTCATTTCGTTGGAAGTTCTGAAATTGTAAAAGAACTCATAGAACCCTTGACAGTCAAATGTTCTTTTCCGGTAAAGTCTACTTAAATCTTTTTTTTTAGAAATCACTCTAGGTGGAAATTAAATCTTATTTTACACACATTCACAGACAAGCGCACATAGAAACAAATGCAAAAACATCCGCACACAAACACACTTAAAGACGCATACAAAAGTACCCACATACACACAATAAACACACACAAACGCAAATACACACAGACACACCCAAACGCACTCAAATACAAGCACCAACATTATAAATTATTTTATGTTTGTCTACATTTCATAAAAAAAAAATCCAATAATGTTTTAATCAGGTTGTCAATAGTTAATTTGAAGTCTCCTGGTGTTAACAAACCATTTGCTGTATACAAGTGTGTTTGTGTTTGTTTGTGTATTTGTAAATAGGTGAGTAGTTGTAGTATTATTTGGCATATCTTTGGAAAAGTTCTATTAATATTTTTTTGTTTTGTTTTGCAGGCTTCAAACGATAGTTATTTTCAAGATTCAGTTCTTCGGTCTATGTACATACTTCACGGTAACGTTTTATTAATATAATAAACATTGGTGAAACTAAAAGAAGTGTTATTTGAAAAGCTTAAATCAACTCACTGTATGTCTGGTACAAAGTGTGTACACATTATTTGCCACGATCCCATTCATGGATCAAGCTGAAACCTCGCAGTGTTCAATGAGTCAATGAAATAATTAACCAACTAGAATATTAATTACTTATAATTCACTATTTCGTTTAATACCAACAAGGGACATAATCCTTTATTATATACAGATATGACTAATTATTCGGCGTTTATCCCCTTAATTAATTGTTCACACTATTTCTTCACCTAGCATTCTCCGATCAAGTTGATACATTGAACAATTATTTATTGTACCTAAAAAAAAACGTAAATTAATAAACAAAAAATCCCAACTAGTCAATTTATTATTGGTAATTAATTATTTAGTTTGATATCGAATAAGGGAAATGGTTGTTGTTGATTTATCAGCTGTAGAGCGACTATGGTTTATCTCCAACATATCTTTGTGTGAACGTAAGCATTTCGAATAGCCCTGTTAATTAGTCTCAAAAGATACGTGACTGTAGACTTCTCGGCGGCAGCGACCATTACTGCTTTGAGTCATACCATGTTGTGGAGTATCCTTCCGCCTCCCACGGTATCAACAATTTGGACACACCTATGGGATTTCTTCGTATTTCAATAAGTTCCTCTCTCAGACACGACGATCTATTGGGCAATAGGACTGAAGGTCATCTGTTTCTATGGGCGACAATTAATAAGCTTGTCAGCTTAAGCCCACGCAATCCTTCTACAGACGGATGCACACTATTTCTCAAAATTTTTATTTCAATAATAATTGTTTTTTAATTCTGTTTAACATATTTTTTTATGATACATAAAAAAAAAAGTAAAATGTATGCCTTTTTTAGCGACCTCCGATAGGGGAAAAGACGCTATTAGTTTTGTGTGAAATGTCTGTCCGTCTGGCCGTCCGTCCCGTTTAGATCTCGTAAACTAGAAACGATATTGAAAATCCGTCATCACAATATTTTAGACCATTCAAAGTTCTGATGCAACGGCTACGTTTTTTTTTCCTGAAAGCGATAAATGTAATTTAAAAAATCAGTTATGGAAGCAGTTTTTTAAATAGAAAAAGCTAGTATGCATTATAAGTTGGACCTAATTTAAAACGAATAGTAATCTTATAAACTTCATTTTATTATTTTTTTGTGTAATATGCACGCTCCAAAAATAAATAAAAGATGAAACTTTTTCAAAACAATTACATTATGCAAAGACCAGGACAGGCTCAGTAAAGCGCTTAGCTTCCGAACCGAGGGTCCCGGGTACGAATCCTGGTGAAGACTGGGATTTTAAACTTCGGAATCCTTGGGCGCCACTTAGTCTACCCAAGTCTAATGGGTACCTGACATTAGTTGGGGAAAAGTAAAGGCGGTTGGTCGTTGTGCTGGCTACATGACACCCTATTTAACCGTAGGCCACAAAAACAGATGAACTTTACATCATCCGCCCTATAGACCACAAGGTCCGAAAGAGGAACTAATTAGGCCAGGTTCACATCTAACTTTGCATTCACTTGCACCTATCCTTTGATCTGCAGCACCATTGGGGCACTACACAAGATCTGTCAACCTTCTTTCTCCATTCTTATCTTGTCTTTGATATAATTTCATTTGGATGTTCTTTCTAAAAATATTGAAGCCTGCCTGGGTGGACCACTTCGGGGGCCGATTTTAAGTTTGTGTTTTCACACAAACTGTCTTTGTAATCTTGTTTTCATTCTGAATTTGTAGCATTTATATCTTGAAACTTATCTTTTTTTTTTCAGAGACCAATGGTGTTATTGCGACTATATCTAGAGATCAACCTGTTACCGAATCTGGACAAAACCTGAGCTCCAATACAATACAAGGCGAACTCTATCACAACTTGTCTAAAGATTCCTATCTTCAAGTCACATGGCAAAATATGAACTTGTCCGACTCTGGGAAATATTTTTGCGGTGCCCATGTCAACTATTTACTCGGACAAAAAGACAGATTTCAGGAGCAGTTAGTCATTTCTGTACAAAGACCAACTTTTGATGATTTGGTCAAAGTTGTTTATGATTTGCAGAGAGAAGTTGGTGAAGAAAAACAGAGGCGAGAAATTAGCGAACGAAACGTAATGAATTTTCATGAAGAGTTCAAGGTTCATCAGAAAAATATGACGATTGTAAAGGAAGAATTAAAAATCAATCAACAAAAAATTGAAAACGTTAAAGAGGACGTGAAAATCAATCAACAAAACATCGAAAACGTTAAAGAAGATGTGAACATCAATCAACAAAACATCGACAATGTTCAAGAAGACGTGAAAAGAAATAAAAAAGATGTAAAAATCAATCAACAAAATATCGAAAATAATAAAAAAGATGTAAAAATCAATCAACAAAACATTGAAAATTTTAAAGAAGATGTGAAAATCAATCAACAAAACATTGAAAATGTTAAAGAAGACCTGAAAATCAATCAACGAAATCTTACCAGCTTGAAAGAGACAATAGATTTATTACAATACAATCTTTCAAATTATGAAGGTACTCAGTTTTTATTTCATTCATCTATTTAGCTAAAAAATTCGTCGGATCAAAAATCCAAACAGTGAAACTCGAAAACGGCTTTTTTGTATTTCGTATTTTGCCTCTATAATTTTACAAAATATATTAAAAATATTAATTAATGTTGGCGAGAGGTCTAGAAAATCTTTAACTTGAACAGAGGCTATTTCCGCTTGTTGGCTATAATCATTATATCCTTTACTATTAAGCAAGCAATTCTTATATGTGTATATCTTTAAAGCATTGCGTTTCCTTGGAGCTCCTCTGTTACGCCGGTCGATCAGCTTTCAGCTCACCAAAAACGACTGCCATATCATGGTCCCCAATATGGGATCAATGCTCTGCTCAGCGTAACCATCGGACCATAAGAAGGTCTCTATACTGTCCGTACCGGTTGACTTCGATTTTGTTGTGCGGTCTTGCCACCGTATATTTCCATTTTAGACAGCTTAGTATATGCAGGGAAATACTTCATTTTTCTGATTATTTATTACTATATTTATATATTTGGACACGCAAGAAAATGTAAAGGAAAATGCCTTTTTATTTTTGTGAATAGAGTTACCCCATGAAAAAACAAGAGGGAGGAGAACAAGTAGTATTTACCCGTCACAACGGATGGCTACCTGGTAATGCATTTTGCGCGCTGGACTATCGTTTCGATTTTTCCATAGCCCCGGGCTTAAACTATGCCTGCTCCCATTTTCCTTCGTCCTGTGGGAGGTTTGGACTAGGAAGTAAACTACCTTCAACATCCGAAACATGTGAAACAATTTACAAACATTTTACAAACACTAAATAGCAGCGCCGACACATCCATTGTGACCAAGAAGTCATGGAAAGAGAACAAGTAATCTACTATGTATATTCATCCGTCACTAAATAGCAGGATCGGACTTAAGCATAGTGTGGCCCTATGCAAAAAGGACTTCGTGGGGCCAAGTTTGGGTAGGGAAGCGGATAATAAGTCAATGCATTTTATTCATTCTTTACTACGTACAGAATTTTTTTACGAGCCTTGCGTGTATCAATGTCCCACAGTATATCATAATAATTATATTTCCTACATAGATCACGCTCAATAGCAAGAATTATCAAATGTTTTTATCTATATTTTAGAATTGTTGACCTCAAGTAATTTTTAATTAGTTAGAGGCGAGAGAAGTTTCTTTCACCACATTACGCATTTACGACTTATGCTTTTTTTATTTATCGTGCGTATGATTGGCGTTTTTCATATTGAATGATACCCAAAAACGACAATTTTTGTCTTTATATTTCCGTATTTTTTAAGTACTTTTTCGTATATTTTGCAATTTCTGGAGATTTTCAGGAGCTCCTGGTAAATTGACAGTAGTGCGCGGGAAATCTGTTGTAAGTTATAAAATGATTTAATTTAATAATTTTTGCATCTTGAATTAGCGTGGAAAGTGCGGGTCCTATGAAAGTGCAGGGCCCACTGCGGTGGCATAGGTTGCAGTGGCCTAAGGCCGGCCCTGCAAAAATGCTACGCCTCCAGTAGACTAGTATCTCAAAATCTACTTTGTAAAAGAAATGTTACTTTTATATTTAGACTGTACTGCTTTGAAGTTTTTGTCCAAAAATGGTGCTGGAAAAATGCTGGATGAAACATTATTTTGATTACTAGCACAACGTTTCTAAGTTTTTTAAGGGAAAAGTCCGCCTTTGTTATCTAATTTTTTTTTTACATGTTTCAGATGTTCCTTCAGAGTTGAAGATAATCTACTTCCTAGTCCAAACCTACCGCAGGACGACAGGGGGTGGTAACAGGCAGGGTGTGAACATCGCGACGACCGATTGACAGTACATCGCGCATACATCTTCAATAGACAGCCGTTAATTGTAACATATTCCATGTTCTGGGATAGTAGACGTCGAAGATTGAACAAATTGCCGTCTGAATGAAACCGGATGTAGATGCTTTCGTGCAAATCGCTGCCTAATTTGACCCAGCTTTACGCCAAAGAAGATAGCGAATAGAGTAGGAGCAAGTACACAGAATTGTTTCACTACATCTTCGACGTCTACTGTCCCATACAAAACAAAAAAGATGGTCATAACGGAGCTTCTCTATGCCGATGATTGCGCCCTGCTAGCTCACAATGAACATGACCTTCAGAACGTGGTCAACGAATTTGCATACGCTGCCTTCTTTTTTCGGTTTATCAAAACAACTTGGGAAAACAGAAGTTATGTTCAAAAAGTCACCTAATAAAACATACCCAGACCAAAGGATCACCGTAAACGAACAGCCCCTTAACGTTAAAGACCACTTGACATATCTAGGTAGTATAGTGTCAAATGACGCCTCACTTTCAAGGGAAATTGATACCATCTAGCCATGGCCAGTAGCGCTTTTGAATGTTTTCAGACGAGAGTTTGACGGAACAAATCGCTCCGCTTGCCTACAAAAATTAATGTCTACCAGGAGATGTTTCTCTCAACCCTTCTAAATGGCTCTGAAACATGGACACTATAAAGAAAACAACTAAGACTTCTTGAGCGCTTTCACCAAAGATGCTTGCGCTCCATCATGGACATAAGGTGGCAAGACCGCACTACAAACTGTGATGTCATTGCGCACGCCGGTATGGACAGTATAGAGGGACTTCTTTTGGTTTGACAATTACGCTGGGCAGGGCACGTATCCTGTATGGGAGACGAACGTATGCCAAAGGAAATCTTTTATTGGTGAACTAAATTATGTTCGACGTAAAAGACTGAAACGCTTCAAAGACCAGCTTTAGGTGTCAACTTTCCTTAGCTGATTAAGAAGACTGCACCTGGTTGCAAGCGGCCTCAGAATGAGACAGCTGTAGGTCACTCAAAAAGGCCGCGGGATACACATTCGAGACCAAAAGAAAATCCGCTGCTAATAACAAACGCAGACGACGAAAAGGAAATCTAAATTGACCTCCTGCGGACAATGGTTATTCTTGCCCTGGTTGTGGTAAAAGTTGCAGGTCACAGCTAGGTCTGTGCATCCACGGGAAATACTGCATTCCTCACTAATCTTCGGGCTCAAAGACAAGCCTTATTATTCCATGTTCAACAATATAACCTAGAGGTTCCGCAACAATTTATGTTTCGTACTAAAACCATAATGAATACACTAACTGCAATATTAAAATGTCAGTATGTCACCATTTGAAAAGTTAAACTACAAAGACTTTCTTCCAAGCCAATAACAGTCTAGAAGTTTTAAGCAAAAGATGCCACGTAAAACGATTTGACGTGAGCCCTGGTTGTTCTAGATTGTAAGAGGAGTTAAAAGACTTTCTATTCTAATCTCTAAGAGATTTTGTATTATAGTCTCTAAGAGACTTTCTATTATAATAGTTAAGAGACTTTCTATTCTAATCATCTTTTACAATGACATTTCTATGTAACATATAAAAAGCTAATTTTAGATTGGTAGTCTTTTCCCGATCGCTCACTCATTTTCGTCATAACAAAAGAGTTTCCGAAATCGGGAAAATATCTTTCCAAAATTTATTCCAACGAGCATGGTTCGGTCACTTGGTTCTAGTTTATTAAAATAATTAGACTTTCAGGAACATTAAGGGTACCGTTGTCTAAGTCTATCCCGCAAGGTTAGCCTGGTATAGAAAAGAAAAATGGAGGGGTCTTGCCACGAGTCTGACCCACCCGTCAGACAGATTCAGGTTGGTGAGAGAGAACTCTTGTTCACTTTTGCTGACCTAGAGTTCCAAGAGCCGAAGGCTCAACTCTACCTGACAGATTCAAGAAGAAGAAGAAGAAAATGAAGAAGAAGTCTAGATGTAAATACCTACCTTTTATAAGCTCTGAGTAAATTTACACATTTGCTAACTATAATCAGAATCAGAATTTTTAATCGACATAAGGCCGAGGGAAACCTTTTATAAGTTATAAAATGGTTTAATTTTATAATCTATACAACTATAATTAGCGCGGGTCCTATGAAAATGCGTGGCCTACTGCGATCGCTAAGGTTGAAATGGCCTAAGGACGGCCCTGCAAAATAGCGCCGTATGCTACGCCGACGGTAGACTAGTGTTGTTTTTTTTTATTTTACTTGTATTTTTGTTTGTAATGACATAGTTTATAGGTTTATATTTGGCGTGATGGCTATTGTCACGCATACTTTTTGGCGCGAAATGTTTGGTGATATTATTATTATTTTTTGTTATTATGTCTTTAAAAAGAATAATGCATATCTATGTTTTGTATGTAAAATAAGTAAATATATATATAATATAGTAAGAAAAAAACAACAACTATGTTTGTTATAAAATATTTAAATTATTCCCATAACACCTCTTGAACCGACAAACATCGGCGCTAGAAACTGAGCTGCTAAAAGGCTGCGACAAAACGTTATGTACCTGTCCGATGGAGTGCATGCATCAAATGTTAACTTAAAAGATAATAATTTTAGAACTGTTTCTATTTACTTTCAGGAAAAACAAATTATAAATCTCTATTACAAGAATTCCAGAATACTTTATATCTACCGGAGTCGTGTCGTGGCATCATCCATGAGAAAGAACGCGTGGTGGTGACATTAGCTTCCTGGTTAAAGGTATTGTGTGACACCAAGACAGACGGCGGTGGATGGATCATCTTTCAGAGAAGAATCAACGGAAAAGTAGATTTCTATAGAGGCTGGAAGGAGTATCGTGACGGCTTTGGAGATTACGACATTGGTGAATTTTATCTGGGAAATGAAAATATTTTTAAATTAACTTCTACTGGACAATATGATTTAAGAATTAATTTAGAATTTAACAACACAAAATACTTTGCGCAATACAAAGACATTAAAGTATTGAGTGAGACTGAGAAATATAAACTGAAGATAGGAACATATTCAGGAAATGCTGGAGATGACTTATCACCTCATAACAACATGTACTTTATTACTTTTGATAGAGATAACGATAATGACAGTACCGTAAACTGTGCAGAACGTTATTCAGGTGCCTGGTGGTATAAAGGTTGTCATGATTCTAATCTAAATGGTCAATGGGGTACATTATATGCCAAGGCAATGAACTGGTATCAATTAACTAGACGGTCTAAAAGTGTTTCTTATAGCGAGATGAAAATAAGAGAAAAAAAATAAAACGTACATTTGGATCAACAGTCATACCCCAGAAAGTAAAGGAGACGCCCCTCCCTCCCCAATAAAAAAAAATAAATAAAATTAGGGGATACTAAAATGAAGTTTGTAAAAAAAAATATTAAAAATAAAGCACATCTTAGTTTTGAACTTTGTCATTTTGTATATTCTTAAATGTTTTTATATCCTAAATTTAATTGGTTTAAATGCTCTGGCTGCTTTCTCGATTACCGTTTTAATAATTCTGACGTAATCCTGTACGTTGTTGACCATCTTTCAGTTTCCGGGTTACAGGTCATGTTTGACACGAAGACAGACGGCGATGGATCGATCATCTTTTAGTGACGAATCTTCATTGGGAATGTTCTATAGAGGCTGGAAGGAGAATCGTGACCGCGTGGTAGATTACAGCATTTATGATTTTTACCCAAGAAATGAAAATATGTTTCTATTATCTTGTACTGGAGGTAAAGTAGCTGAGCGGTAAAGCGTTTGACTTTCGAGGTCCCGGATTCGAATTATTGTGGAAGACAAGGATTTAATTTAGAGATATCTAAGTCCACCAAACTTTATGGGTACCTGACGTTAGACTGGAAAAAGTAAATGCGGTTGGTCATTGTGCTGGACACATCACCATGCTCGTTAACCGTTGGCCAAATAAATAGACGACCTTAACATTATCTGCCTGTTACGGTCGTAGTGCAGCACGGTGTGCATGAATAATGGTGCGAATTTGTGTAATGAATGGAAGGGATGTTGAAAAGGGGAAGCCGGGAGAGATTGACAGGAAGAGAAATGAAATGTTCGTATTTACATAACTTGTTGTAATATTAAAGTATATATAGAGTAATAACCTGAGAGTCTATTATTATTTCAAAGAGTCTTGTGTCGTAACAAGTGGCGCCCAACGGAAAAGGCAAGACCTGCGTTATAACGTTAACTAATTCCTGTCTACGGAGGTATTACTAGTACTACAAAGTGTAACAAAATCTCTAGATCTCTAGATCTATTAAGATTGAGAAAGTTAGCGTCATCTAAATCTCTAAAGCTATGTACTAGACTCACTGGTAAACATAAACCTTTAGTTGAAACTTAACTAAAAATATTATTGCTGAATTAATCAATTGGATTAACATTTAAATCTAGATTTATATCATTATAATTATTATGACGGCCCATTCTCTACATTCACCAATGTGAAAACGTACATCTTCATTGGTCTGGCGGGTCATAGTTCTCAACAATAACCTTTAACATTCAATATGGAAATTTGTACGATTATTGGCACTGCCGTGGGCAACACTAGTGAATTTTGACTACGGTGGAGAACAGTGCCCATTTAGGACTAACGGATATACACTGACCACGGCATATAAACAAAAAACGAAAGATTCATATCACCGGCGGAGAATATATACTAGCATTGGAAGTTATACCAGCAGGAAGAAGAGTATTCCGGGAAGTAGATACATATTTGTATTCGAATAACATTAAACGTTTGGTTCATTACATTACATTTAGATATGAACATTGTTGGGTCCAAGCATTAAGTATATGAGAATCAAATATATTTAATGGATATGGTCAGATAACTCGATAAAGAAAAATTAAAAATGGCGGATAAAGCTGAAATAGTTGCTTTGAAAGAAGAAGGGAGACTATTGGAATTAGAAGGAGCAGAGCTGAGAAAATATGTACAAGAAAGATTAATAGAAAGAGAGAAACTAGTCAAGGAAAAGGAAATAGAGAAAGAGAAGTTAGCCATGGAAAAGGAAATAGAGAAAGAGAAGTTAGCCATGGAAAAAGAAAGAGAGAAAGAGAAGTTAGTTATGGAAAAGGAAATAGAGAAAGAGAAGTTAGCCATGGATAAAGAAATAGAGAAAGAGAAGTTGGCTATCAGTAAAGAGAAATTAGTTAAGGATAAAGAAATTGAGAAAGAGAAGCTAGCTATGGAGAAAGAAAGGTTAGCCATAGAGAAAGAAAAGTTGGAAATAAAAAAAGGAAAAGCTAAAGATGAAGGTACTGGAAAGAAAAATGACGTGTCTGGAAATAAATTGGCAAAATATAAAGGTACAATGTTTGATGAGAATAAAATAGACATAGATATTTTCTTAAAGAAGTTTGAAATTGAAATGAAAGAATTGGCTTTTCCTGAAGATAAATGGACATTTTTGTTATCGAAGTCATTTGCAGCGGAGGTACCGTCAAAGATCTGCATGAATCAGAATAATTACCAAATAGTAAAGGAGCAATTACTACGAACATTTGGAAAAACTGAGGCGTTTTATCGTCAACAATATGTTAATTGCACCATTGAAACCAACGAGGATCCCCAAACATTTTTAGACAAGATGAATAGCTACTTTGACAATTGGACAGAGTCATCAAAAATAGAGAAGACGTTTAATGGACTAAAGGTATTTCTTATGCTGGATAAAGTCATTTATGAGAGTCAGGACGAACTAAAAATATTCCTGCTGGAGAGAAAGCCAAAATCTGTAGATGAGATTGTAAAATTAATAAGGGCTTACAAAGTGGCACATCCTGAAAAAAAGTTAAACAGAGGTAGCGATATTGAAGAAATAGTAGCATTTAATAGAGCTAGAGAAACACAAGACAGTTATAGCAACAATAGAAGATTTAGATATGAAGGACAGAATAGGTTTAGAGGACAAGGAAGGAGCCAAATAGATAGTAGACAAGGCCAGTATAATAGCTACAGATATCAAGGAAGATATCAAGGAAACAGACAGGGAAGATATGACGGCAGAAGAAATGGAAGAGATCAAAGTTTGTCGTTATTGTCGAGTTCGGGAAGTCTAGATTGTTTTCAAACATTTGTAGGAAATAAGGCTGCAAGAACGATAAGGGACACTGGGAGCACTATTGTTGGAATAAACCGAAAATTGGTTGAAGATCATGAATATACTGGAAAAAACAAAGCATGTATTATGTTTGATGGTAAAACAGTTCGATTACCCGTGGCCCGAGTGAACATTAAAACACCGTATTATACCGGGATCGTAGAGGCATGTGTTATAGACCATGATCAAATTGATTTGATTATTGGCAATATACCAAACATAAAGAAGTGCACGGAAAATGAGATAGCAGTTTGGAAAAATTGTTGTGGAATGGCCACTACTCGATCCTGTAGTAAAGATGTAGAGGAAGGAGATTTGGCAAAGTTGTTCGAGTTATCAACTAAGGAAAAAGAGCAAGATGAAGAACAACATGAAAACACAGAAACAATTGAAATCAAAGACATAGGATTTAACAAAGAAAAATTTATCACAAAACAAAAAAATGATCCAGAGTTACGCCAACTAGCAAAGAAAGGAGGTAGAGGAGGAAGATTCTATGTAGAAAGAGGAACTCTTGTTAGAGAGATTGAATGGCATGAAAAAAAAGTAATCCAGTTTGTGGTACCCAGAGAATTCAGGCAACTTGTAATGGAAAATGGGCACGATATAGCACACACAGGACATCTGGGACTACACAAAACGAAACTAAGAATATTTCAGAATTTTTATTGGCCATCAATTAATAAGGACATAAAAAGTTATGTGACTTCATGCCAACTATGTTCTAGAAAAGGAGCAAGAAACATAAAAGCACCATTACAAAGGGTGGATGTACCAGATAGACCATTTAGTAAAATAGCGATTGATTTAATCGGTCCAATGCCAGTGGTATCAAATAGGGATCACCGTTATATCCTAACTGTGATAGACGTGTGCTCCAGATGGCCGGAAGCTATCCCACTCAAACAAATTGAAGCCAGAGATATAGTACAAGCATTATATACGTTGTTTACAAGATTTGGATTTCCTAGAGAAATATTGTCAGATAGGAGGACTCAATTCAACTATCAATTGGCTACAACATTCTTGAACATGTTTGGGATCCAGCAAAGGTTTACAACCTCGTATTATCCACAGAGCACTTGTGAACGTTTTAATGTCAATCTAAAGAAAGCATTATATAAAGTAATGGATGATAAACCCAAAGAGTGGGATATGGCAATACCGTCAATACTATTTGCATACAGGGAGAGGCGTAATGAAATAACAGGGTTTTCACCATTTCAAATGATTTATGGAGGAAATCCACGAGGTCCAATGACAATATTGAAAGATTTGATAATCCCACATGATCATATAGTAACTAATGACAGTTATGATATTGTGACAGAAACTAGAAATCAGATTATAAAGGCATGTGAAGAAGCGGATAGACAGATGCTAGAGAGAAATGAATTAACACATTCCAGAGTGAATGAACATAGAAAAATGACGGAATTAGAGGTAGGACAAGATGTTTTGGTCTTACATAAGGATAACAATAATGCTTCGGGCACAGATTGGCTGGGACCATACAAAGTAGCAAGGAAAATTAGCGACATGGATTATGAAATAGACATTGATTCGATGTTAAAAATATTTCATGTGGATTTGTTAAAAGAATTGACACCAAGACAAAGAAGTGAAGAAAGGAGTAAGGATGAGTTTAATGACAATGAGTGCCTGTGTGACGGAAGAAATGGAGACAGAGGAAAGGTTTAGACCAATAGAGACAGTGGCAACAGAAAGTAGGCAAACATGGAAGGATGTTATGGTGGATGGAGTTTCTATTGATAGAGCTAAAGAAATCAAGGCACTAATTGAGGATTATAAGAATATTTTTACGGATTTACCTGGAAAAACAAGTATTATAGAACATGATATCAAGTTAACCGGCAAAGTACCGAATAAACTGCCACAATATACGATCCCATTACACCATAGAGAAACATTACAGAAGGAAATTGACGAGCTACTAACACTTGGAGTGATAGAACCATCTAGTTCACCATGGGCTGCACCAGTCGTGCTTGTTAAAAAAAAGTGTGGTAACTTAAGATTGTGTGTGGATTATCGACAGTTGAATAAAGTCACAGAATTTGACCCATTTCCAATGCCACAAGCAGAAGAAATGTTTACTAAGCTAAAAAATGCAAAGATTTTTAGCACGTTGGATCTGTCAAGAGGATACTGGCAAGTACCTCTAAAACAAGAAGCTAAACCATTATCGGCATTTAAGACACCTTCGGGCATATATCAATGGAATGTGATGAGCTTTGGCTTGGTAAATGCTCCAGCTACGTTTAACAGAATGATGGCCAAATTATTCAGCCATAGAAGAGACACAATTTGTTATTTAGATGATATATGCATTTTTAGTGAGCAATGGGATGAGCATATACAAAGCCTTGGAGAGGTTTTTAAAATTATCAAAGAAAACAATTTAACATTGAAACCAACAAAAATAAAAATTGGCCTAAGTGAAATTTCATTTTTGGGGTATAAGATTAAAAATGAGTACATTACACCATTAGAAGAACTGTATCAAAAATATTGGACATTAAGGTACCAAAGACAAAGAAGCAAATTAGAAGCCTTTTGGGTCTATGCAACTTTTATAGAAAATTTATCTCAAATTTTTCAGAAATAATTGAACCACTAACAAATCTAACAAAGAAAGGAAAACCTAACAATATAGTTTGGACGGAGGAATGTCAAGAAGCACTGGACATAATTAAAACTTTCTTTTCTGGGGCACCGATTTTGAAATTACCTGACAATACTAAGGAATTTATTTTGGCTACAGATGCATCAGCCATTGCAATAGGAGGCTGTCTAATGCAAAAATGGAATGGTGTCCCACATCCTGTTTTATATGTGAGTAGAAAACTGACAGCATCTGAGTTGAAATATGCCACCATTGAAAAGGAAGGACTAGCCATTGTATGGTGTATAACAAAATTAGGGTTCTATCTAATGGGAGCTAAATTTGAACTATGGACGGATCACGCTCCCTTGGCCTTCATTAATACAAATAAACTAGGGAACAACAGAATAGCCAGGTGGGCATTGCAAATTATGGATTATAACTTTGAGGTCAGGACAATACCAGGGAAAGACAATGTGATAGCTGACACATTATCACGGTGTACCTAAGGAGGAAAAGAGCTAGGCCACGTCAATTTTGTTTCTATTGGTTGGTTAAAAGAATAATGTCAGTAAAATCATTTTGGTGAGAACACAATGAATAGCAGTGTAATGAATAGACATCTTTAACAGATTGGAACATTTTGTAAATATACACATATTACATGTATATGTAATCGAAGAATGTATGGACTGACGAAGCTTTGTTACATGTGTGAGGTGTCGAGATATTAATATATGGTGTTGTATTGAGAATTTGATGAAACCATTGTTAGAAATGTAAAATATAGTATTACAGTTACATAGTTACTTATAGTTTATAATTGTGAATTATGAGATTTATTCTGATTGGTTCGTTGGGGAAGCCTGGACATTATACATTGGGATGGATGTAAGTAATTTTGAACCTAAAATAATAATGTAAAGAATGGTGATATTTAATATTGCTGTTGGAGGTTGTTTATTTTTGTTGTTGTTGTTGGCTTTTACCTGGTTTAAAAGAATGAGAATTAATGAAGATAATATAATTATATTGAACAGTGATTTATAATTTTATTTGATATTTAAAAGACGTTCGATGTACATCGAACTTTGCAAACAAGGGGGGTGTTACGGTCGTAGCGCAGCACGGTGTGCATGAATAATGGTGCGAATTTGTGTAATGAATGGAAGTGATGTTGAAAAGGGGAAGCCGGGAGAGATTGACAGGAAGAGAAATGAAATGTTCGTATTTACATAACTTGTTGTAATATTAAAGTATTTATAGAGTAATAACCTGAGAGTCTATTATTATTTCAAAGAGTCTTGTGTCGTAACACTGCCCTATAGATCACTTGGTCTAAAAGGAAAAATTTACTATGATATATATTTAATAGATTTAAGAAATGTAACTTGAGTAGCAACGCGATGCCATATGGGTAGATAGAATAAAAAAAGAAAATATAACAGGCTTAGTGATGATAGATGAAGTGACTATTGGGGCGCTTGGTATAAAAGACTCCACGACTTTTTACCCTGCAAATTCACTTTTAACTTTGATTGAAGTGTTATCTGTGTCTTATGTAGCTAAGTCAAATGGAGGTAACACTGAAATAACGAAATCAAATAACATACTTTCGAAAAGCCAACAATACAAGTTAGTCTACTCTAATTTTAAATGTCGAACAAGAAGTTTTATAATAACGAAGTGAACCGTCGAATGTCGTCAAATTAAATGTCTACGTCCATAAAAACTGCCTCTCTTTAAAGCCATCAAAAGTAGTTTTATCTAATATACTTTACTTCAAAAAGAGGATGATTACGTTCTATGCGTCATGCTTGTAGTCATGCATATTGACCAATGACTTAAATTCTGCTAAGTCACTGGTGTAGCGACACAAGAACATTAGTTTTCCTGGCTGGCTCAAGCAATTTATTCCATGCTGTAATAGCACTAGGGAAGAAGAAGCATTTGTACAAATTTGTCCTAGCATATGGAACGAGGAATGCGCCTTTATTTTTGTTTCTAAGTATTTTATTAGTGGCCCCCGAAAGGGGAAAAGACGCTATTTGTTTTGTGTAAAATGTATGTCCACCTGTCTGTCCGTCCCGTTTAGATCTCGTAAACTCGAAAATATATATAAAGATCGACATTACAATATTTTAGACCATTCAAAGTTCTAATGCAAGGGCTACTCTTTTTTTTTTAAAAGCAAAAAAATATAATTTTTAAAATCCTTTATGCAAGCAGTTTTTTTTTAAAGAAAAAACTATTTAGTATGCATTATACGTTAGACCTAATTTAAAACGAATAGTAATCTTGTAAAAAAAATTGTATAAAAAAATAAGCACCACAAGGGTGCATTTACACTATTCACTTTGAGGAATCGAATAACAGATTAAGCCTTAATAAAACCATTATATTAATTACAACACTTCATTTAGGCCTGGGGAGGCGGGTAGCTTAGCGGTAAAGCGCATGGCTTCAGAACCGGGTGTTGTTCCCGGATACAGAGTTGTTACCCAGCTGAATCTTTAAACTTGCGCTCCAATTTTTTCCCCAATTGTCACTGATGTTGAGGAGATGGCGATCTACCTGTCAGACAGTAGGACAGAAAAACACGACTATTAAAGCTTACTTAAAACAGCTCGGAAAATATGTGTGTCACAAACCTTCTTATCTTATCTTATATAACACAGACCGTGGCAAAACTAAGTGGAATAAGCTACTCTTAAACTTGTAAAGTCACTAAGAGAAATAAGCAAGATGGAGTCATGCAATCATGGGTTCTAGAAATGAGTCGTTTGAATGGTTTTTAACCAGAAGTTTGTATTCTAGTTTTTTTTAGAAATGCATTTCTCAGACTTGCTCTCTGGTATTTATATTCATTCATTTGTTTTGTGTCTATGTGTCTTGTGTGTGTGTGTCTTGTGTGTGTGTGTCTTGTGTGTGTGTCTTGTGTGTGTGTGTCTTGTGTGTTTATTTTGTGTGAGTCATTTTTAAGTCTTATGTGTGTCTTGTGTGTGTCTTGTTGCTATCTTGTGAGTCCTGTGTGTGTTTTGTGTTCAGTGATGCCCAAAATATGGCCCGCTGGGCAGATCCGGCCACCGACGTTGTTCCATCCGGCCTGCCGAAATGTCGGCACAAAGTGTAGAAATCCTCCTTCTACACAAAATTAAAAAAAAAGGTTGAAAAAATGTATCTTTACCTACATTTAAGCCCTCACTTTTTCTATGACGGATTGTTATCATGACTTTAACATTTGTGTGTTTATGAAATGAGACTCTGAATGTAGAATCTACCAGGAAAAGTGAACACATCTTTACTTTTTTTTTGTTGTTGAACATGGTAATAAACCAACTATTTTGTCTATCAGTGTATTTTTTTAAGTTATTTCCCAGACATCTCTTGATAAAGGTTTGTATTTGTTTTGTCGATTCAGTTGTTCTCAGTGTTGTTGTTAGTTTTGCCTTGACATTAAAGTTAAAGAAAGTTATTTTAGATTTCCAATATGGTTGAAGGTGTGACATTTCCGACGCACTAGGTTTATACGACGTTTAATGTATTTATGTGTTCCACCTGAGACACTGACTACAATTCTAAGATATTAAGAAGAAACTACTCTGTTTATGGTCTGTCTCCATTTTGTTACTTGATTAATTGAAGTACTTTATTGTTATTTTGAGGCATACTCTTTTTCCTACTATAACAATTAATTTTGTGACTACTGAATTTAATTATAATTAACAGTCAAGTAATTTTGTGGCTATTGAATTTAATTATAATTAACAGTCAAGTAATTTTGTGGCTATTGAATTTAATTATAATTAACAGTCAAGTAATTTTGTGGCTATTGAATTTAATTATAATTAACAGTCAAGTAATTTTGTGGCTATTGAATTTAATTATAATTAACAGTCAAGTAATTTTGTGGCTATTGAATTTAATTATAATTAACAGTCAAGTAATTTTGTGGCTATTGAATTTAATTATAATTAACAGTCAAGTAATTGTGTGGCTATTGAATTTAATTATAATTAACAGTCAAGTAATTTTGTGGCTATTGAATTTAATTATAATTAACAGTCAAGTAATTTTGTGGCTATTGAATTTAATTATAATTAACAGTCAAGTAATTTTGTGGCTATTGAATTTAATTATAATTAACAGTCAAGTAATTTTGTGGCTATTGAATTTAATTATAATTAACAGTCAAGTAATTTTGTGGCTATTGAATTTAATTATAATTAACAGTCAAGTAATTGTGTGGCTATTGAATTTAATTATAATTAACAGTCAAGTAATTTTGTGGCTATTGAATTTAATTATAATTAACAGTCAAGTAATTTTGTGGCTATTGAATTTAATTATAATTAACAGTCAAGTAATTTTGTGGCTATTGAATTTAATTATAATTAACAGTCAAGTAATTTTGTGGCTATTGAATTTAATTATAATTAACAGTCAAGTAATTTTGTGGCTATTGAATTTAATTATAATTAACAGTCAAGTAATTTTGTGGCTATTGAATTTAATTATAATTAACAGTCAAGTAATTTTGTGGCTATTGAATTTAATTATAATTAACAGTCAAGTAATTTTGTGGCTATTGAATTTAATTATAATTAACAGTCAAGTAATTTTGTGGCTATTGAATTTAATTATAATTAACAGTCAAGTAATTTTGTGGCTATTGAATTTAATTATAATTAACAGTCAATTAATTTTGTCTTAAACTTTATAAGTCGTAGAAAAAAAAACACAACACACAACACAAACTTCAACATACAATGAATTTTATTCGACATAAATAATAACATTCAATTTAGAACTCTTGTAATAGTTATAAAGATTGGCCGATCCTCAATCCTATTTTACTTCTATCACCTCTGCACCTTAATTGTAATTAGCATAGCAGTTGATAGATAATTGATAATATTATATAATTGATATTTCTATAATACATTTATTGTATTAAATTAGGGTCAGGGTTAATAATAATAAGACTTGACTTTGAGTTAGAAGAGGAGTGAGGAAGGCATAATGTCCCGTGGTATTTTTATACCATCATATTATGGTTCATTATATATTTTATTATATACATATATACTATTTTTTTTATTTAACTGTTAAGAATATACTGTCAGAAAAATGTATTACCATATGTGTTGTGTTCAAAATAACATTTAGATATATGTTTTTGAGACTCTAAATTGCAAAACAGAAAGGCTTAACATTAAAATTAATAAAATATTCCTAAAAGATTTAATCAACAAATCTTTTTTATAATTATCCACTTTAGATACTAGAAAAGTCGCCTACAATTTATTATCATATATTTAAAATTACTTTGCCACTGTGTACCTATGTGTATTGTATGACTTCCTATCTTTATAAGAGAAAAAAAACTTTTCTTTTTAAATAGTTAGGAAATAGCAAATGAAACACGCGCCAATCAAAACACTTTCAATATGTTGATGTTTTTTTATAATATCTAACTACTTCTTTGTTGATAGGCTTTGCTCTTCTTAATTAAAATAGTTTTTCTCTCTTTCTCTTATTTTCATCTCGCTAAAATAAACACTGTTAGAGTATCTAGTTAATTGTTCCCAGTTCATTCCCTTATATGAATTACGTCCCCATTGACCATTTAGATTAGAATCATGACAACTTTTATACCACCAGGCACCTGAACATTGTTCTGCACAGTTTAAGTCACTGGCCACATCGTTATCTCTATCAAAAGTAGTAAAGAACATGTTATTATGAGGTGATAAGTCATCTCCAGCATTTCCTGAATAGTTTCCTATCTGTAGTTTATATTTATCAGTCTCACTCAATACTTTAAAGTTTTCGTACTGTGCAAAGTATGTCTTGTTGTTATATTGCGTAAAATATTTTGTGTTGTTAAATTCTAAATCTATTCTTAAATCATATTCTTCAGTTGAAGTTAGCTTAAAAATATTTTCATTGCCCAGATAAAATTCACCAATGTTGTAATCTCCAAAGCCGTCACGATACTCCTTCCAGTCTCTATAGAAATCTACTTTTCCGTTGATTCTTCTCTGAAAGATAATCCATCCGCCACCGTCTGTTTTCGTGTCACACATGACCTTTAACCCGGACAATAACTTTACTATTACGTGGTTTTGCGTATCGCTGATGTCACGACAAGATATTGGTGGTCCTGTTTAAAAACAATTAAATACAACATAAAGTCTTTATAGAAATATCGATCTGCATTAAGTAAATATAAAGAGAATTGTATGATACAGCTGAAGTCTCATACACATGCACAGAAAAATGCAACGTAACAAAAATATTATAAAAATTATTTCTAGCGTTTATATAATCTTTAATTCGCCCATAAATTACGTTGAACTTTACAGAGATGTTTGAGTCCATAGAAAATGAAAAATGTGATTATCTTCGACCACAAAAGAGGAGCTATATAAATGTTTCGGCTGCAAAAACTAGATTGGATTCTTGAACATTTTAGATCTTCAAAGTCTGTGTTTGTTAGCTACTGTAATTCTGTTGAAAGTGAATACATTTTCTAATATACACAAATTTAAAAATTCAATAATTTAATCTCGTCACTAAAATAGTGTAATGTATTTCATAAACGTCTTTATCGAAAATAGGTTATTTAGTTTGATTTACAGTGACAAATAATTTAAAAGAAAACTCCTTACACAAACAACAATATTACTAAAGAAATTTAAAACAAGACGATGGCTGGAAATTGAGTTGAATTCTCCATTGACTAATCCAAGTGAACGCCAACATTACATTATTATAACAGGATGACATGGCTTGATTTCCAGGAATAAATGATGTTGTGTCTTTTCATTCATAGACCCTGTCAGCATGAGATTTAACAACGGTTGTTGTATATCTTGTGCTTGCGGGGACACAGATTTAAAATTTCACTTCATTCCTTTGACAAAAGTTTCCAGCACTATAACCCTGCTCCCCTTTTTATTCTAATGATTCTTGACTTTAAATAATTTTTGATGGTTTTGTTACACAACACAAGATAATAACTGTGTACCGGGTAACTGTAAAGTGTACAAGATCGTAAAATAACCCAGCCATAACAAAAACATTTCGTATATAATTTGACATTTAAACTATAAAACTGAAAGCGTAGTGATTGCCCCATTTTTAGATTCATTCGAATATATTCACATTAACGTTATCTTTTTAAATTTATAAGAAATGTAGGCGCTAAGTGTGTAGTATTTAAAAAAAAAACTGTATGCAGATATACATTATTTCGGGAAATGCGTAACATCAGTAGCACTAACTAGATTCTGTAAATCAAGACGCTTTGATAGCCCGAATAGCTCGTCCGTCCACATCCTTCTCGATACTCTGCACATTGTGCATCCCTAATGGACACGCTCACCATTTTCAGAATCGGCTCAATGTGTTTTGAATATGTTTTAAAAAAACAACTTAAGTCAATTAAAAAAAAATATATAAAAAATCTTTACCTTTCTCAATCTTCTCATTTATTTGTGTCAAAGCAGTTGACAGATTTGTTAATTGTGTCTCTAGATCCGCTTCTAACTTGCTTAAATTTTGTTGACTGGTGTTCACATCTTTATTTAAGTTTATTATGCTTTGTCTGTTAGTATTCACTTCTTGTGTAATGTTTTGTATCTTCTGTTTGTTTGATTCCAAGTCCTCTTTCAACTGATTTATATTTTCTTTTTTAGTATTTACTTCATCTGTAATGTCTTGTAGACTTTGTTTGTTGGTTCTTAAGTCATCTTTTAGACTGTCTACAATTTGCCTGAGAGTATTTAATTCATCATTATGTCTTGCAATGCTTCGTTTGTTAGTATCTAAATCACTGGAAATTTTTTTAATACTTTCTTTGCAAATACTTATGTCACCTTGTATATTGTTGACCGTTTGTCTGAGACTATTCAATTCATCAATATAGCTTAAAGTGCTTTGTTTGTTAGCATTCAGATCATCTGTAATGCTTTTAATGTTTTGACTGTTAGTGTCCAATTCATCTTTTATGCTTATAATATTTTCTTGTTTACTTTTGATATCTACTTTAATGTGATAAATATTCTGTTTATTTTCTAGTATATTTTTCTTCTCTTTGTCAGCCTGTCTCAATAGTTTCGGTATTATTTTGACCAAATCATCAAATGTTGGATTTGAAACTATAATTGCTAACATCTCATTCAACCGTTCAGATCTTCCATCAGGTTTCATGACATGAGCTCCACAAAAATATTTTCCAGACTCTGAAGATTTTAAATAGCTCCAAGAAATTTCAATAAATGATGCTTTTGTTTTGGTGTCAGAAAGTTCTCCTTTAGCAATGTTAAAATTACTCTCTTGTTTGGTTGTGACGATGGGCTGATCTTTATTGATGGTAGCAATGACACTATTTGTCTCTGTAAATAAATGATATTTCAAAATGTTATAAATTAATGTTAAAATTTACATAAACATAAGAATTATCTTTTAAAGTATATATTCTACAAGGCTTGTCTTCGAGTCCGAGGATTAGTTAGGAATGCAGTATTTCCCAACGAATCTCATTTTTTTCTGCCTCGGTAAAAAGCAACATCAAACAGATTAGTTTAACTAACTCTATTTTTTTGTAAGTTGTTTTTTTTGTTTGTTTTGTAACTGAAGAAGGCCTCGTTGCCGAGTTGTTTTATTGTTTTTTATTGGTCTGACAGGGTTACTTACATGCATGGGCGTAGCCAGGATTTTTTTTCGGGGAGGGTTTTGGGGGGGGGACCCCCCCCCCCCGACCTCCCCCCCCCCCCCGCGGAAATAATTATACATATATATATGTGTGTGTGTGTGTGTGTGTACATAATTAATCTTTATTATATTCTGACGTTTATTGTAGACTCCCCGCCCTAGCTAGCAAGGAGGTCTGGGGGAGTTCGCAGCGCTCCCCCAGCGCGCGCCGCAGAGCACTATTTCTGGTATTGAAAGCCAACAAAATGCATATTCTGAGGTATCTACAGTGATATTATCCTGCTATTAAAAAGTTTTTTTTCAAAAACCTAATGTGCTTTTCTTACTGACTTAGACCCTCTCGCGCCGTTCGGCGCATTTTCCGGCAAGCTGTTTCCGCAACTCTTATTTTGCGTAATTCATTTTGTCAGAAAACATGTCCCGCAAAACCTCATGCGACGCTCTGTCACAACCTTACTAAGGATTCGACTCCCAGTTCGGCACATGATTTCTTTGATTTAGACCCGATCTCTATGACTGGCTCCTAAAATCTGTCTTAGCCATCTTTGTTGAGACACATTTAATGATTTTCAATTTCGGCAGAAGACTATTCTCACTTTATTAATGGAGCCCAAGCCACTGGTAGAAATTTGTAACCTTTCTTGACTACGCTCTTGGAATTACATGCCTGTATTTCGCTATAGATTTTATATAGAAAAGGAACGTTTTTTTCGTCAAATTATCTGTTGAGGGCTTTTAAACTAAAAAATCTCTGTTTTAATTTTTGTTTAGTTTTTAATTTCAAACCCCATTTAGCTAAGATCATAGAATTTGGTGACTGTAGTTTGCTTTAAAATAATATTGAAGTAGGGGAATTTTAAACTCAAAACTATCTGAAGGGGTTTTAAACTTTAAAGAAAAAGCCATCTGGAGTAGGGGAATTTCAACTCAAAACCACTTTAGCTACGCTCATAGATTTTATAGTGTGTAATTCGCTTTTTTTTATATTGAAGAGGTACTTTTTAGCTTCAAACCCCAACTGGTAAAGGGGGGAGGTGTTAAACTCAAAACCCCTTTGGTTTTAAAATCAAAATCTTCTCAACTGTGCTGTTGGAATTTGAGGATTGTTGTTTGCATTTTTTTTGGTAGGGTGTTTAAAATTCAAAACCCCTTGTAGGGGGTTTTAAACTCAAAGCCCCCTGGTAGAGGGATTTGTATCTCAAAACCCCCTGATAGGGGTTTTTAAAATCTCAAAACCCCCTGGTAGGGGAATTTAAATTCAAAACCCCCTGGTAGAGGGTTTTTAACTCAAAACTGCCTCGGCTGTGCTGTGGTAAGTGATGATTTAGTATTAAAATCTCACCTAAAATAAACATAATGAAAGCAAAAATCAGTCACTTAATTCCGTCCCCACCCCCCTGCGGGGGGGGGATTTCATTTCGGGGGGGGGGGGTTGAACCCCAAGAACACCCCCCCCCGGCTACGCCCATGCTTACATGCATGCTTATGTTTTTAGTTTATTGTGTAAGGGAAATTACAAAGAGTTGCTCAATTATTTAATGGATTGTCTGCCTTTAAGAATTTAATATTAATGTAGAATTTATGGATTGGATCCAAACCAATGCACTCATTTAAATTTCCAAATTAAGAAGTGGTGTTAGGAAATCAATACCAAGGACAATATTTTAAAGTGGTGTTAGGAAATCAGTACTAAGGACAATGTTTCAAAGTGGTGTTAGGAAATCAATACTTAGGACAATGTCTCAAAGTGGTGTTAGGAAATCAATACTTAGGACAATGTTTCAAAGTGGTGTTAGGAAATTAATACTTAGGACAATGTTTCAAAGTGGTGTTAGGAAATCAATACTTACGACAATGTTTCAAAGTGGTGTTAGGAAATCAATACTTAGGACAATGTTTCAAAGTGGTGTTAGGAAATCAGTACTAAGGACAATGTTTCAAAGTGGTGTTAGGAAATCAGTACTAAGGACAATGTCTCAAAGTGGTGTTAGGAAATCAATACTAACGACAATGTTTCAAAGTGGTGTTAGGAAATCAATACTAAGGACAATGTCTCAAAGTGGTGTTAGGAAATCAATACTAAGGACAATGTTTCAAAGTGGTGTTAGGAAATCAATACTAAGGACAATGTTTCAAATTGGTGTTAGGAAATCAATACTAAGGACAATGTCTCAAAGTGGTGTTAGGAAATCAATACTAAGGACAATGTCTCAAAGTGGTGTTAGGAAATCAATACTAAGGACAATGTTTCAAAGTGGTGTTAGGAAATCAATACTAAGGACAATGTTTCAAAGTGGTGTTAGGAAATCAATACTAAGGACAATGTCTCAAAGTGGTGTTAGGAAATCAATACTTAGGACAATGTTTCAAAGTGGTGTTAGGAAATCAATACTTAGGACAATGTTTCAAAGTGGTGTTAGGAAATCAATACTAAGGACAATGTTTCAAAGTGGTGTTAGGAAATCAATACTAAGGACAATGTTTCAAAGTGGTGTTAGGAAATCAATACTTAGGACAATGTCTCAAAGTGGTGTTAGGAAATCAATACTTAGGACAATGTTTCAAAGTGGTGTTAGGAAATTAATACTTAGGACAATGTTTCAAAGTGGTGTTAGGAAATCAATACTTACGACAATGTTTCAAAGTGGTGTTAGGAAATCAATACTTAGGACAATGTTTCAAAGTGGTGTTAGGAAATCAGTACTAAGGACAATGTTTCAAAGTGGTGTTAGGAAATCAGTACTAAGGACAATGTCTCAAAGTGGTGTTAGGAAATCAATACTAACGACAATGTTTCAAAGTGGTGTTAGGAAATCAATACTAAGGACAATGTCTCAAAGTGGTGTTAGGAAATCAATACTAAGGACAATGTTTCAAAGTGGTGTTAGGAAATCAATACTAAGGACAATGTTTCAAATTGGTGTTAGGAAATCAATACTAAGGACAATGTCTCAAAGTGGTGTTAGGAAATCAATACTAAGGACAATGTCTCAAAGTGGTGTTAGGAAATCAATACTAAGGACAATGTTTCAAAGTGGTGTTAGGAAATCAATACTAAGGACAATGTTTCAAAGTGGTGTTAGGAAATCAATACTAAGGACAATGTCTCAAAGTGGTGTTAGGAAATCAATACTTAGGACAATGTTTCAAAGTGGTGTTAGGAAATCAATACTTAGGACAATGTTTCAAAGTGGTGTTAGGAAATCAATACTAAGGACAATGTTTCAAAGTGGTGTTAGGAAATCAATACTAAGGACAATGTTTCAAAGTGGTGTTAGGAAATCAACACTAAGGACAATGTTTCAAAGTGGTGTTAGGAAATCAATACTAAGGACAATGTTTCAAAGTGGTGTTAGGAAATCAATACTAAGGACAATGTTTCAAAGTGGTGTTAGGAAATCAATACTAAGGACAATGTCTCAAAGTGGTGTTAGGAAATCAATACTAAGGACAATGTTTCAAAGTGGTGTTAGGAAATCAATACTAAGGACAATGTTTCAAAGTCTGTTTTTCAAGTGTGTTCCATAAAAAAAAACGGCACTTATCAAACCAGTGAGGCGCGATGGCTGATCGATGAAGCGCTTTGCTCCTACGGGTTCGAATCATGGCGAAATTCGGGCGCGTCTGAGTTTACCCAACACTAACGTTGGGGAAAAGTAAAAACGGTTGGTCGTTATGCTGGCCACATGACACCCTCGTAAACCGAGGGCTACAAAAATAGATGACCATTACATTATCTGCCTTAGATACCACATTGTCTAAAAGGGAACTTTTTACTTTAAAGTCAAACCAGAGATTAAAAAGCTTTACCAGCAATCAAACATGGGACCCTATGTCAGAGGCCAAGGACTGGACAGATCAGCAAACGAGCCTAATATCGAATTTTTTTTTTTCAGCCTTTATATATAGAACAGTGGCATTTGTGAAGGACTACAAATGTATGTGTGTTTTTAAATCATAAAGAGAGTTTATATGTCACAAAGTAGTTAGGACTAAGGCGCTCTGAGAACGCTCCTTTTTTTTTTACAAAGCTTTTAAAACAACTCTCTCTGTATGGCAAAAAGTTTGCACACGTTATTTCTGTCACACCCAATCTCAAGCTTAAATTTTGCACAATTATTTTTTTCTCCTTAGCAATACAAAAATCAATTTTAAAAGGTTACAAAAACAGTTAAACTAAAAATCGGCTCCCGAAGTGGTTCACCCAGGCAGGCTTCAATATTTTCAGAAAGAACATCCGAATGAAATTATATCAAAGGCAAATGAGAGATAAGAATTGAGAAAGAAGGTTGACAGATCTTGTGTAGTACCCCAATCGTCCAGCAGATCAAAGGTAGGTGCAAGTGAATGCAAAGTTAGATATGAGCCTGGCATAACTAGTTCCCCTTTCAGACCTTGTGGTCTATAGGGCAGATGATGTAAAGTTCATCTGTTTTTGTGGCCTACGGTTAACGAGGGTGTCATGTAGCCAGCACAACGACCAACCGCCTTTACTTTTCCCCAACTAATGTCAGGTACTTATTAGAGCTGGGTGGACTCGGAAGCGCTCAAGGATTCCAAAGTTGAAAATCCCAGTCTTCACCAGGATTTGAAACCTGGAACCCCGGTTAGCTAGCCAAGCGCTTTACCGCTCAGCTACCGCGCTTTCCCTGGCCTTACTAAGGTCTCACAATTGATGTAATTGTTTTGAAAAGTGTCTCAATGTCTTATTCGGCTTATTCTACACGGTGTGACTGCACAAAGAGTTATTTTAAGAAAATGCTTTTTACAAGATTAGTATTCGATTTAAATTAGGTCTAACTTATAATGCATACTAAATAGCTTTTTCTCTTAAAAAAACTGCTTGCATAAGTGATTTAAAAAATTTAATTTTTCGCGTTCAGAAAAAAAAAAAGTAGCAGTTGCATTAGAACTTTGAGTGGTCTAAAATATTTCTAGTTTACGAGATTTAAACGGGACGGACGGAAAGACGGATAGACGGATAGACGGACAGACATTTCACACAAATAATAGCGTTTTTTCCCCTTTTGGGAGCAGCTAAAAAATTCGTATTCAATTATTTTGTCTGGTATCATGAAAAAGAGAAAGAAATCGTACTTGATAGATGAGGTGGTATAATTTGAATTAGTCCCCTTGACGACTAATGAGCACTGATTTTTTTTATAGCATTTAAAAATAATCATGTTAACACTCACCAAGATGATACCTTTTTCTTCCTTCTCCCCTTTCCCAACAGGTCCAGACAAGTGATAGGATCATAGAGCATTGAGAAAACTTAATGCTAAACAAACCATTGGTAAAAATATTCCTAATCGCATATATTTATTTTATCTCAGCAGTCAATAAAAAGTATAGAAAGACTAAGCTTAAGTAATGGATACAATTACACTATATATAAGCTTTTTTCTTTATTTTTATAAAAGGTATTTTCCGTTTTTCTTTTTTTAAAGATATTGTCACGCCCTATTTAAAAAAAAAAATTAGGATCTGCTAAAAATGTAGCCAAAGGGAGATAGCTCTATTAATTGAAAATGGTTAAAGTACAGACAGAGTTATCTATTTTTTTTCATTGTTATATCAACCGAGGGGATAATAACAACTAACCTCACAGACACCTTCAAGACCCTTATCATTCCTAGGAACATCTTAGTTGCCTGTCAGAGGGCGGTACTGCTGCAGACCTGACACATCACCAGAAAATTCATCGGTGGAAACTGATAATTGGATTATGATAAATTTTCATTCCCTTTAACGAAACTTGACCCTGGCTTCGCCAGAGAATGAATAATCGCTCTTTTATAATAATAATAATAATAATGATACTAGACAATGACAGAGAATACTCGTTCTTTTTTAACATATTAATACTACTAATAATAATTATCTTTAATATAGTGCTACTGACATGCTAGTAGCATGCTTAGAGGGCTATAGTCCAATCTCACTTTTTGCGCTCAGTAAACACAACTCTGCTCGAGTCGGGTGTCGAACCTCCAGCCCACTTCATAGGTAGCCAAGCCTAGCCACGTTAAAGCCTACATAGCATCTCGACCACGCTTCCCACATTCATATTTTAAAACAACTTTAGTTAATCCTATTGCTTTACTTTTGTATAGAATGCAGCAGTTCTAAAGCCTTTGTCTTCAAACAATAAGTATATTGTTACGTAATTACCTAATATATATAATTTCATTTACATTTAAATCAAGAATTAGTACAGAAATTATAATTATATTAGAGTCTAACATTGTTAAATAGAGTTTTCCTTTCGAAAAACACAGATTGTTAATTAGTTGATAGATTTAAATATATGATTTCTTTGAATTTTTCACTTGAAAAAAAAAATCTAGCTACTTACGGAATTAATCGATCTACAATAAGTGTAATCGCTCATTCCCTCCACTCAAAAATGTTGGTTCCGCCCCTGAATCGAGCTAATTGTTGTTGTTTTTTTTTTGACATAAAGAGAGTTTACCGCTCACTTATTCCCAAACTAGATCAAACGAAATAGCTCTGAGAACTCTTTTTTTTAAGTCATTGTCTCGCCCTTTAAAAATCATAATTAGGATCTTCATAATAAAGTTAAAGGGAGATACCTCAGTATATTGTAGGTGGTTAAAGCACAGACAGAGTTATCTATAGTTTTAATTTTTGTGTCAGCAAATTTAAAAATGCTTTAATCAAGAAATTAACGAAAAAAATTAATTAATTTAATAACTCCTGAAATTCGAACTTTTTTTTTTTTTTATCGGTGTGTCTGTTGACTACAAATTATCGGTAGCACCAACACAATACCCCGTTTGCCTGCTAGCAGTCTCGCCTTCTTCAAAATGCCATCCTTGAAGTGTTCCTTAACTTGTCCAAGTTGGTATTTATGTCATTATGTTACTGCTGATGTGCAGTTAAGCGGCCACTTACAATAAGATAAAAGGACTGCAACATCACGAAAACTGGGTCATGAAAAGATGAAAAACTGACAATTAAACGACATATTAGAAACACACAAGAAATAGTAGGCACAGATTACATATACGCCAAACAGTCAAAGATCTTCTCAAAGTTGTGACTTAAAGCGTGAATGAATTCGTATTTCACAGTCCATTGTGTCTCATTCAAAAGAGATACATTTAGCATCAACGCTTTCTTTTGAAACTGTTATGGAAGAAATAGATAATCTTCTGGATAATACAAAAAGAATTACGTATATCTGAAATGACATTCAGGTCAATAATAAAAAATTTATGTCTGTGGGACTTGCAAAGAAAAATGTCTGCTTTAGGATATTTTTCACGAATCTTTGCCTAAACACAGTTATAAATACTACCCATCACGTGACAGTCATGGTAGCCTTGCCCGAGTAGTTTGTCCATGTAAATTGTACATAATGTATTCGCTGACAATGAAGTTGGTCACAGGCAGTGCGTCTTTCTAAACAACAGTGACAAAATCAATGAATTCTTATCGACTACAGTCACCATAGGTGGCTGAGCGGTAAAGCGCTTGGCTTCCATACCGGCGACCTGGGTTCGAATCCTGGTGGAGACGGGTATTTTTAATTTCGGTTATTTCCGGGGCCTCTGATTCCACCCAGCTCTAATGTTTTCAAATCCGACCTTATTAAACAACGGAGTAAACAAAAAATCTAGCTGTGACATTTATACTCTCCAGCCTTAACTATTGTAACGCCTTGCTAGCAGGTATACCTGATGACAAAATAGCTCCATTCATTCAATAGCTACATTTATCAGAACGACGCCGCACGAATAGTCCTTAGAAAAACAAGACGAGATTCTGCTTATTGTGGTGCCACGTTTCTCCATCTAAAGCAGTGATTCCCAAAGTGGCCTATATAGACCCCCAGGGGTCTACGAAGACTTCCTAGGGGTCTACAAAAGTGAAAAAGTAAATTGGGGGTGTATGAGATGTCCATTGGGGTCTACAATAGTGGATTTCATTGAAGCAAGTCATGACTTTAATTTTCACACCCACTCAAACACTCATAAATAGATGAATAAATAATAATAATGATAATAATAATAATAATAAGGTCTTAAAGGGCAACTTTACTTAAAAAAATACTTTATTGATGGCTAAAGTAAAAAGTAAAGTATCTTCTTCAGACCGTGCAATGTAGATGTAAAAATGATGTTTTTCTAGCCTTCGTTACACGAGGGTGTCATGTGGTCAGCACAAGGACATACCGCATTTACATTTCCCAAAATATTGTCAGATAGATTCAGAGGCGACTTGAGATCCCGAAATTAAAAAGACAAGTCTTTACTTGAAACTGGGACTTTGAGTCTGAGATCAAGTACTTTATCACTTAGCCAACACGCCTCCATTGATATGCTAAGTAATGATTTTTCTCAAATAATTAGTATAAAGTTACTAATGTGAATTGCTTTAAATGTATTAGACTTTCTTGAATTTGTGATTATAATAGAAGGGACAATAAAGGTACCTATTTTATTTTCAATAGTTAGTCCCATTTAATACACTATTTACTCTCTGTTAACTGTATACAATTGCCACTTTCACTTGAGTCTTTGATCTGACCAGTAGAAGCCATTCAAGAGTACCCTGTACCTAAGTCTTTAAAAGAAATCAGAAGGTTTTTGGGTATGACAGGATATTATCAAAAGCTTTGCAATAATTATTCAGTTATAGCTGACCCATTAACTGACCTCCTAAAAGGGAAAAAAAGAAATTTCAATGGAACACTTCTGCTCAAAGAGCTTTTGAAGAACTGAAATGTGATCTTAGTGAACCCCACTTTTAAAAGCAATTTACCAGTCTAAACATCTTATTTTGCATGTTGATGCATGTGCCTCTGGGGTGGGTGCGTTCTTGACCCAAACCGATGAAACTGGCAATAAACACCCAATATTATTCTTTTCCCAAAAATTTAAGTCGCATCAGATGCATTATAGTGTGGTAGAATAAGAAGCACTGGGTCTTCATTTTAGCTACTATATAAATTGTAATTCTTGTACTTACTCATGGCAGGAAAAAAAGCTGAATGTGTTCCAACTCCGATGCCTAAGGCGGATCTTAAAAATAAGGTGAAAAGATAGGATAACCGTTTAGAAAGTGCTACGAAGAGCAGAATGCCAGAACATCCGCTCTGTTATCAGCAGCAGACGCCCTGGCTGGCTTGTCAACGGTCGTAGAATGCCAGTAGGTCGACTACCACAGGACATCCTGTATGGTGATCTATTAGAAGGCAGGAGAGCCTCTGGTCGCCCACTTTTACGTTATACGGATGAATGCAAGCGCGACATGAAGCAGCTAGCAGCTGGGAAAATGTAGCACTGGATAGATCTACATGGAGAGAGAGCATAAAGGAAGGGTCTCTAATCACAGATGCCATACACTACAGAAGCAGAAAGAAGGGTGATAATGCAACTGCACCTGGTGATCACATATGCCCAACCTGCGATCGCAACTGTGTATTAAGGATTGGCCCTTTTTAGTCACACAAGAAGTAGCAAAGGGAAAAGATCGTCTATCGAGACGTAAAATGCCACAGAGTATCCTGTAATACACAGATCTTAACCCCCTAACTTTCATTACCCAGATGAAAATCAAAGGCTCGTGAGATGGAGTTTGACTCTCCAACCTTTTGACTAAAATGTTGTACATGTGTAAGGGAAAGATAACGTAGTTGCTGACGCTCTGTGAAGAGTGTCAATAATAGAATACAATAGAACACAACCAGTCTACGGATATTTTTGTATTGTAATATATATAATATTACAGACTTTTTCCTTTCCTTTGGGTTAGAAAAGTTTTATAGACAAAGGGAGATAATAAAAAGCTGATGTATTGTTATTGAAGATAAAATGTTTTCTTTGTAAACAAGTAAGATAATCAAATAATTTCCACACAAGAACATTTTTAGGGGGGGAGGGGGAGTGTGACAAGAGGGACAATAAGAGTATCTATTTTTTAAAATAAGAGTTAGTCTCCTTTAATACATTATTTAAGTCCCTGTAAACTGTATACACATGCCAATTAATCTTGTGTGTACACTGTACGTAATCATTGCATAATTTACATAATAGTCATGTTGTTGTGTTCGGTTTGTGTTACTGTAGAGGAGTGTGCCGTTTAATAGGAATGTAGGCTTGATAAATAGGTAAGTAGACTTTTTCTTATTTGTTATTAATAAGTTGGTTTTTATTATTATATCTTTTTTTATAGCGCTACTTTCATGCTTGTAGCATGCTCAGAGCGCTTTGGTCCAATCTCATTTGTGGACCAGTGGGGGGGGGGAGGGGTTATCTAGGAGTTGGTTTTCCGTGCTGCCTTTAGGCGCTCAGTAAACACAACTCTGCCCGAGTCGGGTGTCGAACGTATAGACCCCTTCTAGGTAGCCAATGTAAATATTATATGTCTACTTAGTCTCTTATCCTTTCCTGTATGTGTTTTTCTTTAATAAAGGCCAGATTTGGGTTATATAGTATGTAAAAGACAAACTTTTGTCTAGATTTGAGACAAAAGTGTGTCTCATGGATGACGGTCATTTCATTGTTAAGACCTGTATTATATTATTGTAAACCATCGATTTGTTTTTGAGATGATAAACTATTGTGCCTCTGTGAAGGCAGTACTTTGATTATTTGGAACTGAACCTGTCTTACTATTTTAATGTTTTTGTTTTTTCATTATTTGACTTCTTTTGTTGGCCTTTATGTTCATTTTCTTTGAAAGATCTTTTTTTTTCTTCCTAAATAAACTCTTTATGAGTTGTAACTGAAATCACAATGTTATTAAATGTTTGACTTGTTTGTCTCAGTAAGTTATATATCTAGAGGTTCTAATTAGTAGCCTAGGTAGTGTAATTTGGGACCATTGAATATTACTGGACTAACTTCCTGTACAGCAGAAGTCTCTGGTCTTATAGCCTAATCCTAATGCAAGGTCACAGTGATCGTCGTTAGAGTTGTGGGTAGTTCTCTTTACAACTCTTGGCCGATTAAAGCTCTTTTATACTGAAGAGAGTGGAAGAGAGAGAGAGAGAGAGAGAGGAAAAAGAGATAGTGGAGAAGAGAGAGAAGAAGAAAGAAAGAAAGAGGAAGTGAGAGAGAGAGGAAGAAAGAGAGGAAGAGAGAGAGGAAGAGAGATAGGAAGAGAGGAAAAGAGAGTGGAAGAGAGAGAAAGAAGGAAGAGAGAGGAAAAGAGAGAGAAAGAGAGGAAGAAAGAGACTAAAAAAGGGAGAGGAAGAGAGAGAGAGGAAATGAAAGAGAAAGAGAGAGGAAGAAAGAGAGAGGGGAAGAGAGATAATGTGAGGAAGAAAGAGAGAAAAAGAGGGAGAGGAAGAGAGAGATAGAGAAATATAGAGAGAGGAATATAGAGAGAGGAAGAGATAGAGAGAAAAAAAGACAGGGATAGGAAAAAAGAGAGAGGAATAGAGAGAATAAAATAGAGAGGAAAAAAGAGAGAGGAATAAAGAAAGTAATGGAAAGAGAAGGAGAAAAATAGAGAGAAAGGAATAGATAGAGGAAGAGAGAGAGAAGAAGAAATAGAGAAAGAGAGAGAGGAAAAGAGAAAGGATGAGTGAGGAAACGAGAGAGAGAGAGAGGAAGAGAGAGAGAGAAAAAATGAGAAGAAAAGAGAAGGAAAGACAGAAATAGGAAGAGACAAATAGGAAGAAATAGAGAGAAAAAGAGAGAGGAAGAGAGAGAGGAAGAAAAAGGAAAAGATATAGGAAAAGAGAGAGAAAGAGAGTGAGGAAGAGAGAGAGGAAGAGAAAAAGAGGAAGAGAGAGAGGATAAGAGAGAGAGGAATAAAGATAAAAAGAGAAAG
This sequence comes from Biomphalaria glabrata, assembly GCF_947242115.1. Taxonomy (NCBI): domain Eukaryota; kingdom Metazoa; phylum Mollusca; class Gastropoda; family Planorbidae; genus Biomphalaria; species Biomphalaria glabrata. The sequence continues at coordinate 31,092,162 of NC_074723.1, forward strand.
GAAGAGAGAGAAAGAAAGAAAGAGAGAGGAAGAGATAGAGAGAGAAAGAAAGAGAGAGAAAGAGATAGAGAGAGAAAGGAAGAGATAGAGAGAGGAAGAGAGAGAGGAAGAGAGAGAGGAAGAGAGAGAGGAAGAGAGAGGAAAAGAGAGTGGAAGAGAGAGATAGAAGGAAGAGATAGAAGGAAGAGAGAGAAAGAGAGGAAGAAAGAGAGTAAAAAAGGGAGAGGAAGAGAGAGAGAGAGGAAGTGAAAGAGAAAGAGAGAGGAAGAAAGAGAGAGGGGAATAGAGAGAGAGGAATAGACAGAAAGATAGAGGGGAGGAGAGAGAAAGTGAGAAAGAAAGAGAGGAAAAGAGGAAGAGAGAGAGGAAGAGAGAGAAAGAGAGAGGAAAAGAGAGAGAGAGGAATAGACAGAAAGATAGAGTGGAAGTGAAAGTGAGAAAAAAAGAAAGAGAAAGAAAGAGAGAGATGAAGAGAGAAAGAGAGTGGAAGAGAGAAAAAGAGGAAAAGAGAAAGGAAGATAGAGAGAGAGGAAGAGAGAGAGAAAAAGAGAGGAATAGAGTGAGAAAGAGAGAGAATGGAAGAGAAAGAAAGGAAGAGAGAGAGGAAGAGTGAGAAAGAGAGAGAGAGAGGAAGGGAGAGAGGAAGAGTGAGAAAGAGAGAGATGAAGAGAGAGAGAGAGAGAGAGGAAGAGAGAGAGAGAGAGAGAAATAGAGAGAGATAAAGAAAAAAAACAACCTTTGTATGAAAGTGAACGATATTTGTTTTCTTACACTTTTATGGGTTTATTTAATTAAACCCTCTGGCTTGAGGAGATATCTCAGTGGTCTTCAACGGGGGCGATATCGCCCCCTAGGGGGCGTTTTCGAGATTTTGGGGGGCGCTGAGAGCCAAAGGGGCGGTAGGGGGGCGCTGGCCACAAAATGGGGCGGTAAGGGGGCGCTGGGCATAAAGGCGGAAAGAAGAAACTTAAGTTGCCCTGAAACAAAACAAATTAAAAAATTCTTCAACATTGAAGCTGGGAAACTAAATATAGACAAAGTATAGTTAACTTGTTTCTAATTTAAGAACAGAAACAGCGTTAGAAATTGAGTTCGGGAATCCCATTTTCTATTTTTAAATTCTTACTCTTTTGTTATGATCGGAGAGTATCTATTGTCCTTGAATCTTTCGCGTATAAACGTTTAAGATTTGATCAACAAAGTAGGTAATACGCCTTTTAGATTATAGTTTATTTTATCTACATATGTTAATATATTGATATGTAAAAGTTAATTGCAAAAAACATTACAGGTAACATTTAACAGAATAATTTAACTTTTTAAAAACAAAAAACATTGATAGAATGTTGTTACGAAAACTCACTGGTATGTCATGTAATATTTCCTTGAGATTTAGGGAATTGCTACTAGAAAAAAAGTAAGCTCTACTTTGATGGCATTTTCAGATGAGGTTATGAAACCAAGTCGGCTTCACGAACATATAGCGATATCCAAAAATAAGTTAAGAATATTCATGAACAATTATAAAAATCTACAATTAAAACAATATTAAAAACAACAAGATTACAAAGAGAGTTTGTGTTACACAAACTCAGAGGCGGCCCCCGTTGAAGTCGGATCCCTGTCGGATCTGCATATTCGCAAATAATATTCAAGAGGTGATTTAATTTTGATGTAAAATGTTTTACACGTTTCGGATGTTCCTTCAGAGTTGAAGATAATTACTTCCTAGTCCAAACCTCCCGCAGGACGACGGGGGATGGGAGCGGGCAGGGTTTGAACCCTGGGCCATCCATAAATCTGAACGACAGTCCAGCGCGCAAACCGCACGACCAGGCAGCCATCCGATGGTCAAAGGTAATAATGTTTCAAAGATTCATTTGCCGTAAATTTAAATTTAAATTTAATAAAAAAATAGTAGATTAGTTTTAGTATATTAAAACATTACAATATTGATCAAAACGTTTGGAAATGAAAATCTACACTTTTTTTTTACACTTTAAGTTTAGAAATTGAAATTCTACATCTTAATCTAGTCTATTTTAGTCTAAACTAGATCTAGAAATTCTAGATCTAGACTCTAAAATAATTTTAATTAGAATATAAATCCAGATCTAGATATACTGTAATAAAAATCTAGATCTAGTTTAAAAAATCTAGATTAGATCTAAATCACGATATCATTCCTTTTTTAAACGCGAGTCACATAACGAGGCTTAATAAACATTACTATACCGAGTTCTTTTTTCATTTCATTTGAAGAATTAATTCCATATAACGTCAGAGGGAAAAAAAAACACTACGTCACACGGCCTAGCTAGACTAAAAATCGCCTTCATCTATAAGAGCCATTTATCGAGTGTTCATAGACTTTGGTGCACCGAGTGCGTTCTTTAAGCATTTCATTTAAAGAATTCATTCCATATGACGTCAAAGGAAAAAAACACTACGTCACACGCCTAGCTAGAATAAAAATCGCCTTTATCATTACGAGCCTTTTATCGAGTGTTCATAGACATTGGTGCACCGAGTGCGTTCTTTAAGCATTTCATTTAAAGAATTCATTCCATATGACGTCAAAGGAAAAAAAAAACACTACGTCACAAGGCCTAGCTAGACTAAAAATCACCTTTATCAACACGAGCCATTTCTCGAGTGTTCATAGACATTGGTGCACCGAGTGCGTTCTTTTAGCCTTTCATTTAAAGAATTCATTCCATGTGACGTCAAAGGAAAAAAAAACACTACGTCACACGGCTTAGTTAGACTAAAATATGTTTTCATTAATACAAGCAATTTTTTCGAGGGTTAATAGACATTGGTGCACCGAGTGCGTTCTTTTAACATTACATTTAAAGAGTTCATTCATATGACGTCAAAGAAAAAAAATTCCATTACCTCACAATAGGCTAGTACCGGTACCATAAAAAAAATGTCTTTATTTACACGAGATATTTAACGAGGGTTCATAGACATTGGTGCACTGAGTTCTAATAGATATTATTTAAAATGGATCAAAGCCACATTGTTTTTGCGTTTTGTCTGTCAGTCGGTCTGTCCGTTATATTGATATAAAAAAAACAACTAAAAGTTATTAAAAATTGATTAACCTTTATTTTACGTTTCAAAACATCGCAATAATTTTTAGGTATGAACACAATTGAAAAGTTTATATAATAGATTGTTCCGGATGTTTGTATAAATAGTAAAAGAAAAAGAGAATTTCAGATAAATGTAATACCGTTAATTAAATTTTTTGGATGGTCTCGTATAAAAATTAGATGTACTACAGCCACGTGGAGAGATTTTCATACCTTACTTTGGTGTTTGGATTCTGTTTTCCTTAAAAATCGGAACATAATATTAACGATAATTAGATTTTTTAATGTTTTAGGTAGAAAGTTAAATGTACTGTAAGAGAGTAGTGAGTTAAAATATTTTTCATAAAAATCCGTAAAAACATTATTTCGTAAATGAGAAGATTATTTGTTTATTAATTAGAAGAGGGAGTTCAAACAATTATTTGGCGTTAGTAGATTTTTAAATAAATTCGGAAATTTCTGGCGACGATTTGTAAGAAACAAAATCCGGAACTTTCTTTATCGATTACAAAACTTCTATGTTATGTTTTACAAGAAAATTAAATGTCTAAAAAGTAATTTTCAGTAATCAATTCTAGTAAATTACTTTTTTTAAAAGCCTTATGCGATTTCAAACAATCATTAGGCATAATTCATGTTTTATAAAACAATATCCGGAACATTTTTACACTTAATGAAATATAAGTCAGTATAGAGATTATGATTTAGCATTAATATGCTATTAACATAAAAAACGGAACAACATATTATTGATAATGTGTTTTTGCAACGTTTAAGCATGGAAATAGAATGTAATATAAGTTAGAAGAGCAAACAAACATTTGTTGGCGTTGATTAGTTTTGCACAAAAAAATCCGGAACAATCAATTTTAGATACTTAAAACTATTGAGATGTTATGGGAGGAACATTAAAGGGTAAATCAGATTTTCAATAGCTTTTAGAGTTCTAGTTTTTTAAATCTAATCGTGACGGACAGACCGACCAACAGACAAAACGCACAAAAATAAGCTTCTTTTATTCGGATGGGGGCACTAAACAAAAAATAAATAAAATCTGATTTTTAAAAAAAGTTTAAGGAATTGGTTTAGCACCTGATCATGTTGCGACGTTACGCTACTGCACGAAAATCGCTGTATAAAAAGTCCATTTAAAAAAATGTGCGTGATATTTACATACAAAGTGCATTATTAGCTTTTATAAACAAATAGAAATGTTTTCTTTTAATTTTAGCAGCTAGTTGACCAGAAAAAACGTCTTTAACTATTATTTGTATTTGTTGTAAACATTTCCTGTACATTTTAAAAATATATTTGACTTAGTGATACTGAAAATACACAAAAATTGTCCATCTTTGTTAGCATATTGTAACATTGCCTCCCTTACATTTACGTAATTGTTTTAGAATTGGTGTATTTTTATGAAAAAATCGCTTGCGTAATTAATTTTATAAATTAAACGGTTTGCTTTTAGAAAACCAAAAGTAGCCGTTGCACCTAAACTTTTCAAGCCGGATTTAATGATGAAATAATATTTTTCATATCTCTTCTAGTTTTCGAGATCTGAGTGTGACAGACGGACAGACGGACAGACGGACATTTTGCACAAACCTAATAGCGGCTTTTTCCCCTTACGGGGGCCGCTAAAAAACGGCAAAGCAGGATATGTTTTAATGGCTTTTTAGAAAAATGCATAGTTTTTTAAAAATTCTTATGATATTGTTGAAAAATTGATTAAAACTAAATTTATTTTAAAACATATGTAACACAAAAATACTTTTTTTCTGTTAGAATTGAAATATTATTTCAAAATTGTCTAGTTATGTAGCTTATGAGGACATATAGGAAACCATCAGTGGTTGGACGCTACAATGACTTTATAGGTAATATAGAATAAAGAACAAATCTATTCCCTATTCACATTGTGAGTTATGATACACAAGAAAAGTTTAGCCCGCAATTTCATTTCTATTTGAATCTAATTATACAACTGTAAATAAAATACAAACCCATGCCGAAAATAAGCGCATCTTTCAACAGTTTTATGAAACAAATGATAAAAAAGATGTTAGACTCTTGTTGTAAACTGAAGTTCGCTGGATTTCGAAAGGGGTTTGCTAATTGTTATGGCTCGTTTTTTTTTTTTGAGAAAAGGGAAGATTCAACGTTTGGCGATGACTTAAAGCTGGCTAACACAAATGAATGAAACCAACCTCCGACTGCTAGGAAAGATATTGACTTTTATTGATAATATCATTTTCTCTTTTATCGAGATATTAAATCTATTTTAAATAGTTTTACAATCTCACATAATTTGTTAACAAATGAATTACTGCCCAAGGACACCGATATCTATGCAATTCCCATAACAATGCTCTATGAAGAAATTAAGATTCGCTTCTAAAATTTAGAAAAAAAAAAAATAAATGACAATCATTAAACATCTGTTACTGACGTTCAAATTGAGTTGCATAAAAAAAAAATTACAAAACTATGTCTTCAGTAAAAAGTATGTAAACATAGGAGGCACACAGTGGCGTAGCTATGGTGGGGGTAAGGGAAAATTGAAAATCCCCCGGGCCCCCATTTAAGGGAGGGGCCAAATTAGTGATTTTTTAATTAATTAAATTAAATATTACGCAAAATGCAGCGGCCCCCAAAGATGTCAAGCCCCCTGGACCCCAAACGATGGAAATTCCTAGTTACGCCCCTGGAGGCACAACAGAGATGTGGCTGCATTTAAATGTTTCAGTTAAATTCCAAAACTGTGGTCGAAATTGCAATTATGTTTTAGCTTTTCAGTAAACATATGGTTAACCTAGATTTAGTGCATAACAAAGTTAATAAATAAGCAAAGAAAGAGACTTGATGTAGCGACTAGAGGAGACCTTCGCCTCGCTTTGGCTAATTTAAAGCTGGAAATTTCTAATATTGTCAGACCGCAGGGGACACAAGGTTCCCATTAGCTTAATTTTATTTTGTAGTGAATTCTGCAATAATAATATTTATATTAAAATATAAAACTAAATATTTACAATTAAACCTAAAAACAGTAGGCCCTAATATTCAAAATTTAAATGGAGACTTTTCTTAGGATTTGAAAGAAAGTCTTTACAATTAATTTTTGTGTGTAATCACTGCAAATTATTTGACAAAATTTTTGCATAATGGTAATATTGGCTGTTATTGCCTTTAATTCCGAAGATTACGGCTGAGTCCACTGTTCCACATAACTACGCAAACCCAACTGCGACCTACATATTTTCCCGAATTTTTATGCAGACAAAGCCGTTCTATGCTGGCTTTTCTTTGAGTATCAAATGTTTGTCCCGCAGTTTTTGTAAGAGCTCTCGAACTGTTTCTCTCAGAGTCTATCTGCTGCCAGAGAATGCTGCCAGTTACTTTCCTCTATGCCAGTGAGAGCGAAATGGCGCCTGAATGCCTGAATAAATCTTTATAGCGCTCACGGGGTAGGGGGGCACCTATGTAACTCAGTCCTCCTTAAAGCTCGTCAGACATAGGCCAAGGAGTTCACAACAATCGCCTTTTTGGCATGCGGTCGTCTCCCAAGCGAGATAAGTGTTATTGACAGCATACAAATTAATAGATAGATGATATTTTGTTCAAATTTGCCTTCTCACGCTTCTTTATAACTGTTTTTCTTAGAGGGGGGCGCTGGCGGATTTTTTTAAAGAAAAGATTCGAAAAGGGGGCGGTAGGCCAAAAAAGGTTGAAGACCCCTGACTGATATCTGAAGTCGAGACTTAGGGTGAAACCATCTCATAATTACGCTTGTCCACAAAGTAAATCGAACTAAGGCGCTCTGGGAATATTCTCTACCACTCTATGAAATTTTAATTAGGATCTTCATAATATAGTCAAAGGGAGATAGCTCAGTTAATTGGAGGTGATTATAGCACAGACGGAGTTAGCTATATTTTTCTTTTTTTTATGTAGGCAATTATAAAATGCTTTAGTGTTATGATTTTTTTTTTCATTCTACAGATTCCATCTAAATTTACAAGTTTTATAAGGACATTTGAAAGCAATTTGAAAGAGCTGGGGCAAACATTTTCGGTCCGACTTTTTGTTAGTTGCTAAAATAAAAATCAATGTATCACTTTCAGACCTAACATGTTGATGAATAATGATGATGTATAGGTCATCTGTTTTTCTAGATCTTGGTCAGCGAAATTGTCATGTTTCCAGCACAGCGACTAACAGCATTTCCATTTCCCCAACTAGTGTCATTTAGATCTAAAGATCCCGAAATTAAAAAACTTTACCAGTATTCGAACCTGGGACCCTGAGTTGGAGGCCAAGGACATTACCACTCAGCAAACGAGCCTCCTATTGAATGCTAAGTACTGATTTTTTTAGCCTACATAGTAGAACAGAGGCGATTGTTAATGGTTTACAATGTATGTGTGTTTTTTAACAAATAGAGAGTTTACATCTCACTTGTGTACAAAGTAGTTAAGACTATGTCACTCCGAGAACGCTCTTTTTGTACAAAGCTTATATCACCTCACACTGTAAGGTAAAAAGTTTGCAAACATTATTTCTCTAACACCCAATCTCGGATCAAGCTGAAATTTTGCTAAATTATTTATTTCTACTGACAACAGAAAAATTCAAATTAGAAATTAATTATTTTGTTTGGTATTATAAACAAGAGAAAGAAATCGTACTTGACATTTGAGGGGGTATAATTTAAAGTAGTCTCCTTGAGGACTCTTGAGCCCTGAACATACATTTTTATAGCATTAAAAAAAACGATCATGTAAACATTCACCAGTATATCAATATTCTTGTCTTTTACTGTCAGGTTCCTTAAGTCCCTGTAGTGTGGAATCTTGGAGTTTTTATCGACTCAGCGCTATCTTTCAACGCAAAACTTAAGTCAGCTCTGCAAGGGTCTTTATCTGCAGCTACGCAGATTGTACCAGATCCGACCATATTTAACAACGGAGTCGACGAAAAAACATTAGCTGTGGCATTATTACTCTGCCGCCTTGACTACTGCAACGCCGTGCGTGAAGGTATACTCGATGATAAAATAGCCAAGCTGCAACGTATTTAGGACAACGCCGCACGAATATTCCTTAGATAAAAAAGGACCAGATTCTGCTACTACGCTCTTGAGAACGCTCCATTGGCTTCTCGTGAAAGCGAGAATCGACTACAAGGTGGCTACACTTTGTCATCAGTGTATATATAACAATGAAATGCCCTTGTACCTTACCGAACTGATCACTCAAATTGTCCCTGCGCTCAATGGACTTAACGCTTCTAGTGGTGCCACGTTTCCTCATCAAAAGCTACGGTCTGCAGAAATTCTAGTGCACGGACTAAAGGTTTGGAACTCTTTCGCCATTGACCTCAGACAAAATGCTTCACTTCCTACCTGCTTAAATATTTTTTAGATTAGTTTGTTAGCTCTCGTGTTTGTGTTTTTATTCCAGCGGTTTGAGCCTACATTTTCTTTGTTAACAGCGTTTATATAAATACAATTATTATTATTATTATACCTTTTTCTTTCCCTTCCTCTTTCCGAACTGGTCAAGACAAGTGATAGGATCTGAATGCATTGAGAAATCTAAAAGCTAAACTAAACAATTTGAAAAACTGTTTCTAATCGAAAAGATTTATTTAATCTCGAACGTCAATATACATTATAGTATAACTGATCGAAACGAATTGATACAATCGCAGTTAATAAAAGCTTTTTATTTTTATTTTTTAACTTATTTTTTTAATGTTTTTCTTATTTCAATGTATTGTCAAGCCTTTAAAAAAAGTATTAGCTACGATCTTAAAAATATATTTAGAGGGAGATTTATTAGAAGTAGTTTGAGTATAGACAGACGTGGATATGGTTTTACTTTATTAGTTTAAGCAGAACTTGAAAAATCCAAGTGCGTTATTTGTAACGAAATTCCATAAGTCGAATCTATGTAGCCAAAATAAATGCTACATCATTTTGATACTTAACATCGGAGCTTTGTCAAAAGGATACCCAGTACTTTAAGGTAAAGATAGTATAGGTATTCATCGACGAATATTAATAAAGACATTGCCACAAGAATTACAAGTAATTAAAAGCGTAACTGAATGAATCAAATGTAACATGGCTTGATTTGTCTGATTCTGCCAAATGAAACTTTAAATTGGCAAACTATAAGAGGGACAAAGTGGTGTTGGTACATATCTTACTCAATTGTTCAGTACACTTGCTTCCCCTGATTACTTTTCTGAAGTACTACATCTACATTTTAAATCCAACAATAGATTTAATAAGTGATGGAGGTTACCTACGAACATTGAGAAGTATGAGGCCAACAGAGCTCACATTCAGTCATCACTTGCTGGGAGGGAATTTTGTAGTTTGTCTGTAAGGAACAATGCTGACAGCAAGGCGCAAGATTTATTTACACAATAGGGGACGAGTAAAGAGATTATCCAAAAGAGAATCTTGGACATCATTCATTTTCTCTCAAAGCAAAAGCAGGCACCCCGCGTCATCGTAAACAGTTTAAAGAAGTATTAGAAGGTCAAAATCAAAGCAATTTCTTGGATTTAGTGAAACTATTATTCAAGTAAGAACCACTCCTGACATAACATGTGATTCGAACCAAGCCGAGTTCCACACCAAATGCGTTAATGTTCACAAAGTGAGTTTATTATGATTTTGTACTATTACGAAAGCATGATAAAAATATTGATAGTATTCCTAACAATATTGACAAAAACGAATTTCAAATAGATAGAAAGAGACTTCTACGGTTGTCGCAGTTTCTTTAGAAGCCTTCAACTTATGAAACAAGGATCCGTCCAGCTCTTGAGTTTTATACAAACATATTCACTAGATGAATCCGTCTCGAATATCGTCATCTTGATTCGCATATTTCTGATGATTTTCGTAAGTGTGGCTACATGCATGCGAAATAGTTCTAAGCTTTAGTTAATCCAGAATTATGACACACTCAATTGGTAATTTTGTCTATTGCGCAAATGAATGTATAAAAAAGATTTTGATAAAATTATTGCTGAATAGCTAGTAAGAAAGCACTACAATTTATCTGTAGTATTTTTTTGTAAAATACATTTTTTTTGCCTGAATTACCAATACTTGAACATTAAATACACATTTCTTTTGGAGGAAAAAAAAGAACGTTTTAAAGTTTCATTCTTTTTTTTTTTTTTGAGGGGGGGGGCTGCCGCACCGGGCATCAAATACTCTAGCTATGCCACTGCTGTAGCCTACTGTTAATAAAGGTGTTATGTAGGCAGAGCTACCACCACCCGCCTACTGCAAATGCGTTGTTGAGAGGCTAAGTAGGCTTGAACTTGGCTTGGCTACCTATAAGTGGGTCTCGAGGTTCAACACCCGACACACGCCAAGTTGTGTTTACTGAGCTCCTCAGGGCAGCACGGAGAAACTTTCTCCTGGATACCCTCCTCCCCTACCGGTCCACAAATGAGGTTGAACCAAAGTGCTCAATGCATGTTATAAGTTTGAAAAGATCACTATATAAAAATTGTATTTATTTATTGAATGTGACGTACCCATTATGCCGAGATTAAAACTTCCATTCTACTTCAGGATTAGAAGTTAAACGCTTGGCCACTCAGCCACTAGTCTTACTTTACGTTAACATAGTCACAACAAAATATTTTTAAAAGCGACAATATTTAATAACCTCCTTTAATATAAAAATTTAACGAAGACAAATTATTAGAACATATTTTAATAGAAAATTACAACTATTTTATATGAATAATGTAACAAACAGTTATTATCTCAAATTTTATTGATCTAGGAGAGTGTTGCATGTCAAGCATATTCCTATTTAAGATGATCCAATATAAGACTAAAAATGGATAATGCCATACAAATTGTTACAAAAAAAAAAATACTGCTTATAATAATGCAAGCAGGCTGAGAGGCCTGTAGCAAAATTTCTTACTCCGGCCCTTTTTCTTTGTGTATACTTTATTGTTTGCTGAGTAAAATGTAAATAATGTTTTTCATATATTTCAATGTAAATGTGAAAATGATGATGTAAAATTAACATGTTTTTAAAGCTCTCGGTCAACGAGGGTGTCATGTAGCCAGCACAACGACTAACCGCATTTACATTAACCCAACTAGTGTCAGGTAGATTCAGAGGGACCTAGAGATGCCGAATTTAAAACGTCCAGTCTTACCTTTAATCGAACCGGGGATCCTGAGTCGGAGGCCAAGCACTTAACCACTCAACAAACGAGCCTCCCATTAAATGCAACATATTTTTTTTGTCCACCTAGATAGTAGAACAGAGGCATTTGTGGATGGCTTAAAATGTATAAGACTTTCTTAAATTTATGATCGTCATTGGAGTTGAGGCTAGTTCTCTTTACAACTCTAGACCCATCGAAGCTTCTCTTTAATTAAGAGAGAGGAAGAGATAGAGAGAGATATGAATAAAAGAAACCAAACTTTATGTATGAAAATTAACGCCATTTTCTGTGTACACATAAATAGGTTTATAAAAAAATATTCCTCTGGCTAGTGGCGATAACAGAAATCGAAATCCACGATGAGACCATTTCATTTTTGCATTTTGAATGTCCGCCGTTGAAAAGAGCTCTTTTACACCCCGCATGCGCAATGATCTTAGATATTAGTAATTAATTATTTAATAACTTCTACATTCTGGATTAATATAAATGCATGTTTAAAGGAGATGTTTTGGTCAAATCTGTCACAAAGTTCGAAGTATACGAACTGTTCTTTATTTGATACAGATAAAGTTAAATAATTTCTTCGCATTGTTCATATTTACCTATTACCATAAACTAACTAGCGGATTTCAGTGATGTACCTAAAGGACCGTTCCCTCTCTACATTAAAATTTTGGCCCTGAATCGAGTTAAGTTTTGTTTTGTGAAAGTAAGAGTTTACATCTTACACGTGCACAATGTATTTCGGGCTAAAACGCTCTGAGATCACTCTTTTTTTTTTGGTACAAAGCTTGTATGAACTGCCACTGTCTGGGTTTAGGTTAAAAAGTGTATACACATTATTTCTGTCACACCCAATCTCGGATCAAACTAACGTTTTGTACAACTATTTCTTTTCCCTGACAATACAACAATCATTATAAACATTTATTGGTAATTAATTTGTTTGCTTGGTATCTCGAACAAGGCAAAGAAATTTTACTTGACAGTTGGTGGTATGTGTTGAGTTAGTCTCCTTGAGGACTTTTGAGCGCTAAATGAACATTTTAATGAATTTAAAAGCAATTATGTAAACATTTACCTAGATACCTCTTCCACAGGTCTGGTCCAGACAGATGATAGCAGCATAGGGCATTAAGAAATCTAAGAGGTTAACAAAACAACTAGTAAAAAAAAAATAATAGCTCAGATTTATTTTATCTCAACCGTCAATAGAAGTTATAGAATGACTGATCAAAAGTAATTGATTTAATTGCCATTAATATACGCTTTTTTTAAAAAGTATTTTGTATGTTTTACTTTGTTAAGATATTTTTTAGCCCTTTAAAAAAAAAAAATAGTAATTAAGATATGCAAAAAAATACAGCCAAAGGGAGATAGTTCAGTTTATTGGAAGTGGTTAAAGTATAGACAGAGTTATCTATATTTATTTTTTCACGTTAACGCCAGTATACAAATGTTGGAGTGTACCGTGCATCTTCGTTATACTTCTCAGATTTTATTTAAATTTCTAGCAGATTGATTTAAAAAAAGATTAAAACAGACATAATCAATGATAGTTTATAATATTGGTTATTAATGCATTGTTAAGATTTTCTAGTTTTTTTAAGGTGAGTAAATGATTGACGCGCTTGATGTATACGACGTTTAATGACTTCATCTATTTCACCTGATACATTGACTACACTTTTATGGAATGTACAGCTTTCTACTTAATCTATGGTCTGTATTTATTATGTTAGTTGATTATTTTAACTACTTTAAATGTTTCTTTTAATTTTGAGGCTTACCCTTTCTCCTACCTCAACTATACAGCAATGGAGTATAATATTCCCGAAAAAAGACCAATTCTCATGTAGCTTTATGTATTTATGCAATAAACAAACACTTTTTAAAATATATTTTCCTTAAGTTAAATGCCTTCACACTTTTTTTTTAAATATAAGGCATTCAGTGATTTACAATTCACATAAAATACTTATTGCTTGTAGAAATAAATGATGTTTAGCCTATAATATTATTGTAGATAAACAATATTACACAGAGACTTTGTGTTATAGAAAACACTTAGAGACGGCTCCGACTGACGATACATAAGAAATATATCTAAGAAAAACAGTCTCACCACTTGTTGCTGTTTAATTTGTATTCGATTATTTCGTTTGGGTGCCAACAAATTCATTTCGCCTAGAGCTAGGGTCATTAGACACGTATAGAACCTATTCACTATTGCTGCCCACAGCAGTACTAATAATCGAACAAATTTCCATCAAGATTGTTGAGAACTCTGACCAGCCAGAATAATGAGCCTCTACTTCCGCAGCCACTGACATAATTTTTTATTTTTATTTTATTTTTTTTATTTTTTATTGACAAAAAATTCATAACATATCCAAATACAGTGGGTAATCCCCGACGCTTTTACATTGGTGAATGTAGAGAATTGGCCTTCATAACAATTATAATGATTTTGATCTAACTTTAAATGTTAAACCAATTGATTAATTCAGCAACAATGTTTTTAGTTAAGTTTCAACTAATGTTTTATGTATAACAGTGAGTTTAGCACGCAGCTTTAGATGTCTAGATGACGCTCTCTCTTTCAATCTTAGTAGATCTAGAGATCTAAAAAAATTTTGTTACACTTTATAGTAATATCAATACCTCGTAACAGGAATTAGATAACGCAGGTCTTGCTTTTTACGTTGGGCGCCACTTGTTAAGACACAAGACTCTTCAAAATAATAAGACACTCTCAGGCTTTATTCTAGCAATACTTTAATATTATAACATCAGCATTTCATCTCTCTCCCTGTCACTTTCTCCCGGCTTCCTCTTTCTTGTACATCCCTTCCATTCATTACACCAATTCGCACCTTTATTCATGCACACCATGCTGCGCTACGACCGTAACAGAGGACAACGCTAAATAATGCAGGACAAAAAGACTCGTAAAGCGGACATATTTATTTGATTAAACATAAACCGTGAGCTGTAATGTCACTTTATTTCATCTCATAGTACTCAGAAGAGAGCCTCCAAAAAAAAAAAAAAAACTTACCACAATCTCTTCTTATTTTAAAAAGGTTTCCAAGCTCTTTCCTGTCATCTCATTGAGCACACTGTGTCGTTACGTTGCTTTTAGTCTTCCTTGGGGTTCCACTTCTAAGGTTTTTCTAGCTCTGTTGTTGGTATTTTTCCATATGGTGATACCAAAATTATCTATATTATCTCCACTTCTCCCTCAAAATCGGCACCTCTATATTTCTACACATATCCCACAGTTTGGTGTTTTTATTTTGGTATGCCAGTGTAATTAAACATTTATTTTACATTTATTTTTTTTTTCACTAGTCAATGTTTCAGAAAATACGATAGGACAGCCTTGACATTGAAGTTAAAGTTACTTATTTTAGATTTTCAATTTGATTTAAGGTATGTAAATGTCCGACGCCCTAGATGTATACGACGTTTGATTTCTTCATCTGTTCCACCTGATACACTGACTTAAATCCCAAAGTATTAATAACAAACTACTTGGTTTATGGTCTGACTCCATTTTGTTATTTAATTAATTTATGTACCTCTATGTCTCTAGTTATGAACATAAAACAAACACATTTTGGGAATATATTTTCCTTAAGTCAAATGACTTCACACTCCATTTAATAATACAAGGTATCCAGCAATAAACAATTCACATTAAAAGCATATTGCTTGTAGAAACAGAAAAATGTTTACATATAATATTACTGTAAAATAAACATTACAAAGAGAGTTTGTTTTATTACACCAAGCTATAGACAACCCCCCTCCTACTGACAATAAATAAAAAATAAATTTATGATAAAAAAGTTTCTCTAGTTTTTACAATGTTTACATTTTATTTGTTTATTTTGTTTGCCAAGAAATTCACCTCTCCTAGGGCTAAGGTCATTAGACACATATATGCCCTCTGGACGATAAATAGGTGGACTTAGCTTAACAATGGAGGACAAAAATACTCTTCAAGCGGACATTTTTATTTAAATAATCCTAAATTGTGACCTGTAATACATCTACATTGCATATCATATTTCTCAGAAAATGGAATTTTCACAGTTGTTCATTATTCGTTAGCTCAATGCAGAACATTTCCTTTAATATAAAAAAAAAACTAAAAAAAATCTTTCATAGCCGCTGTACTAATAGAATAAATAGAAAAGGCTTAAACACCACAGCACCAGTGGCGTCTCTAGGCAGGTGCGGGGGGTGAGGGCCGCACCGGGTGACACCCACAGGGGGTCACACCCAAGTCGGAAAAAAATGCACATTTCCAAAATGAAACTTTTGAAAAATAAGTTGCTACTTGTATTATTTCTCAAAGATAAGTATCAACATGTCCCAAACCTGATTAATTTCATTCTATTAGACTTGTAATCTTCCTAGTATGAGAAAAATAATGTGTTGTAGAGTTTCTGAAGCTCAGAAATGTTTGGAAAAGGTTGGCTTCCTGGGCTACTTCTCGGACAACTCTGAGTGAGCTTAGGTAGCTTTCCAAACATATATAATTACCTGACTGAGAAATCTTAATGCTAAACAAACATTGGTAAAACTATTCCTAATCGCATACATTTATTTTATCTCAGCCGCCAATAAAAAGTATAGAATGACTAATCTTAAGTAATGGATACAATTGCACTATATATAAGCTTTTTTCTTTCTTTTTATAAAAAGTATTTTCCGTTTTTCTATTTTTAACGATATTGTCACGCCCTATAAAAAAAAAAAAAACAATTAGGATCTGCTAAAAATGTAGACATGGTTAAAGCACAAACAGAGTTATTTATGTTTTTTCATTGTTATATCAACCAAAATGATAATAACAACTGACCTCACAGTCACCTTCAAGGCACTTAACATTTTTAGTAACATTCTAGTTGCCTGTCAAAGAGCGGTACTGCTGCAGACCTGCCACATCACCAGAAAATTCCTTAGTGGAAACGGTTAAAGGCACTACGATGAATTTTGTTTCTCTTTAGTGAAACTCGACATTGGCACCGCCAGAGAATGAAACTACTCAAAATGCTTTAGTGACGATATCTGTATGTCTTTCGGCCTAAATAAGTGTGGCATCAAAATCATTAAATAGGGCAAGGCAACGAACACCAACATTGAATTTGAAGGCATCGAGGAATTGAACTCCGCCTCTATTTATAAATAAACCAGAATAACAAGATAAACCATAAGAAATTAAAAGAGGACTTTCTTGGCAAATATAGGCAAAGAGTTAATAAAATCCTCAACACCAAACTGTCTGGCAGTAATCTCATCACTGCAATAAACAGCTTGGCCGTCCCAGTGCTCCTTTACACGTTCGGTGTGATCAAATGGACATGACATTGACAGTTTCACTAGAAAATTACTAACCAAGTTTCGATGCCTACACCCCAAGTCCTCCACCATAAGGTTATACCTGCCCAGGAAGTATGGGGGTCGTGGATTGCAGAACATCTTCAAATTGTGTAAGATGCAAATTTTAAAAATTTAAAAAATGCGATAAAAAACTGCTCGCCTCCAGCAACAAATTAGTTTCCTTCCTACGGAAATACGACTGCGAAGCAACCCCTCTGAACCTAAACAATGCTGATGTCAATATCGGTTTGGACGACGTAGGGCATGAGATTCGCCAATCGGAAGAAAAAAAACTCCACGGAAAATTTCCGGCTTCATTACATGGGGACAACATCGACAAGGCTGCTTCCTTAACATGGCTCAAAGCAGGTCATCTCTACCCTGAAACAGAAGGCTTTGTTACAGCAATACAGGACAGAGTAATCAGGACAAAAAATTACGAGAAACATATCCTGAAACTCAATGTTGTCCACAAATGCCGAAAATGTGGAAATGTGGGCGAGTCGATTGAACACATTATGGCAGGATGTCCAGCCCTATCAGAATCAGCCTACCTAGGTCGCCATAACCAAGTTGCAAAGTTAATACACCAACACCTGGCTTTGACGTACAAATTGATCGGTAAGGACACTCCCCCTTATTATAAATACTCTCCTCAAGAGGTTCTAGAGTCTACTGAACATCTGCTGTACTGGGATAGGCCTATTCTGACCGACAAAACGGTAGATTTCAATCGCCCGGATCTGCTGTTCATCAATAAAAAAGAAAAAACCGCTACTATTATCGATATCGCCGTACCACTGTCTCATAATTTAAGAAAAACTGAGATAGAAAAACAAAGAAAATATGGGAACATATGCTTGGAGATTAAGCGTCTATGGAAATTGTCCAAAATAACAATATACCCCATTGTTATATCAACCGAGGGGATAATAACAACTGACCTCACAGACACCTTCAAGGCCCTTAACATTCCTAGGAACATCTTCGTTTCCTGTCAGAGGGCGGTACTGCTGCAGACCTGCCACATCACCAGAAAATTCCTCAGTGGAAACTGTTAAAGGGACTACGATGAATTTTGTTTCTCTTTAGCGAAACTCGACCCTGGCAGCGCCAGAGAATGACTACTTGTTCATTTCGAACATAATAATAATAATAGTAGTTGTCACTATAACAATTACTAATGTTGGTATTGAATTTAATATTATTTACTATCGTGTAATTAAGATAAGATAAGAAAATTTTTCATGGTCTCATACAATGTAAATTAAGTTTGAGTAACTACTATAAAATAACAACATAGATTTAAATACTAACAACTTTTACACACAAAACACATACACACCCATAATTAGCGCTTAATGAATTACACTTCTATGTATTTCTCGATGACGACAAATGACCTTGTAACGCTCTGATCGAAAGTGGGATAAAATTGTTTTTAAATCTTTCTGTTTTCGTCCTACTGGAAAGGAGATGAATAATTCCTTCAGCTCTGATGTAACAGTGGTTTAATTGGTTCATGCTATCTTTAAGAATTGTGAGTGATTTGGAAAGGCATATTTAATGAAAAAGCATTTCAAAAGATGATAGATGTGTTCGAGTGATTAACGTTGCTTTTTTAATTAGTCTATCTTGTTCATGTAATTTTGTCCCTAACTTTTATCAGCCCTACATTCACACAAAATAAAAAGATCACACAATATAAACTTCAACTTACAATGAATTTTATTCGATATAAAGAATAATAATCAATTCAGTACCATTGTAATAGTTATAAATAATAATAATAATCCTCAGTGATATTATACATGTATCACCACTGCACCTTAATTGTAATAAGCTTGGTAGTTTGTATATAATTGATAATAATATATAATTGATATTTCTATATTAAATTCATTGTCCTTTATATGGCTTAGGGTTAATAATAATAAGGCTTGTCATCGTTTTGAAGATTAATGAGGAATGCAATAATTTTTATGGTATATTATATAGTTTAATATTATGGTTAATTATATATAATTATAAACATAAATAATAATTATAATTATAATACTGTTTATAATTAACTGCCAGTAAAATGTAATAATATCTGTGAAATGTACAAAATAAAATTTATATATATGTTTTGTAGACTTTAAAATGCAAACAGAAATGCATAAGATTAACAATTAAACAACATTCCGAAAAGGTTTAATTTACAAAACATTTTATTATTATCCAGTTTAAATAGTATAAAAAGAGGCTACAATTTATTATCATACATTGAAATTGTTTTACCTTTTTGCCATTATCTGTAATACATAGAGACATGAATATCTGTCTTTAAAGAAGATACAAAAAATGTTGTTTTTTAACAGTAAAAAAAATTGTAACATGAGTCTTTCAAAATACTTAATATTTTGAAATTTCTAATTACTTCTTTGTTTATATCATTTTGCTCTTAATTAAAATAGTTTTCTCTTTCTCTTATTTTCATCTCGGTAAAAGAAACACTGTTATAGTATCCAGTTAATTGATACAAGTTCATTCCCTTGGCAAATGATGTACTTCCCCATTGACCATTTAGATTAGAACTATGACAATCTTTATACCACCAGGCACCTGAACAAAAGTCTGCACAGTCTAAGTCACTTCGTGCATTGTTCTCTCTATCAAAAGTACTAAAGTACATGTTGTTATGAACTGATAAATCCTCACCAACATTTCCTGAATAGTTTCCAATATTCAGTTTATATTTCTCAGCCTCACTCAATATTTTAAAGTCTTTGTACTGCGCAAAATATTTTGTGTTGTTAAATTCTAAATCTATTCTTAAATCAAATTTTCCAGTAGAAGTTAAATTAAAAATATTTTCATTTCCCAGATAAAATTCACCAATGTTGTAATCTCCAAAGCCGTGACGATACTCCTTCCAGCCTCTATAGAAATCTACTTTTCCGTTGATTCTTCTCTGAAAGAGGATCCATCCACTACCGTCTGTCTTGGTGTCACACATGACCTTTAACCCGGAAATTAGCCTTACAATATCGCGGTCTCGGGTGCTGTTGATGTCACGACTAGATTTTGGTTGAACTGTTTAAAAACAATCACATAAAACATAAAATCATTATGTAAAAATCTTTCAGCTTGAAATAAAAATATAGATGATTGTATGATACCGCTAAATTCTTATATTCATAATCTGCACAGAAAAATATTAAAATACTTAACAAAAAATGTTTCTAGCGACACGAAAGAAGAGCTGCTATTATTTTGTGTCTGTATGACCTTCCATTCGCTTTTTTATTATTGTTAATATTTAAAAACTTAAAAAAAAAACGATTTAATGATATCTTGTATGTTAGCTGCTTTAAAAATTTTGAAAATGAATCGATTTTTAAAATATTTTTTAAAAACTTAATTTCTTTACTAAAATATTTATTTTATAAAAATCATAAACATATTTATCAATATGAAGTTAATTTATTTAATCTGAAGTGACTAACTGTTCAGAAATACTCCTCACAACGGACAGCTATATTAATTTAGCCAACCAAACAAGACAATAGCTTTAAAAGTCAGTTTAATATCCGTTAGCTTGTTTGGGTGAATGCCACCTTTGAATAATAGAAATAACCTTATTTCCGCATTTTAAATAAATAGATAATGTAATAATCAAATAATAAGTTCTTACAATATTGCAATATTATGTATATTATGTTATGGTAACTACATTTATCGTGTGGTCTTTTCAATTCGTTAGCTAAAAAAATGATATTTTAATATTTTTTATTTTTTTTGTCAAAATCTTGTTTCTATCACAACTGTAAATAATCGTCCGCGTGCCACTAGCAATCTCTTTAGGTCATTGAAATGTATAAATGTGTAATCAAAAATTTGAAAGCATTTAGAATAAAGAGAGAAAACTAAGACCATTTTCCGGTCTTTTATTGCATATAGAAAAGTAAAGTTCTCCTTTTATACCTTACAATCTAGGGAAGATGATGTAAAAGTCATTTGTTTCTACAGCCTACGGCTACTGAGGGCATCATTCTGCCAGCACAACAACCAAACGCCTTTACTTTTTACAACTAACGTCATGTACACACTATACAATAGAAAACTTTTTATACAAAATGTTTTCTCCATAACGCATGTGCGATTAGTTTGGTGCTTTTCATAATTAGTTGTTTTTTCTACATTAGAAGACCGTCTGACCGGGCAAATAAATTATTGCATACAAAGTCTTTGAAATGTTTTCTATAACATATTTTCCTCATAGCGAAAAATAGAGTTGATAAAAAAAAATAAAGTAGAAAGAAATTGCAATGACAGACTTTTAAGCAAAGCCATGTATTCTCAGCTTCAGAAATGAATGGAATCTGTAAAACAGTCGAGTATGAAAGAATTATGTTACTGGCGACACATTAAAACAAAACATTTTTAAAAATAAGTTTTAGTTTCAATTTGTTCCAGAAGACTCGTAAGAAATAAAAGACACTTAAAATTAAAAAAAAAAGAAGGAAACATATTTCGTTTTTGTTTTGCAAACTTAATTTCAGAATATTTTTTTTTACTATTGTTGTGATGTGTCATTTTTAATGTGAATTTAAATGTGAAACAAAATGTAGAACATTTCAATAAATAAACAATTTAAGTCTTTTACACGTGCACACTTTCTCGTTAGTCAGCACATTGAGCCCGCCCCCACCCTAATGGGTTAAGGTTAAGAATCAGTAAATCAGCTTTTGACTCAAAATGTTTTCAATATGATGTTTATAAAACTTAGCTCAAGTTTCGGAAATAAAATATAAGAATAAAATAAAATCTTACCTTTCTTTATCTTTTCCTCTAGTGAGGTCAAGGTGGCTGAAAAATTTGCTAATTTTGTTTCCAGATCCGTTTCTAACTTGCTCAAACTTTGTTGACTCTTGTTCAAGTCTTTATTTATGTTCATTATGTTTTGTTTGTTAGTACTGACGTCTTCTGTAATGTTTTGTATATTTTGTTTATTTGATTTCAAGTCCTCTTTCAACTGATTTATATTTTGTTTATTAGTATTTACTTCATCTGTAATGCTTTGTAGACTTTGTTTATTGGTTCTTAAGTCATCTTCTAGACTGTTTACTTTTTGTCTGAGACTATTCAATTCATCATTATGGCTTGCAATGTTTTGTTTGTTAGCATTTAGATCATCTGTAATGCTTTTAATATTTTGCCTGCTAGTTTCTAGCTCGTCTTTTATGGTGTTAATATTTTGTCTGTTAGAGTTCAATCCATCTTTTATGCTTATAATATTTTGTTGTTTACTAATGATATCTTCTTTAATGTGATATATATTCTGTTTTTTTTCTAGTATATTTTTCTTCTCTGTGTCAGCCTGACTAAAAAGTTTTGGTATTACATTGACTACATCACCTAATGTTGGATTTAAGACAGTAATTGCTAACATCTTATTCAACCGTTCAGATCTTCCATCAGGTTCCATGACAAGAGCTCCACAAAAATATTTTCCAGACTCTGAGGATTTTAAATAGCTCCAAGAAATTTCAATAAATGATGCTTTTGTTTTGGTGTCAGAAAGTTCTCGTTTAGCAATGTTAAAATTACTCTCTTGTTTGGTTGTGACGATGGGCTGATCTTTATTTATGGTAGCAATGGCACCATTTGTCTCTGGAAAACAAAAAAAAAATTCAAATTTTAAAAATTAGTTTTTAAATTTACATAAACATAACAATTATCTAGAACATTATATGTTATAAAAACTAAACTAATAACGCAGCATGAAAACTAAAAGCAATTATTTTGTCATTCTAAATTATCTTCGGCTTTGTAAGTGCTGCTAAGGACTCTACTACAAATCTGACCAGAAGGTAAAGTATAAAACTATATTACTGAAAATGTTCAGATTTTAAATCTCGCCTCTGTATTTTACGCCGGGTTTGGATTTTCTAAGTAAATATTTGCTTCTTGTAGGTAACATAGTGTTTTAATTTCATGTAAGAAATTGCATGCTGCTGTGTCTTACCTGAACTCTATGTCGAGTTTTGTTTTCTTGTATTCTGGACCGTCGTTCTAACTTATTGATGGTCCCAGGTTTAAACCCTGCCCTCACCCATCCCCCGTCGTCCTGCGAGAGGTTTAGACTATGAAGTAAATAATCTTCAACTCTGAACAATTTTCAAAAAAAAAAAGTTACATTTATCTCGTGTTCATGCTTTGTTACTATAACTTTAGTTTCTTGTATTATCTTTGAAAAAAAAATATTGAAATATTGACAATCTATTGGCTTTTAAAATGTAGATGACAAATATTTATACCAAAAAGAAAAAAACTAGTCTAAAACTATTATAAAAACGAATAAAATATATTGTTTAATTTTCCCATAAATTTCATCTTTCAGTATTTTCTCTTTTAGCTCACTATTCGTCTCTCTCTCTGTCTCTCTCTCTGTCTCTCTGTCTCTCTCTCTCTGTCTCTCTGTCTCTCTCTCTGTCTCTCTGTCTCTCTCTCTCTGTCTCTCTGTCTCTCTCTCTGTCTCTCGTGTGTCTCTCTGTCTCTCTGTCTCTCTCTCTGTCTCTCTCTCTCTCTCTCTCTCTCTCTCTCTCTCTGTTGTCTTGATTCATGACAAATAACTACGTAGGAAGTCATTTTGAAATTAAGTCTATTATGTTTACGGTAAGTTTACAAAAAAAAAAGCAAATCCTAATAAGATACCCTGAGAGAAAGAAAGATATAGGCAGATTTCTTATTCCGTATTGTAGAAAAAATATGTACAAGTGCTACTTCTTCCCTAGTACCATAGGATAATGAAATTTGCTGTCTAAATCACGCATAAAAACCAACGAATCAGTTTTCACTTTAAGTTTTTCTTGAGGCTACAGTCTAAGGGAAAATACAACGAGTTTATAAAGTATTTTATGGATTGTCTTCCTTCGTGAATGTAATGTGTAATGTAGAATTTAGCTTTTCAAATTCATTGCGCGACGCTGCAGTTCACGCTATAATATGAAAACTACTTATTAATTGTTGTTTTAAATTTTGTCTTATTTATATACATACTAAAAAGTTGTTTTTTTAAGTACACATGTGTGTGTGTGTGTGTAATTGTAGTAGTTGGTTTAGTTAGCAATACAAATGTAAAAACAATATTTTTTTTGACAAAAAAAAAACTTAAATCGTAAGCAAAAATGTGGTAAATTATGGTAAATATTTATCTCCCCTATTTAAAAAACCTCCTGTGTTTGTTACTATTAATAGTGAATAGTTGTAAATGTGGAGTATTTTTAAGAAAACACTTTTCTAGTTTACGAGATATAATTGAGACTGACAAACGGGCGGACAAACATTCA
This sequence comes from Biomphalaria glabrata, assembly GCF_947242115.1. Taxonomy (NCBI): domain Eukaryota; kingdom Metazoa; phylum Mollusca; class Gastropoda; family Planorbidae; genus Biomphalaria; species Biomphalaria glabrata. The sequence goes on from NC_074723.1 coordinate 31,116,217, forward strand.
ACACAAAACTAATAGCGTCATTTCCCTTTTCAGAAGCAGCTAAAATTAGTCAAAAGAAATAAAAACAAAGAACAATTAATCAAGTGTTTCAAAGTCTGTTTTTCAATTGTGTTCCATATAAAAGAAACGGGACTTATCAAACCAATGAGGCTCTGTGGCTAAGTGGTGAAGCGCTTTATCCCCGCGGGTTCGAATCCTGGGTAAAAAGGGCCCGTCTGAGTTTAACCAGCACATATGGGTACCTGACATTATGTGTGGAAAAGTAAAGGCGTTTTGTCGTTGTGCTGGCCACATGATACCCTCTTAAACCGAGGGCACCAAAAACATATGACTATTACATTATCTGCCTTATTGACCATATGGTCTGAAGGGGGAACTTTTTACTTTAAAGTTAAACTAGAGAGATAATTCAGAATCCAAATATACTTTGCGTTCAAATTTGGTGTCTACTAAATAATTTCTATCATAGCTTTAGTTTCGTCTCTAGTCAACATATATACTGTAAGATAGACTTTGTAGGGAAAATATATACAATTACATGTTACATTACCATGAAGAATGTACGTAAATTAAACTGTTGAATTATCATTCAGATCCTGTGGAAAGACATTCAATTCGAAAAAAAGTTTACATTCTTTAAATATTTTTTTGAATTATTTTTATAATGAAAATACACATTCAAGTTATGCATTTAATTATCGAAAAAACACTGATATTTCTTTATCGTTAGGACGCCTCTGAGTCCACCAAGCTTTTATGGGCACTGACATTATTTGGAGAAAAAAGAGTTAAATTGGATGGTCTTTTTGATGGCCGCATGACACCTCGTTAACCGTCGGCTACAGACAAGGGGTTATCCTTACATCATCCACCACATAGATCACAATGTCTGAAAGGGGAACTTATTTTTTTACTTGTGTGAATGTATATATAACCCACATAGCTTCTAGTATTTTGTGAAGCACTTAACTTTCTTATTTCTAATTATATAAAAATCAGTAAAATACATTTTCACGTAACGACAAATGTATTGAAAACAAATTATTCATAATGATAGGAGTCAGTGTAAAACATATTGTTTATCAGATAAATTTGGATAATATAAGTGTGAGACAGCATGGTACTACACCTCAGGTCAAAAACATAAGCAAAGATGAAAAAACAAAACAACGTCAGAGTCAATACGCTAAGAGATAAGCTGTGTTCTAGTATTCTGACAGAGTATAGCTTTGAGTTCTACCAAAACATCGTAGATCTTATCCAGAGGTAACACCAGAAGCTTTTCAAGTTTAACTTTATCTACATAACAATGTTAAATTGATGCAGTGGCGGACTTTGCATGGCTCGTGGTCTTGGGCAAATGTTAAATGCGGGGCTCTGAGACTATATAGACCGTCCCACATCAAGCTAACGTGCTCGTCCGCCTCTAACGCTGTGGGCCTTATTTTGTTAGTTCTTTCCGTATGGACTGCTCTACTGGTCTTCCTTTACTTACATAATGTATTGTAATTGTTCTGCATGAAAGATTTCGAATTTTTAAGGTTAATAAACGTAACTAATAATTCAGAAACATTGTGAATTAGAAATCAACAAACTAGTTAAATAATAATTTTGTGCTAAGCATAATTAAGTCGGAAAGTAACTATTCATTACGGATTAGAACAAGAGCACTTGCAATAACTAAATAGTTGCTTACACCTTTACATAGGATACAGTCAAAGAATTTCCTGGCTTGTCGCTTTGCACTAATAATACTAGCATGTATTTTTTCTTCCGATGCGTGGTCTGAATGCCGAAGCCGAATTGAGGTTCTTTGAGAACAAGGTGTGTGATATGAGCTATAGTTGTGTCTTCAAGTTTGTAGATCCAACTTTTCTAGGAAAGGGTTGTCTCCCAGGTTTTCAAAATAAATAATGAATATAATACTCCTAAGTTTTTGTTGTGATTTTGATTTAACTTGAGATTTCCCACGACAACCCAATGCATATATACAGTAGCCTATTGAAAAAAAAAACGACATCGCCAAAGTTTCCGCATGCTGAATGGCCTAAATTTCAGTATAGTACACTAACTAGTTCAGTCCATACAGAAACTTGGCTACATCCTGAAATTTATAATGCAGAAATTTTCAATAGTAATTATGAAATTTTTAGAAAAGATAGGGCTGATAATCATGGAGGAGTTCTTTTAGCAATAAAAAACACTCTTATAGCAGAAGAAATTACCTTACCTAACTTAAAAAATGTAGAATCAACATTTTGTAAAATTAATACCACCTCAACATCCCTAATAATAGGCAGCATTTACAGACCACCAAATTCTAGTTTAGAATACATGCAGGAACTATGTAATCAGATTACTACACTTAAAGAGACAAAAAAAATGTAGTTTTTTGGATTATGGGTGATTTCAACCTACCTGATATAAATTGGAAAACACTAACCATAGATAAACACCAAAACCTTAAGGACATAAATGAGCTTTTCATAGAAACTTTACACAACCTAAGTTTAGATCAAATCATAAAAAAGCCAACTAGATTAAACAACACATTAGATCTCTTCTTAACCAACAGACCTGGATTAGTAGTTGATTATGAAATTATCTCTGGTCTATCAGACCATGAGATCATAAAAATACACAGTCAGATAAAAGCAGTAGCCAATACAAAACCTAAAAGAAAAATCTCACTCTGGAATAAATGTAACCTGACACAACTACACCAAGCTGCACTAAACTTTCAACAAACATTCTTATTAGAAAAAGACATTAACCAACCAGTCGATGACCTCTGGAATTTCATTAAAAACCATCTTAAAAGCATTATAGAAAATCATATACCAACTAAATACGCATCAAACAAAATAAATAAATGCTGGTTTAATAATAGACTAAAGAAGCTTTGTAAACAGAAGGTAAACCTATATAAAAAATTTAAAGAAACTAATGCAGAAAGAGTTTACAAAAAGTATATAAAAATTAAACACTTAACCCAAAAAGTAAGCAGACAGCTGCAGAGTGAATACATAAACAATGTAATATCTAAAGATAACAACAAAAACCTATGGTCATACATTAAGTCTAAGAAAATGGAAACAACAGGCATAGCGCCATTAAAAGATGAACATAACATAATACATAAGGATAATGAAACTAAAGCAAACATCCTAAACAAATACTTTGCATCAACATTCTCAGCCCCAGGAGACAAAGACATATTACTGAATTTGAACCAAGTAAACAACATAGAAGATATAGTAGTACAAGAAAATGGAATTCAAAAACTATTAGCCAACACCAAACCAAAAAAAGCTTCTGGACCTGATGGTATTCCAGCTAGATTACTCAAAGAACTAAGCAATGAGCTATCCCCAGTGTTCAAAATACTCTTTCAGGCCTCACTTAACCAGGGCAGAGTACCAAAGGACTGGAAAGAAGCTAATGTCACACCCCTATTTAAAAAAGGAGAAAAATCTGACCCAGGAAACTACAGACCAGTATCACTTACCAGCATCACATGTAAAATCCAAGAACACATAATATGTAGCAACATCATAAACCACTTAGACAAACATAATGTCCTCACACCATACCAACATGGCTTTAGGAAATATAGATCATGTGAAACACAACTAATAGGACTAATGGATGATTTTTCAAAAGGTATAGATAATAGTAAACAAATAGATGCTATCTTACTAGATTTTTCTAAGGCTTTTGACAAAGTTCACCACCATAGTTTGCTTAAAAAATTGAAATATTTCGGCATTAATGGTCCACTGCATCAGTGGATTAAAGATTTTCTGATAGGGAGAGAACAAACTGTAATAATAAATGGCTCTAAATCAACACCAATAACAGTAAACTCAGGTGTACCTCAAGAACAAGTCTTGGGTCCACTACTATTTTTAATTTACAAAAATGATTTACCAAATTGCATTAGTTCAGGAACAAAAGTCAGATTATTTGCAGACGATTGCATAATATATAGAACAATAAAAACAACACAAGACACAGATATTTTACAAAGAGAATTAGATGAATTACAGAAATGGGAATCAAATTGGAGCATGTCTTTCCACCCAGAAAAATGTCAGTTGTTCAGAGTAAAAAAAAACTAAAACAAATTAATTCCACTTATCTTATTCATGGCAAACCAGTAACACAGACTAAAAACGCAAAATACCTAGGTGTTATAATAATTGAAAAACTATCATGGAATCCACATATTGATGAAACTACAAAAAAATCAAACAAAGCATTAGGATTTATTAAAAGAAATTTCTATAAATCAAATAAGAACATAAAACTAAAATGTTATTTAACCTTGGTTAGACCAATAATAGAATATGCATCCTCCGTTTGGGACCCCTCAACTCAAGAAAACATTAAGAAACAGACACAAAATAGAGCAGTGAGATTCATAACAAACGAATATTCACATTTGACTAGAGTAACACCTTTAGTAAAATCACTAAATTTAGAAAGCCTTCAGGACAGAAGGCTCAAAAGTAAAGTAGCAATCATACATAAAAGACTGAACCATAATCTTCAAATACAAAAACAAAATTTAATAAAATACTCTGAAAGACACAAAGATAAAGGCACATTCCTCGTCCCATATGCTAGGACAAATTTGTACAAATACTCCTTCTTCCCTAGTGCTATTAGAGCATGGAATGGGTTGCCTGAGCTAGCCAGGAAAACCAGTGACTTGGCAGAATTTAAGTCATTGGTTAATATGCATGACTAAATGCATGACGCGTAGGACGTAATCATCTTCTTTTTTGAAGTAACGTCTGTATTATATAAGATAAGATAAGATACCAATCGTTACAGGATGCTTCATCACTGACCTGTGGCGTCGCAGCCTGTGTATATCAAAAGCTGTTTTGCCCCAACACAGATCGTGACGTCAGAAACAGTTGGCATGTAAAGGTTATTAAGAGAATGGGAAAATGCTATTAAGGAAATTAAAGTTGAAGTGGATGTCTTGCGATACTGTTCGAACCCAACAACAGTCTACGTATTTGAAATTAAACACCCGCTAGAGCCGATACTGGCCTCAAGGATTAAGATTTCTCTTTACTTGCAGGTGTGTTTGAATCAAAACTAGATAAACAACCAATACTGAATATACTATATCATAATTAATACGTCAAGCAAATTAATTTGCATGCAAAAATTAAATACAACTTTAAAAATTTTTACACTTTACCTGAAGTGAACATGTTAAGGTTAGAGACTCAATCAGTTCTCTGATAACTTTTGAACTTGCCAAAAAATGTAGTTTTGTTCCTGAATAAGAATTATTTGAAATTTATCATTAAAATAAAAGATTGTACGTTATTTCAACATACAAATAAACCTTAATTTAACCATAAAATAAATAAATTAGTAATACAGTTCTTTCTTTAAAAAAACATTCGTAAATAAAAACAATATCCCTAAAGCTAAGCCTAGGTTAAAATATTAACTTAATGATCTACTAACTCTCTTGAAGCTAGTTTTGTAATGAAATAAAAATGTAGAGACACTATATGATGAAAAGTTCAGATATAAATTACAGACATTTAATTTAAAAAAATGGGGACCCCCCCCCCCCTTTCAGGAGTTACGCTGCAAGAAAAAACACTAATTAAGAAAAACGTCTCAGTATTAAATTCAAACTACTTACGTAACTACATACGTAGACTACCAAATAAACTAACATTTATTTTGTATCTATTGTCAATCAATTATCTGTTATATGGTCATCAAAGTCAATGCCAAATAAAATTGTCAGAGCCGAGACTTATGAAGCTGTGTATGGAATCGCCAATCAATCTTTAAAAAAACTAGCAAGAGGCCGAGGAGACTGACCTGCTTTTACTGCGGTCCTAAGTTCCATGATAAACGCAAAGGAAAGATAATGATGATAATGATATAATTCAAACTATCTGTAGGACTAGAGTAACATTAAATAAATATCTTGTTTTCCCAGCAAAGTTCTCTACTAAGTACGGCTGTTGACCGGAAAAAAGTGGTGAAATTTTTAAACTAGAACAGTCACAGCAATCTTATAACGAAAGTCAAAGGGACAGATAATTATGATGATGATAAGTTTTCCAATTCCCGAGTTAACAAAGCTAACTTTATAAGTATTTAAAATAAGTAAAAATGTGTATTTACTTACTATTAAGGGACGCTGTCAGCTCTTTATTCTCTAAGCCACATTGATCGTTTTTCTCGACAACCTTCAAACGTCGTATCTCTTCTATTAAAGCGGTCGTATTTGTTCTATATTCTACCTCTTTCTTAGCCACTATAGATGAGTTGGCTGCATTTGTTTTATCTCCCTCAACCTTACATCTGTAAACTTTGGCATCAAACTGAGTTGGATTGTGTAAAGTTAAACTAATAGACAGATTTCCAAAACTTATTTGTGCATGATGTAGTTGGACTAGCTGTGAGAGATTTAAAGTTTTAGCTTCTAAAGTTATAAGATCCAAAAACTCTTTCAGAGTTTCCTTATAACGAGAAAGTGTTAGAGATCTTATAACATTCAGATGTTGAACTTCGTTGTTGGTTATAGAACAGTTGATCACAAGTTGTGCAGTTATCTCCGCAGATATGACGTTTGGTTGGACATCAATGATAAGTTCTGAAAAAAGTTAAATTGTATTCATCAAAGTCGCAGCTGGGGCTTAGTAGCCACCAGGGAATACTGCATTCCGCATTAATCTTTAGACTCGAAGACAAGTTTTATTATTTATCAAAACTATACTTGGATTAAATACAAAAATACCAATACAAGAAAGAATGACAATAATTCGATCTCTATTGCCAAACATAAAGTGCTGCTCTAGTTCTAAAACAAAGACAAAAACATAATTAGAAAAAAGATCATGCACTTATTAATATGAAAACTTATAGATACCACAACCATACCAGGAAACTATTTTTTGAAAACTAATTTATGAAGAAAATGTTTTTATTTCAATGGAGAAAAACAACTGTTTTGTTGTAACCCTATTGGCTATGTGATAGTGTTCACTGTTTATGATCAGCTGACACATGTTACACAGGCCAGTAATACAGTTTAGCGTTTTTTGTCGATTGTCAAGGGACAGTACTGGTATAAACTTTGCACATAAATATTACCAGTGTTATGGTCATTTGATCAGAAGTCTTCGTGGACCAGAGAGAGTGTATAAGACAGGGTATATCGGTTCAGAACAGAAAGGAGACCAAGACTGTTAGTAAGTCATGAAGACCGCGAGCACGCTATTCTGCCTTAACGTGGCACTCGGGTGAAACCATCATTTGAGATGCTTCGGGAATAGCAATGCTTTACATAGGCGATGACAGAACGGTGGTTCACGGAGGTTTTTTTTCTTTACTATTCGACGCTCAAATTTTTTTTGGCTAAGCTCTTAGAAGATCAAACGGTCATGAAGACGGTCCTGGTGGAGTCCACAAGTAAAACGTACTGTGTTGCCAATTGTGTTTTATTGACATGTTTTTATTTACTCATTATTAAAGGACCATATTATTTTGTTCATTTGTTGTCAAGTTCTTCTGTTGCATATGTTGTGTGATGAGCAGATGTTTACAGAAATCCTGATAAAGATCGAGATAATTTTGAGCAGTATACATGTTTCAACATGTAAGCATTATTCTTTAAAATATTTACCTAAATCTTCTATTTAAAAAAATATAAAAAATATTGATACCTTTACATCTAGTTCAAACCTCTCAAATTAATTTCCTGAGATCTCTTGCTGATTGCACATTTTACCATTACAGTTAACCACAATAATTTAAGACTAAGACTAAGACTAAAACTGCTTTATTGATTCATACTTAAATTTGTTGTTATCACAATGACTCTTTTCTCATAGACAGACATCACAACAGAAACATACACATAAACAAAACACACAACATTTTTCTACGGCTGGCGTTGAAATAGTCTGACCGAGTAAGGTACGATTAATTTATATGTACCGCTGTGTTCTTGTCTTGATTGACAGTAGTCTATTAAGTCGCAACGACTTGAAGTAGTTATGGTGGAGCGGGTGGCTGTTGTCTTCCAAGTTGTTTCCCATTTTTTTTTCTTTATTTTTTTTTTAAATTCATATTTTTTAAACATTACTACCATTGATGACAAGATTGTCCTATAGATACACTTAAGAGTTAATTATCTTCTATTTTAAAACAATATCTGTAATGTATCATTTGGATCTTTAATGTAAATTGTAAGAAATAATTTAAAAAGTTACATAAATGTAACGAAACAAATCTTCTGACCTGAGGTGGAAAATAAAATAGAAGAAACAAATATAATAAAATGTTGAAGCAGAGTCATTTTGACTATGTGAATAGCAATGAAGACAAAAGTTGTTTATATAGACGAGATATTGACTCGTGGCACAAACTATAGGGCACTTTCTTATCATTTCAAGTTACAACATCTCTAAGTCTACATAACATCCTGGTATTTAAAAGGACAAGTGTTAGATCAGTGACGACTGTCACTTGATCAATTATCAAGAAATGGAATAGTCTGTAACGTAATGAGTTGACATAAAGAGATAGACAGAGAGATGATGAACTCGGCTGTGTGCGCTCAAAAGATTAAAAAAAAACTAATTACTGAGCTCTTTAGTGGTTGAAACACAAACAACTCGCTAAATAATGCAACGAAACAAAAACATGTTTTCTTTAGTTTTTTTTTTCTTCATTTATTTACTTTCCTCCATATTACAGTAGAAGACTCTAATCCAATATAGTTCCCATTGTCATACCTTTTTATTTATAAGAAAAATAATGAAAAGGAAACCTGCATCTATGGCCTAAGGTTTATGAGTGTCTCATGTGGCCATCGCCAAGACCACGCGCCTTTAATTCCCCCAACTAATGTCAGGAACTAGAGATGGGTGGACTCAGATGCCGAAATAAAAAAAATATTCTTCAGCAGGATCGAGTCCAAAACCCCGGTTCAGACGTTAAGCGCTTTACCACTCAGCCACCGCATCTACTTCACGTTAACTTAGTAATACAAGGAATGACTTATAAAAAAGGGCTCAATCCTCTACCCAATAGATCACACGGTCTAAAAGGGGAACTTCACATTATTTCCTAATAGAGAACAATTCTTTTTAGGAAAGATTTAAAACAGCGGTTCTCAACGTTTTTGTGCCGCGACCCCCTCATACCCCCACTTGGCAGCTACTTGCAAACGTAATTTTGTTTTCGTTCATGGGCTTAGTTAAATGAAAATTTACTAATATTATAAAATCTTTATCGTAATGTCTATATGTATGATTTACGAACCTTTAGTTTATTTTTATTAACTTTTCTATTGCGTGTTCACCATATTCATGTGCATTCTCGTGTGACTATTTAAAAAGTCTGGAGGAACATGGAAATTGATATTAAATAATATAAACGACATTGCTACAAATGTGTATATACGCCAACGTTATTGGGAAGGTTAGATTCATGTGGGAGTCTTTATAAGAGCACAATGCATATCATCTTCAGCATCAAGTCTACTTCTCTATTTAGACTTGATAACTAATAGGCTGGAAAACAACCAAATGACCTAAAACTACTGTTAGAAATTGATAGCAATAATCAATCAGAGTAATGTCCATTTTATTTTGTTATCATAAATAAAAAAATGATACCAACTATGGTACAAGTAAGCTTGTCACAAACGATACAAAAATATTTCCTATGATAAATACACTAAAAACCTAAAATTCAGATGGTCCTAGGCGACCCTTGGCAAATGGTGATTTGACCCCCAAAAGGGATCGTGACCTCTAGCTTAAGAACCCCTGATTTAAAACAAATAAACACAATATGAATATAAAAAAATGAAGTTTTTAAAAGAATAATGTAATGAACATATCTTGTCACAGATTTCATTGATCTGATTGAGTGTTCCACAACCAGCATATTTACATTTTAAGATGATTCAACATGAGATAAAGATTAAATTGTTGTTCACATTGGATATTTTTACACGTATTGTTAGAAAAAAAAATACAACTTAGTTTTTATAATACAGAGACTATATAAGGCAGGCTGAGAGGCCTGGAGTAAAATTTCTAAATTCGGTCTTTTTCGTTTGTTTGTTTGTAAACCTTATTGATAGATATAGAAGACGTTAATGTCATCATCCACATAGATCGCAAGGTCTGAAAGGGGAAATTTACTTTAAAAAAATACTTTATTAAATGCTAAAGTAAAAAGTAAAGTATCTTCTTCAGACCGTGCAATGTAGATGTAAACATGATGATGTAAAGGTTATGTGTTTTTCTAGCCCTAGCTCTATAAGGGTGTCATGTGGCCAGTACAGAGACATACCTCATTTACATTTACCCAACTACTGTCAGATTAGATTCAGCTGCGACTTGAGATCCCGAAATTAAAAAGACCAGTCTTTAACAGTACTTTATCACTTAGCCCACACGCCTCTATTGATATGCTTAGTAATGATTTTTTTTCAAATAATTAGTAGAAAAGCTACTAATGTGAATAGCTTTAAATGTATTAGTCTTTCTTGAATTAGTGATTGTGATTGTGGGTGTCTACTTTTTTTCAATAAGAGTTATTCCCTTTAATACATTAATTATCTCCCTGTTAACTGTATACAATTGCCACTTTCTCTTGAGTCGTTGAGCTTACCAATAGAAGCCATTCAAGAGTACCCTGTACCTAAGTCTTTAAAAGAAATCAGAAGGTTTTTGGGTATAACAGTATATTATCGAAAGCTTTGCAAAAATTATTTAGTTATAGCTGCCCCATTAACTGACCTCCTAAAAGGGAAAAAAGAAATTTCAATGGAACACTTCTGCTCAAAGAGCTTTTGAAGAACTGAAATGTGATCTTAGTAAAGCCCCAGTTTTAAAAGCAATTTACCAGTCTAAACCTCTCATTTTGCATGTTGATGCATGTTACTCTGGGGTGGGTGCGTTCTTGACCCAAACCGATGAAACTGGTATTAAACACCCAATATTATTCTTTTCCAAAAATTTAAGTCGCATCAGATGCATAACAGCGTGGTAGAAAAAGAAGCACTGGGTCTTCATTTCAGCTACTATATTTATAGTAATTGGTATCCTGTACTTAGCTGAATGTCTTTCACCTCCGATGCATAAGGTGGATCTTTAAAATAAGGTGGCAAGATAAGATAACCAATGCGGAAGTGCTACAAAGAACAGGATGCTAGGACATCCGCTCTGTTATCAGTAGCAGACGCCATGGCTGGCTTGGCCACGTTCGTAGAATGCCAGTATGTCGACTTCCACAAGACATCCTGTATGGCGATCTAATAGAAGGAAGGAGAGCCGCTGGTCGCCCACTTTTACGTTATACAGATGTATGCAAACGCGACATGAAGCTCTTCAAAATCTACACTAGCATCTGGGAAAAAGTAGCACTGGATAGATCCACATGGAGAGAGAGCATAAAGGAAGGGTCTCGGATTGCAGATGCCATACACAACAGAAGCAGAAAGAAGGATGATAATGCAACGGCACCTGGTGATCACATAAGCCCAACCTGCTATTGCAGCTTTGTAAGGATTCGCGGCTAAAATGCAAAGGGAGAAGATCGTCTCTCGAAAAGTAAAATGTTACAGAATATCCTGTAAAAAAACATATCATAACCCCCTAACTTTCATTACCCAGATGAGAATCAAAGGATCTTGAGATAGAGCTTGACTCTCCAACCTTTTTTTTCAAATGTTGTACATGTAAAAAGGAAAGATAATGTCGTTGCTGACGCTCTGTGAAGAGTAAAAGAATAGAAGTAAACTAATCAAATAATTTCCCCACTAGAGCATTTTTAGGTGGGATGTGTGACAAGAGGGACAGTAAGGGCAGCTACTTTTTTCTTATAGAGTTAGTTCCCTTTAATACATTATTTATGTTAACTGTATACAATTGCCACTTTCTCTTGAGTCTTTAGCTGACCATTGTACATTTTGAAGATCGAAATCATTATAATGTTTATATAATAGTCTTGTTGTTGTGCTCGGACTGTGTTACTGAAGAGGAGTGTGCCATTTTATGGCTATTTAGACTTTATAAGTAGCTAAGTAGACTTTATCTATTTGTTGTTAATAAGTTGGTTTATGTAAATATTATATGTCTACTTAGTTTCTTATCCATTCCTGTATATTTTTTTTGTCTAATAAAGACCAGATTTGGGTCGTATAGTATGTAAAAGACAAGCATTTGTCTTTATTTGAGACAAAAGTGTGTCTCATGGATGACGGTTATTTGATTGTTAAGACCTGTATTATATTATTGTAAGCCATCGATTTGTTTTTGAGATGAGAAACTATTGTGACTCTGTGATGGCTGTTCTTTGATTATGTTGAACTGAACCTGCCCTACTATTTTGATGTTTTTTTTTCATTATTTGACTTTCTTTTGTTGGCCTTTAGGTCCGTTTTCTTTGAATGATCTTTTTCTTTTGTTCCTAAACAAACTCTTTATTAGTTGTAACTGAAATCTCATTGTTATGACTTGTACGTATCAGTAAGTTATAGATCTGGAGATTCTAATTAATATCCTAGGTAGTGTAATTTGGGACCACTGAATACCACTGGACTAATTTCGAGTACAGCAGAAGTCACTGGTCTTATGGCCTAATCGTAATGCAAGGTCACAGTGATCGTCATTAGAGTTGTGAGTAGTTCTCTTTACAACTCTTGGCAGATTGAAGCTCTTCTACACTTAAGAAAGTGGAAGAAGAAGAAGAAGAGAGAGAGAGAGAGAGAGAGAGAGAAGAAAGAGAGGAAGATAGTGAAAGATATATATAGAGAGAGAGAAAGAAAGAGAAAGGAAGAGAGAGAGAAATAGAGAGAGAGAGAGAGAGAAGAAAAAGAGAAAGAGAGAAGGAAAGAGAGAGAGACAGAAAGAGAGAGAAAAAAAGAGAGAGAGAGAGGAAGAGAGAGAGAGAAATAGAAAGAGAGAGAGAGAAAGAGGATGCACTATGGTTTAATCATTTGTGGACCAGTCTGAACAAAGAGAGAGGAAAAGAGAGAGACAAAAAGAAAGCGAGAGAGAGGAACAGAGAGAGAGAAAAGAAGTGAGAGAAACAGGAAGAGAGAGAGAAAGAGGAAGTGAGAGAGGGGAAGAGAAAGAGAGAGGAAGAAAGAGAGAGATGAACAGAGAGAGAGGAAGAGAGAGAGAAAGAAAAAGTGAGAGAGAAATGGAGAGTGGAAGAGAGAGAAAGAGGAAGTGAGAGAGATAAAGAGAGAAAAAGGAAGAGAGAGAGAGAGGAAGAGAGAGAGAAAGAGGAAGAGAGAGAAAAGGGGAAGAGAGAGGAAATGAAAGAGAGAGGAGAGATAGGCAGAAAGAGAGAGAAGAAGAGAGAGAAAGAGATAGAGATAGAGAGGAACAGAGAGAGATAGAGAGAGAGGGAGAGAAAGAGAGAAAAAGAGAGAGAGAGGAAGAGAGAGAGGAACAGAGATAGAGAGGAAAAGAGAGAGAGGAAGATATAGATAAAGGAAGAGAGAAAGAGAGAAGAAGAGAGAGAGGGAAATAAAGAGAGAAAGAGAGAGGAAGAGAGAGGGAGGAAGAAAGAGAGAGGAAAAGAGAGAAACAAATATAAAGAGAGGAAGAGAGATATAGAGGTAAAGAGAGATAGAGGAAGATATAGAGATAGGGAGAGAGAAAGAGAGAGGAAGAGAGAGAGGGAAAGAGAGAGAGAAAGAGAGAGCGAGGAATAGAGAGAGGAAGAAAGAAGAAGTGAGAGTGAGGAAAAGAGAGAGACATAAAGAGAGAGAGAGAGGAAGAGAGAGAGGGAAATAAAGAGAGAGAAAGAGAGAGGAAGAGAGAGGGAGGAAGAAAGAGAGAGGAAAAGAGAGAGACATATATTAAGAGAGAGGAAGATAGATACAGAGGTAAAGAGAGAGAGGAAGATATAGAGATAGGGAGAGAAAAAGAGAGAGGAAGAGAGAGAGGGAAAGAGAGAGAGAGAAAGAGAGAGAAAAAGAGAGAGCGAGGAATAAAGAGAGAAAGAAAGAGGAAGTGAGAGAGAGGAAAAGAGAGAGGAAAAGAGAGAGGGAAAGAGAGAGGAAGAGAGAGAGGAAAAGAGAGAGAGAGGAAGAGAGAGAGAGAGCGGGGAATAGAAAGAGACAGAAAGAGGATGGGCTATGGTTCAATCTCATTTGTGGACCAGTCTGTGGAGAAGGAAGGTTTTCCGTGCTGCCTTTAGGTGCTCAGTAAACACAACGCTGCTCGAGTCGGGTGTCCAACCTCGAGCCCCCGTCAAGCCAAGCCAAGCTAAGTTCAAACATACTTAGTATCTCGACTACGTTTCCTACATCCATTTAAGTAAGTCTATCACCTCTGCACCTTAATTGTAATAAGCATCGCAGTTACTGATAATTGATAATATTATATAATTGTTATCTCTATAATATATGTATTGCAGGGGTGGGCAAATTACGGGCCGCGGGCCACATGCGGCCCGCCGGAGTGTTTTATGCGGCCCGCCGACACCTACAGAAATCAGGTGTGCCCACAGTACATACATATTAAAATGCAAATATATTTAAAATAATATCTATATAAATTATTGAAACTGTTTCATTATAAAAAGTGTTAAGTAAACTAAGATTAAGCTAATTGGCTATACATCAATACACTCAGTCAAAGACACAATCTCATGCTAGTATTTATTAAATGCTATGAATAAATGTGTTAAATATTGAATATGGTTGAAAAAAGATGGCAAGTGTAACAACTGATGGAGTTCGTGCTTTGAATATAAAAATAGTTGTTGTTTTATTATTATTTTGTATATATCCCAACCATAAACTTTAAACAGCAAAGTTTGCACAAAGCTGCATATAATTGCATATTTCTAATTGGGGAAATCTACATAGTAATAGTACTGGTTTCCAGATCTGGCAGTTCTCCAAATAGGTTTTGTTATATGGAAGGGTTTCGGGGTCCGTGTGTTGTTCGGGTCCGTTGTTTTAGTATGCACAATGGAAGGACATGGTCATCATAATCTGGTGATGCTTAACAATGACAGGCTTAGCTCGTCCCGACATTTAACTTTCGGAACATATATTGTCTCATTCAGTGAATAAACATTTTTCAAAAACCTAAACAGGCATAATCACTGCTCGAAGTTGACTGACTGTTATTTGACAGCAGTCACAAGGGCAACAACTAGTAAGCTAGTTCCACAGTTCCGGAACATTATGCACGAGTGTAAAAAGTAAAATACGGCACAATATGTACAACTGCATATTTGCGGGGATATTGTTTTTATAAAAAGACAACTTCAATTTTTTTTAAATCGTATATGCGGCCCGCCATTCCCAATTTTTAAAAAATGCGGCCCTCGATGCAAAAAGGTTGCCCACCCCTGATGTATTGTATTAAATTAGGGTCAGGGTTAATAATAATAATGCTTGACTTGTAGTGAGAAGGTTAGTGAGGAAGGCATTATTTCTCGTAGTATTTTTTATACCATCATATTATGGTTCATTATATATATTTTATTATATACATATATACCATTTTTTTATTTAACTGTTAAGAATTTACTGCCAGAAAAATGTATTAATATTCTAGCATACTATTACTAATACTATCACTTGACCTTTCTCAATCTCTTTCTGTATTGATGTCAAAGTAGTTGAGAGATTTGTTAATTGTGTCTCTAGATCCGTTTTTAACTTGCTCATACTTTGTTGACTGGTGTTCGAATCTTTATTTATGTTCATTTTGTTTTGTCTGTTAGTATTGACGTCTTCTGTAATGTTTTGTATATTTTGTTTGTTTGATTTCAATCAAATGCATTAATTTATGTATTTACAAACAAATGTCGGACACCCACTTGGGGGAAGGTGGGGGCCCGGGGTTATCTTAAAATTCTCCCCCCTCCCCCCTTAGGTACGCCACTGGCTTGCAGCTATTGCTAGTTTGTACTTCATAGTTTTTTATAAATTTAAAAACATGTGTTTTTGCCTACTCTAGCGGATCACTTCCGGGGGCCGATTTTGAGTTTGTATTTAGGCTTAAAGCTGTGTTTGTAAATTTGTTTTTTTTTCTTTTTATTATAGAGGATGAAAATTAATCGCTTTTTAGTAATTTGAATATAAAACCAAACTTTAGTACAATATACCAGTATTCCCCCCCCCCTTTGTTATCGCTAGTACACCAACGGCCTTCTTTCTACGTCTGGCTATGTGGGCGTCTTTTGTTTTTATTTTGTCATTATTGAATGAGGTAGTAGAAGAATAGAGAAGAAAGAAAATGTGTTGATATTTGTTGTTGTGTTTTTAGTATAAGAACTTTAAACTTCCATTTTAACTCCTAAATAATTTAAACTAAAGACATGTACGCCCACTTTTGGTCATTACTCAGCTTTATTTTGACCACCTAGCACGTTCTCCTTATGTCACCATCCTGTCTCCTACTTTGTAATCATTTCACTGGATGGGACTATAACAGTGGTCTTCAACGGGGTGCTATCACCCCCTTGGGGGCGTTTTTGAGATTTTGGGGGGCGCTGGGAGCCGAAGGGGCGGTAGGGGGGCGCTAGACACAAAAGGGGTTGTAAGGGGGCGCTGGGCATAAAGGGAGAAAGAAGAAACTCAAGATGCATTAAAACAAAGAAATAAAAAAAAACTTCAACATTAAACTCTGGCAAACTACATATAGACAAGCTGTTTGTAAAATGTTTTACATGTTTTGGATGTTCCTTCAGAGTTGAAGATAGTTTACTTTCTAATCCAAAACCTCCCGTAGGACGACGGGGGATAAGAGCTGGCAGGCTTTGAACCCGGGACCATCGATAAATGCAAACGACAGTCCAGCGCGCAAACCGCAAAACCAGACAACTATCCTAGTTCAAGTTAGCTTGTTTCTAATTTAAGAACAGAAACAACATTAGAAATTGAGTTTGAGAATCACATTTTCTATTTTTAAATTCTTACTCTTTTGATAGAGTATCTAGTGTCCTTAGATCTTGCGCGCATAAGTGTTTAGGAATTGATAAACAAACTAGTTAATACGCCTTTTAGGTTATAGTTTATTTTATTCAAATATGTTAATCTATTGATATTTAAATGTTAATTGAAAAAAAAAGCCTGCCTGGGTGGACCACTTCGGGGGTCGATTTTTCTATTTATGTTTCCACACAAACTGTCTTTGTAACCTTGTTCTTTTATCAATATATTAAATCTATTTTAAAGAGTTTTACTATCTCAAATAACTTCTTTGTTGAGAAATGAATTGCTGCTTAAGGACATCGATCTTTATAGCACTTACGGGGACACCTCTGTAACTCCTCCTCTAAGCTCGTCAAAAAAGATCTCATTTAGCATGTAGTCGTCTCCCATGCGTGATAAGTGTTATTGGCAGCATACTAATTAAGAAATAAATGACATTTTGTTCAATTTTCCTTCTCACACTTCTTTATAAGTGTTTTTCTTAGAGGGGGGCGCTGGCGGATTTTTTAAAGAAACAATACAAAAAGAAGGCGGTAGGCCAAAAAAGGTTGAAGACCACTGGACTGTAACGTGTCAGTGTTTACGACTGCGTTCATCTTTGTTTTGTCTCACTCCTTCTCTCATTATCTCAACTCATTACGTTACAGACTATTACATTTCTAGATAATTGTTCAAGTCACACTGGTCAAGGATTTCTCTCTGGTCACGCTTGTCCTATTAGATACCAGGACGTTATGTTGACTTAGAGATGTTGTTGTAACTTGAACTGATAAGAAAGTTTCCTACAGTCTGAGACATGAGCTTATCACTTGTCTTTTAACTATATAAACCAGTGTTCTCTCCCTTGTTGTCACTAGTACCAAAATGGCCTTCTTTCTACGTCTGGCTCTGTGGGTGTCTTTAGCTTTCTGGTCAGCTTCAGGTCAGTTTATTTTGTTCTTCACTTTGTATAAGAGGCATCAAGGCTTAGTAGTAAACGGCTTTGTTTTTGAACCAAGTGGGATCAGGTTAAAATCTCGGTGAAGTTTGTGATTTTTCATTTTATATTCTCTAAGATGCCGCATAACTCTAATAGGTAACTGTCTTTAGTTGCTTAGGGCTAGGTTGGTTGTTCATACGGCTGGCTTCAAGGCCACGATATGTGAAATCGTCGGCCACAGGAACAGACCATAGGAATAGATGATTTTTTTTATCAAATGATTTAGCAGCCTTTAATATCACACAACTTTTAAAAAATGTGTAACTTTTTATTTCTATAAATTACATTCTTGAAAATTAAACCTTTATAAATGTATATGTCAGATTCAAACATTAATTTTACTTTAAACCAGAAAATAAAAGCTTACAAATAAAAAAATATAATGCATCAAGATATTTTTTAAATACAAAAGAAATAATTTTCCCCCTTACAAAATCATAAAAAAATATCCTGTTTATATTTTGTCGTTGGTAGCTATATGGATTTTTTTTAGTTCTAAAGATATTGTTGTAACCCTATTGGCGACGCGATAAAGTTAACTGTGTGTGATCAGCTGACATATGTGGCACAGGTCAGTAATACAGTTTAACGTGCTATATCAAAGGGCAAGGGACAGTACTGGCATGAACTTTGCACGTGAATTGGGCCCCTGCAGTTCAAGACTGGACAGCGAGTAGACCGGGACTGTTAGTCTGCCATGAAGTCGGTCCTGTTGGAGTCCTCAAATGTTAAGTACGAGTCCAAGAAGAGATAGAGACTCTAGAGTTTAGCCGGTGTTAGCATTAGTAGTTGTTAATGTGTTGCCAACTTTCTAGTATTTGATGTTATCTATTTTTTGACCATTATTAAAGTACCAGAGCACTTGTTGTGGAGTTCTTGATGTGTTTATGTGTTGTGTGTTTAGCAGTGTTTACAGAAGGCCTGATAGGGGAGAACGTAACACTGGTGTCACGTAACAATATATAGGACATATCATTGCTATTTTAATTTACACATTTTATACCTCAAGCATTTCAAGCAAGTCGTACTATTAAACAAAAGGAAAATAGTTTACAAAAACGATTTATGCACTCACTTGTTGATATATATTAGATTTCTCTTTTTGTCAAATAAAATATAGCAATACGTTATATCTCAAAGCCAAAAAGAGAGTAAGTTTGTTGTTTTTTTAAACTTTAATAACAAAATGTGTTTCTACTCTTCATACGAAGGTATTGTTTTTTTAGTATCACGTTTATAAATCTCAGCTGCAAAGAAAGAAAACATCCTCAGTCTTTCACTATATGTCTGATTGTCCTCGGAGGAACTGTTATAAATTGTTAATCTGTTTCAAAATAATTCTGTGTGAAATGAGGTTTTCTTGTCGCATGAGTCTCAAGAAAATAAAAAGCAAACCAAACTTGAATCTCCATCAAGCAATCGGATGCAGAAAGATATTTTTATTTATTTGATAATGACGGGCCAGTGAAATACTTTACTTATTATTATGGCACGATTAGAGATTTGACACAAACATTTGTCTGATAGAAGGGAAACTTTTGTCTCAGAGACGATGACATGACTATTCAAACCAAGACTGGGATTGTTTACAACACAAAAAGTACCGAAAACAAAACAAAGACTTTTGCCAGCTTCAGAGTAAGGTCGGCTTTGGTTTCTGAAGTAGATATTTAGATACTATGACATTCGACAGTTCCCTTCACTTCATATTAAACTTTTTGTTCCACACCGTTTATCAGCGTCGACAACGTTTAAATTGTTGGCTTTTTGCTTGTGTTAATTGGTTTGTTTGAGGTTACCTCCTTTTAGTAAGCCTACACAAAACATCGCGCAGAGGTTCCTAAAATTATTTCGATTTAGATTTTAAGGGACTAGGTACCTTCATTGAAGTAGGTGTTAACTAATATTTTTGCAGCCTTTCTTCAATCTTGAGGCCTTCCATGACGCTGATAATTGAAGTTATATATAATACTCTCCATTATGTTTTTTCCACTTTATGGCTTTCATTGTTTTCTTTGGAACGCAAGATTAATACTGCTAAAGAAAATGTTTCATAGATATTTACATGTGACTCTTTATGACGACATTATAAGGAAATGCGTTTTTTAAGAACATAATGCTAATAGGGATTGTCTTCAATTCCTAAGATTAGTGAGGAAAGCAATATTTTCATTGACTGCGCAGCCCCAGCTGTGACCAACATATTTTGCCACACTCAGAACAAGCATAACCATTCTCCGCAGGTTGTCGATTTGGATTTTCTTTTCTTCGTCTGGTGTTGTGTTCTCTTAATTATATTGTCATTGGTTATAAGTAAAAAAAAAAAGCAGTCATTTCTCAGACCTGTCTCGATATTTTAAAACAAATGTTGTATTGGTCTTCTTACTTAATACATTGGTCGAGTGGCAGTAGAGATATCGTAAGATATAAAATAGCGTAGGAAAAAAAACAATTACTTAACTTTTAGAAATGTTCTAAGATGAACTTTGTCTCTAGTAGATGCCTATGCTTAAAACTATCTTACTGATTAACAAATATTCATCTTAGCTGACGCTATTAGTTTTGTGTTGTGAAACAATTAATAAATCGTGTTTTACAGTAATCTAGTTAGCTGCAATATGTCGTGTGATACTAATACCATTTAACTACAGGGAACAGTTGAATAGCTGCCAGGTCTGCACACGGTTTTAGATATTTTTTTTTATCAAATTGTGATTTTTGAAGAGAAAAAATCTATTAAGTATGCATGGAAGTGTAATATAATTTGAAATATTAATTAATAAATTGTGTTTCATATTGTTCTAGTTAGCTGTAAGATGTAATGAGATAGTAATAACATTTAACTACAGTGAATCATTAGGATGGCTGCCTGGTCGAGCGGTCTCAGCGCTGGATTGACGTTCGGTCTCATCGTTCGTTATTGGTTCAAACCCATCCCCCGTCGTCCTGCTGGTGGATTGAAATAGAAAGTTAAATTTTCTACAACTCTGATGGGACATCCAAAATATTTTACAAATAAACATTTCATAAACAAGTCTTTTTTTTTTTTAAGGGAAAAGTTTTACTTTATAAGTTTTTGAATGAAAGATTGGCCCTTTACAAAACAATTAGATTAATTAATCAATCAACATCAGTTAGGAGAGGTTCACATTTAGCTTTATCTTCACCTATCCATTAGTCTGTTTGTCCGTTGGGGCACCACCTTAGAACCTTGTGATGTGGCCATATAGCTTGATAATACGTTTATTGACAGTGGTTAGCCACGTCTTGGTGGGGTCGAATAGGTTTAATGTTTCTAATCCTTTTATTTGTGATGCTTTCGTTGATAGTGACACCAAGGATTTAACTATATATTTATTACTATCAGTTCATTGAATAATGTGAATATTAACAAAGTAATAACAATAACATTAATAAATCTCCGTATTATGTGTTTACAAGTCGTTAGTCAAACTAACAATACAACAGTATTGGCGAAACTTTCGACACGAGCACGTCTCTTCATTCTGTATCGATGGAAATAGGATTGTAGTAGTTGATAGTTTGTTGTACATGGTTTCTGATACTCTTTCTATAAATTTTTAAACCTGCCTTTTTACCTGCCCGAGTGGACCATTTTGTCGGTCGATTTTGAGTTTTGTTTCAACACAAACAATCTTTGTAACCATGTTTATGACAGATATTTGTTATTATCAAGTTTTGCAGAATTTAAATTGAAATAATTCAAAGTTGAAATTAATAGTGTAATTAGACGAAATACAATTGTGTAAAACTACGAAAGTAAAAAAAATCGAAACAAGAAAATGAAACCTTAGATATCGGTAAATGAAAAAAACACAGAAATAATGTATTACTTTAGATTTATAAGAGGGGCGCGGTAGCTGTGTTGTTGGCTTTCGGACCTTAGGTTGTGTGTTTAATTATTACTGAAGACTGGCGTTTTAAATTTTAGAATTTTCAGGGTGCCACTGAGTCCACGCTGCTCTAATGGGTACCTTACTTTCGTTAGTCGCTGGCCAAACGGCAGATGACCATCAAATCATCTGCACTATAGATCGCAACGTCTAATAGGGAACTTTATATTTATATGTATATCATGAGCGTAGCCAGGGGGGTGTTTAAATTTAAAAGTAAGTCAAGTTTGTAAAAGAAACTGCATTTGAATTATGCGATGTTTAATTATTCTTTTATTATTTAAACTATTTAAGCTAGTGAGTTTTCTGTTTGATAAATAAAATTTTACTATTTTTCAGAACTTGTGATTGATGTCCAGCCCAGCGTAATATCACCAGAAATAACAAGACAACTTGTGATCAACTGTTCAATAACCAACAACTAAGTTCAACTTATTGATGTTATCAAATCTCTAACTCTTTCTCGTTATAATGAAACTATCAGAGAGTTTGAAGATCTTTTTGTATTAAACACTTCGACACTGATTCTTAAGCAACAAACAAATCTAAAAGCTTCACAAATCAGTTACGGAAATACGCATATAACCTTAACTTTACATAATCCATCTCAGTTTGACGCTAAAGTCTATAGATGTAATGTCACTGGAGACAATGCAGAAGGGACGAATATTTCTTTGTTTGCTAAGAAGGCAGTAGAATATGAGACAAACTCGACCGCTTTAATTGAAGAGATACGACGTTACAAGAAAAATGAGAACTTTCAATGTTCTTTTAAGAAAGATGAGAACTCTGGAGTCAATCGAAGTAGGTTGGCATAAATATTATTTAATTTTATATGTATAGTTACTCTTAAAAATATTTGGTATCTTACAGTGGCGTAACTAAGGGGGGGGGGGGATGGGGGGGACAATATTAAAATCCCCCCGGGCCCCCACCTAGGGGGGGGGCCCCAAATGGGTGTCCGAAATTTATTGTAAATACATAAATTACATTTGATTGACAAATAGTGTCAACGGGTGTCTTTTTTTTCCAACATTTATGGATTAAATTTATCACAAAGACTAAACCTAAATCTAGGTCTATCAGTACGTTGACTTTGTTGACATTTTAAAAATTTTTTTACCCACACAGATCAAAGTTTTTTTTAAAGTTAGTTTTACATTTTAAACTTTGTTGCCACGAATAAAACTGCATGATATACAGCGAATTCCAGGTATCTTGTTACCTTTACTAATAATAGATCTAAATGTCGAGTATTTTATGGCTACACTAATTAACCTTGAAGCAAAATTTACAGAATCGAATATAACAGATCCAAAAGTTATTCTTAATAATGCTAGAATAGTCCATTATTCGAGTTTGGCGTCTATAATTTCAGAATTAAACTTCACACTCGAGTTATTACCCCTCTATTCATCTTTCCTCAATCCAATGGAAACTCTCTTTTTATTTCCATCTAATCCTTTTGCTTTCGTACAAAACCTAAACAACAAACAATGACGTAATATCATATAATATTAGCACATCATTCCTTTTGAAGTTATTATCACACCCTTCCTTTTAAAGTTCTTAAGAGTGATATCTACTAGCAGGGCCGGCCCTAGCATTTGCGGGGCCCTATGCGAAACGGATCGCGCGGGGCCTAGTCTGGGTAGGGATGAGCATAATGTCAAAATAATTTTTTTTTTAATTAGAAAATAGGCCTACTTTCGTCTTTGCAATAAATTTTTATCAAATGAAAGCTCGCAATGCCACTTTTTATTTATAGGTACCCCGAAATTTCAATTTCGTCTATTCTTCAGGAGATTTGAATACATTCAAAAAAAAGTTCAGGACTTTATCGTATATTTTGCCTTTCATGAGATTTCCTGGAGGCCCTGGAAAATCAGGAAGTCACGAGAACCCTGTTATTTTATATACATTATAATGGTTTAATTTAATAATGTACACTTAGAATTAGCGCGGGTCCTATGAAAACGCGGGGCCCATTGCCACCGCATAGGCTGCAGTGGCCTAAGGCCGGCCCTGTCTACTAGGAACTTTAACAATTCGTCCACTTCTGGTTGTTTTGACTGGCACAACAAGTTCTCTAGACGTTGGTCTATAACTGTCTGTTTCGTTTGTTCCAACAGTTTGCAGTTCATTGTCTTCATCGGTATCATAGTACCCAGAGATGTCTTCATCGAAACTCTTATTCAAAAAGCGTTGATTTCTTCTGTATGTTTTACCATCGTTTGTCTTTATGATGTAAGATCTGGGTGCTGAATTTTTTTTTTATGACAACTGCTTTCTGCCATGTTTGACCTAGACGAACTCTCCGACAGAATAATCTTTAGGTAGTCTTGCTTTTGCATTGTATTTCACTTTGCTTTTCATCTGTCGTTCGTTGAGTAATGTCTCTGCATTTTCAGCTACCGATGGTTTCAACAGTTCGGGATCAGTTGGAATGATTCCCTGAGTCTTCTACTCGTCAGCAGTTGTGATGGTGAATAGGGCAGTCCAGTTATCGGAGTATTTCTATACTCGAGCATAACGAGATATGGATCTTTCCCACTTTTGTATTCTCTGAATCCTTTTTCTTGCGCACAAAACATAAACAACCAACAATGACGTAATACCATATAATATTAGCACAGAATCTTCTTCATGCAGTGGAAAATTAAGAATTTTTTGCCTATCTTGAATTCTGGTCAAAGCTCTTGCGCCCAATTAATATAGTTCAGAAGAAACTACAAAAGTCTGGACTGCATATACGGGAAGCTGCTAAAGAAATTAGTACCCTTTCATGCTTTCCGCAAAATGATAAGAAACTGAAAAAAAAACCAATCCATCGAAAAAGCAAAAGAAGATAGTGAATACTATGGATTCCCTGTAATCAAAACAACCAGAAGAAAGAAAAGACTTGATGGGAAGTTGAGTTCTAATGTAGGACTGTCAATAGAACTGCAATTCAAACGTGTTGCGACAGAAGTGCTGGACAGTTTTCATATTGAGGTGAAGGGCAGATTTCAAAGGTTGGAAACAAAATGGATACCTTTGGGTTTCTTCTTGAACCAAGACACCTGTTAGATGAAGACCCGCTTATGACAAACTGTGCTACTTTCCTGTTTGTATGATGAAATAAATGGCAAATCGCTTTTTTTAATGATGTCATTGATGCACGAGCACTTTTCATCAACAAACCAGTAATACAATCACCATTAGACATATTGCGGAAACAGGCTTCATATGGTAATTACGTGTGCTCAAACTTTGCAATCTCCTCCGAATACTGCGAACTCAGGCCACTTCCATTAAGTCATGTGAGAGATCATTCTCAAAGATCAAGTTCATCAAAAGCTATCTCAGGAGCACAATGACACAAGAAAGGCTTATCATGGCTTTAATGTCAGTGAAGTCACAAATACTAGAAAGTATCGATGTAGTTGATGTTATAGATGTCTTTGCTGCACAGAATGCACGACGTGAAGCGATATCAATTTAGATTTGTCACTTGTGCATTATTTAACTAATAAATAAAGGTATTATTCATTAAAAGAGTCTTGATTACTTTTTGTTAAGTTTACTGATATACTGAACCAATTGGATTTGGGGCGTATATATTTTTGCGTACATTATCCCATGTCATATGTCGAATGTCAAAATGTAAGGGGCCCCCAAAGAGGTCAATCCCCCCGGGCCCCCAAATCCCTAGTTACGCCCCTGGTATCTTATATTGTTAGATAATCATGTTATTATTCTCAGTAGAGAGATATGTCTATTAGTGAAGCTAAATTGTTGTTATTGAACTTTGTATATGCATATGGAAATGTTGAGATTAAAACATTAAGAAGGACTTAGAAAGTAAACTATTAAATACTTTATTTCCAGGATCAAGACTTCATTTTTACGGAAGTTCTGAAATTATTACAGAACTAATTGAGCCTTTGACAATAGCATGTTTATATAAGGTAATTTGTCAATACCATTTTGTTCTATATTGAGTGTTAAAAAGTAAAGCCATTTCTGAAATTATGAATATTCTATATTAAAACCAGCCTCCGGGAATGTTCACTACAGTCAATTATTATTATTTTACAAGACAGATTCAAAAGAATTTTTTTTTTCATTAAAAAGAAAGTAAAATTTATATTCTAAAAAAAGTAAGAAGAAATATCTGACATTGCATTGCTCCACAGATTCAAGTGATTACGCGTACCTCTAAGCGCCGTTTATTTCAGAGTGTTCATCTTTGTTTTATCACTTATTCTTCCCCTTTTTTTCCTCTATTACATTTAGCTTTGTGCTGTTATAACATGCTAAATGCAATAATCATAAATTATCAATCACGACAGGGTGCGTCAAAAAATGTATACACACTTTAATCTATCTTAGACCTCACGCCGCTGGATTTCGTCTTATGGGGCACAGTTCAAAATGAGGTGTACAAATGTAAAGCACGTCAATTGGACACACTGTGGAATGAGATTCAGGCGGTGTGTGCAGAAATCTCAGTTGACACTTTGGTACGATGTACGGAATCAGTGTTGACTCATTCTCAGCAATGTATTGATGCTGAAGGCCACTAGTTTGAAAATTCTCACATTAATCACATTTATTTTTCCAATTAGACATTATGCTTTCATGTCATTTATCATTGAAGAATGGGAAATAAATTGTCTATGACAGTTCAAAGTGTGTATACATTTTTTGGACACATCCTGTCATTTTCAGTCAAATGCATAGTTTTTTTTTGTTTAGGTATTTAAAAGCAAAAGCACTTTTAGGAATGATTTGTATTTTTCCACAGACTTTAAATCAAGGTGAAAAGGAAACGTCTGCACTTCAATCGTTATATATACTTCATGGTAGTTTTACATTTTCAACAGTTTATGTAATTTCCTGAAGACTTAACTTATTTAATACAAATTAGTACAAGGTTATAAAGACAGTTTGTGTGAAAGAATAGAGAGAGAAGATTGACAAATCGTGTATGGTGCCCCAGCAGTCCAGCAGACCAAAGGATAGGTGAAAGTGAATGTAAAGTTCGATGTGAACCTAACCTAACTGATATCTTATGATGAATTTCTAATTGATCTAATTGTTTTGTAAAGGGTCAATGTCTTATTCAAATCCTCAAGGAAAGACATTTCCGTAAAAAAAAATAAAAAAATATTTAAGTGGGTATACAGTGAGTGACGAGCTCTGCAGTTCACGTGATAATATGAAAAACTACTTATTAATTGTTGTTTTCAATTATGTGCAACTTATACGCACACTAAATTGATTTTTTCTCTTTAAAAAAGATTTTTTTTTTAATATGACAGAACTTACATAACTTAGCAATATAAATGTAATAAGAAAAATGACAAAAATCTAAAACGATTTGCATAGTTATCTCCCCTTCTAAAGAGCCACGCGTGTTTGTTACTATTAAAATTGAATAGTTGTAAAAGTGGCCTATTTTTATAAAAAAAAAAACGCCTGCATAAGTTCGATTTTTCGCTTTCATAAAAGAAAAAAGTAACCGTTTCATTAGAACTTTGAATGGTCTCAAATATTATGATGTCAGATTTTCACTATCTTTTCTAGCTCACGAGATCTAAATGGGGCTCACGGACAGACGGACAGACAGACAGACATTCACAAAAAACTAATAGCGTCTTTTCCTCTTTCGGGGGCCGCTAGAAAATGTTTTTACTAACACCTTTTTTTAACTAGATAGGTAATAGAAATAAGGATTTACGTGTTTTATGTAAAATTGTAGATGCATAGATAAATAGATAGATAGCCAGACATATAGATAGATAGATAGATAGATAGATAGAGCGATAAATAGATAGATAGAAAGATAGATAGATAGATAGATAGATAGATAGATAGATAGATAGATAGATAAATAGATAAATAGATAGATAGATAGATAGATAGATAGAGAGAGAGAGAGAGAGAGATAGATAGAGAGAGAGAGATATGTCAGACAGACTCTATTTGTGTGTTTACCTTAATGATATAGATTCAAATTCATTTCCATTTTTCAGAGACTAATGGTGTCATTGCATATATAAATAAAGAACAACCTGCGATTACAACCATTCAAAAAAGTAATTTAAAAAATGTTAAAGGTGAAATCTTTGACAACGAATCAAAAGATTCCTATCTTCAAGTCACATGGAACAATTTGAAACATTCAGAATCCGGAAAATATTTTTGTGAAGCTCATATTAACCGTTCAGATGGAAGATTTGATAAGCTCAATGACATTGTAACAATAATAGTACGAGGTTCAACACTAGATGATTTGGTAAAAGTTACACACACATTACTAAGACAGGCAGAAGTAGACAAAGAAAGTCTAAGAGACAATACACAGAAATTAAAGACCATTAAAGAAGATTTGGATATTAACATACACAATATTATAAACGTTAAAAATGATTTGAATGATAAACAAGAAAATATTATAAGAATTAACGAAAATTTGGATACTAAGCAACAAGATATTACGTATCTTAAAGAGGATATGAATTCTACCAAACAAGATATTATAAGTCTTAAAGAGGATATGAATTCTACCAAACAAGATATTATAAGTCTTAAAGAGGATATGAATTCTACCAAACAATATATTGTTAGCATTAAGAAAGATTTGGATACTACGCAAGCAAATATGAAGAGCCTCAATGAGGACTTTTACACTAACATACAAAATATTACAAGCATCAAAAAAGATATGAACACTTACAAAGAAAATATTTTAAGAATTGAAACAGATTTGGATAGTAATAGGCAAAACATTGTAAGTATTAGGAAAGAAGCGGACACTAATAAACAAGACATTATAAGGATTAAAGAAGATCTGGACACTAAACAACAAAATATGTTAAGCATTAAAGATAATGTTGATACAAATAGACATAACATGAGCATCTTTCAAGAGAATCTGACCATGATGGTAGCTAATTTATCAACAGACCTAAAAGAAGTACAAAGCCAGATTCACAAAGGTAAGACAATTATTCTTTAAATAAAAACATTGATAGTCTTAGAAAGTCTTTATAAGTCATATATTTTAAAATAATTAGTACAACCATAACTATTCTTTTTTTTATATTGCTTTGCTGTATTTCTTTATTTATGTAAAATAGATACTAGAAAGATGGGAGAGTTAGAATAGGAAAGCGAGTGACGGAAGATTTCGGCCAAAATATTAAGTGAGTGTTTAATGTGCAGGGTGCAATAATAAACACAGATCTTGCTGACAAGCATCAAAAAGACATTGAAATATTTCGAAACGTCGATGAATGTATGTAGGACTATGTCCCAAGGTGTAGCGTGAAAAGTTTGAGGGGGAATACCGGTCATCGAATTCACCGGTATAATATATATCTGGTTGGAAGGGTTAGTATTGTAAAGCGTGACAATTCGATGCAAGAGATAATACAATTCTAAATGTGTAAAGTGGGGCGTGGGAGCAACGAAAGTAATATCGAATCAAAAAGACAGGTCAGAAATAAATGTCTATTGGAATATAGCAGTATTTCTGGTATTAAAAGCCAACAAAATGCTTATTCTAAGGTATCTACAGTCCATTGCATATTCTTATGGGTAATTCATTTTGTCGGAGAACATGTCCCGCAAACCTCATATATATATATATTGTTATGACACTGCCATGCACACTGCCACCCAGGCTAGTGCAGAGTGCGCACTTCTAGAAACTAGACTAGAAAAGGATTTTGATTTTAATAGACAAACGATTTCCGCCCAAGTAGAGAGCCAATATGGAGATGTTGTACTCAAGGCAGATACCCCATTGCGTTTGTCATGTCTCCGTGTAACGTCTATTTCTCGTTGAGTAGCCTCACCATGGGCGTAGCCAGTATTTTTTTTCGGGGGGGGGGGGGGGGGTTTGGGGGGGTGAATTTTTTTCTCCCCCCCCCCCGACTCCCCCCCCCGAAAAGAAAAAATATATGTATTTATATGTGTGTGTGTGTACATAATCTTTATTACATTCTGACCCTCCATTCTTTCGGAAGACGTTTATTGTGCCCTAGAATAGGTTCTTCCATGAGTTAGTGAAAAAATTGTAGATTCCCCGACATTACTAGCAAAGGGGTCTGGCGCTTCCCCAGCGCGGGGCGAAGCCCCGCCGCCAAGCACTATTTCTGATATTGAAAACCAACAAAATGCATATTCTGAGGTATCTACAGTGCATTTTCCAACTATTAAAAATTCCTATTTCAAAAACCTAATGTGCTATTCTTACTGACTTAGACCCTTCCTCGTCGTTCGGCGCATTTGCCATCAAGCTGTTTCCATAAAATTGTGGACTCCCGCCATTACTAGCAAGGGGGTCTGGGGGAGCGCCAGGAGCTCCCCAGCGCGGTGCGAAGCCCCGCCGCCAAGCAGTATTTCTGGTATTGAAAGCCAACAAAATGCTTATTCTAAGGTATCTACAGTCCATTGCATATTCTTATGGGTAATTCATTTTGTCGGAGAACATGTCCCGCAAACCTCATGCGTCGTTCTCTCACAATCTTACTAAGGAGTCGACTCCCAGTTCGGCATAGGATTTCCTTGATTTAGATCCGATTTCTATAACTGACTCCTAAAATCGGTCTTAGCCATCTTTGTTGAGCCACATTTAGTGTTTTTCAATTTCGGCAGATGACTATTCACTGCAGTTTATTAATGGAGCCCTGCCACTGGTAAAAATGTGTAACCTCTCTTGAATACGCTCTTGGAATTAAGGGACTGTAGTTTGCTTTATATTTTATATCGAAAAGAGAAGTTTTATCGTCAAAATCTTCTGTTGGGGGTTTTCCACCTCAAAATGCTCTGTAGGGGGATCTTAGACTCAAAACCATCTGGAGGGGTTTTAAACTTAAAAAAAAGCCATCTGTAGAAGAAAATCAAAACCCCCTATTGGCTTGGCTACGCTCAAATAATTTTAGTGTGTAATTTGCTTTTTTTTTATATTGAAGATGTATTTTTAGCACCAAACCCTCTGGATAGGGGTTTAAACTCAAAACCCCTTTCGGTAACGCTCATAGCATTTTGAGTGCGTAATTTGCTTTTTTTCTTACACTGAAGATGGCGGGGGGTTTAAACTCAAAACCCCTTTGACTACGCTCATAGATTTTAGAGTGAGTAATTTTCTTTTATTTATATTGAAGAGGTAATTTTTAGCTTCAAACTCCACTGGAGGGGAGTTTAAACTCAAATCCCCATAGACTACACTCATAACATTTTTAGTGTATAATTTGCTTTTTTTATTATTATTAAAGAGGTATTTTTTATTTTTAAACTCAAAACTGAGTCAAAACCCATTTAGCTACGCTCATAACATTTTGAGTGCGTAATTAGCTTTTTTTATATTAAAGAGGCGGTTTATCGTAAATTTTAGACGGGGTTTTAAAATCAAAATCTTCTTTAACTGTGCTCTTGGAATTAGGGGATTTTCGTTTGCATTTTTTATGTTTTGTTTTATAGAAGAGGCGGAGTTAACTGCAAAAACCCCAGGTAGGAGGTTTAAAACTCAAAACCCCTGGTAGGGGGTTTTAAACTCAAAACACCTAGTAGGGGTTTTTAAACTCGAACCGCTCTGGTAGGGGTTTTAAACTTGAACCCCCCTGGTAGGGGTTTTTAAACTCGAACCCCCCTGGTAGGGGTTTTTAAACTCAAAACCCTTTTGGTTGTGCTAGGGCAAGTGATGGTTTTGTATTAAAATCTCACCTAAAATAAACAAAATCAAAGCAAAAAATCAGTCACTAAATTCCGACTCCCCCCCCCCCCAAGGGGGGGGATTTCATTTCGGGGGGGGGGGGTTTGAACCCCAAGAACCCCCCCCCCCCTGGCTACGCCCATGAGCCTCACTTTATTACAATATATATTGTTATGGCACGATTAGATAGTACTTAGTCAAAACGAAATATCAGTCGACGTAAACAGACTACGTCCAACTTCCAGGACAACGTAGAGATCACCATCACAAACTCCATTTGAGTGAAGGCTTGAGAGGCTAAAATCTTCTCTTGCCCTGGACAGAAACCCTGCGGTCTTGCATTGTGCATACATGCATACTTAGAGATAGGTCGTATTGTTATTAATTAGACTTGTTCGACATTCAGTATCAGCGTCTAGTAACTTCTATTTATTGTTCGGCCTTTCGCCGGAGTTATTGGACTACTTTGAGTGTTACCTCCACATTTCCAAATCAGTTAGGTTGGAGACGGCGAAGTTAAGAGGTTCAAAGCATGCAAAGTATTTCTTGGATCTCCGTTGTATATGGAATACTGTGAAGGTGTAGCCGTGCCGAGGTTTTCTAACGATGTTTCACAAGGAATTTAGAGGGCGTCAGAACCGCTACTGACAAACAGGTTAGAATTGGGAAAAGTATGAATAGCAACAAGAGACTGAACAAACATGGGAAACACATAATTTATTTTAATTGCCATAAACACGGGCATGTGGGTAGAGATTTATAGAGTAGGGCAAAACAGTTTGAACAGAAGATTTCGAGTTTGGAGAGGAGGCGCAGGACAATATCCGATAGTGATGAAATAGGAGATGACTTCTGTCGTTGTAGTCACAAGTCAAACATAGGTAGAAGTATGAGTTCCATAGAGGTGTAAAAAGAAATGTAAACTTCATTTTGAAAGAACAAAAGCATGGGTCGTGCAGATAGCCAGTCAACCATAACGCTTTACGAAGGCATCATTGACATACGTTATAAATAAACGTTGGTTTAATGACTGTGTTCGTTATTAGTTGGTCTAGTACGCCTGTCAGAACAGGGAATATACTGTCTCGAGTTAGGTTGAGACAGTGGAAGCTACATGTACATGTAACTGTGGATGTAGTTAATTTTATAGTTTTTTTGTTTGGGGCTATTGTTAGTTGGCTTAGTTGTTTATTTATTAAATTATTTATCATATATGTAACTGTATGACTAGGAAGAGCTGCATAAGGTAATGATGTATTTAAACCACGGAAAGATAGTTCCAGTAAGTAATATTTCTCATATTTTTATGTGATCATGATCCTTCATCAGTGAAGAGTTTGGTCACTTTGGAACAAGTGGAAAGAGAAAAATCAAATACACTTACTGATGCCCCAAAATCGATAGTTTCTTAGTGGGAAAACGATTAGTGATAAATTTATTGTGCTAGGTGAAAGTCTGCCCTGACGAGTGATAGAAAACGGTGTAACCTCTGGGACATAAATCGACAAATTATAACTAGACATACCCTATTGCAGTGATGCCCAAAATACGGCCAGCGGACCAGAACCGGCACTCGACGTGTTTTTTTTCCTGCCCGCCGAAACGTCGGCACAAAATCCATTGTCCAAAAAAAAAAGTTTCAAAAATATCTTTCCCTACATAGAGTAAATTGATTAGTACCGATAGTAAGCCAACATATTTGTTTTATAAAGGAAGAGTAGCTCTCTTTAAGAAACATAACATTAAACAGCTTTAGGAAATCAAACACGTAAGAAAATAAGGTGGCTGTCACGATCATCAATGGTGTTGATGTCACACTCTAAGATGATGCTACTGTCACGATCAGACTTGAACTATATTGCACCATCAATGATCGTGATTGCCGAGGATCTTGAAATGATCTTTCGATAAGATGATCGTATAGAAGTAGACAGATCTATGTTGATGATAAGATCATACAGAAAGTTGCCAATTGATAAAAAGATCATCTAGGTCTAGGAGTTACAACTTGACAAATATGATCTAAGTACGATCTAAATTCAATGAAAAAACTTCTCTTCGTTTAAAAACAATTACTTTAATTAATAACTTGAAAACACTATACACAAATAGTTACAATGGTTAAAATGTACTTGAATAACTGATCTATTCAATAATATATCTGAGTCTTGATACGAATAAAATATATATTCTTAACTACATACAAGTTAGATCTTATCCCTACAAATCTTTACAACCGACTGAGGCTATTTTGTATCTCCGCCGGGTTTCAGCTCGTAATCAGGTGATCAACAACTTACACCTCCCAGACCAACCAATCATTGCAGTCTAATGTTTCCCTGCTATTTCGAGCTAAGTCGGCGAACAACTCAAAACTGTTACCATATATGGTAGTGTACGTGACAGTGGCATTCAGGGTTTGAGACGCCATTGTTAGATTACACCTAGAGTGGAGGATGGATGAAATATATTTACCTAAAATGAGAAGAAAATGACTCGGCGGTATGTCTATTTTCTGTTGCCGCTGACGAGTCTACCGACATATCTGATACCGCTCAAAATCTTGGTATTTATTTGCGATAAAAACAACAGTTTTAAAATCAGAAAAGAAGTAGCTATTTGGAGCATTGATGGGATCGCCAGTGGGAAAACTATGATAAAAAAGTTTCAACCATCACAGAGATTTTTTTCCCTTGGATAAATTAGTGGGGGTGACTACTGATGGTGCCAAAACTATGGTTGACAGCAATAGTTTTTAGAGGTCAATCGAACCGAGCCTCTGTGGTCTCGTTATATTATTCCCCAACAAAACCTACGGACCATGTGATCTTTGAAACATTATTACTTTTGACAATTAAATAAAATCACATCTTGAAAATTCCTAGCGATTAAGCGGCTCTGAAAGGGATCGGACGAGGACGGCTTTTTTTTACAATGGTTACATTTTTTTTTAGTTTATTCGAGAATAAGTTTAAATTCAAAGTTTTTTATTTGCTACATATACCTCGTTTGGGAGTCGCGGTGGCTGCGTGGCGAAGTGCTAGGCTTCCAATATGGTGGTCACGAGCCTTAATCCTAGTAAAGAGTGGGGTTTTATTTTCGGGATTTTTTGACGCCTCTAGGTCCACCCAATTCTAATGGGTGTCTGGCATTTGTTGGGGAAAAGTTGGATTGGTTGGTCTTTGTGCTGGCCACATAATACCCTTTTTAAACGTGGGCCACAGAAACAGATGGTCTTTGCACCATCTGCCCTATAGATTGCAAGGTCAATATGGGGTACTATATACCTCGTTTATAAAAAATTGTAATGGAAGCTGTTTATATTGGACGTTATCACTATAGCGACTATGAAACAGCTGGGACTTACTGTGTGCAGTGTGCATAGCATAGTAGACTATATCTATTCATATCATTATATGGACTCATTATGTTTTGCCGATTGTGATAGGATGTAATTATACAGGTCCCACCTAAATGTTGCACCGTTCGCAAAAAAATAAATTTATTACATATAATAACACATGTAACACTACAGAAAACTTTGTCGTAGTCAAGATGAGCTGCTCGCGATTTTCTCTTGGTAAGCAAATTATTTGAGTCAAAGCTTAATTTTTCATTTTATATTCTATGCATTGAGCAGACCTATTTTAAAATCAAGAACACGTCATTAAGTTGTAAGTTCACTGCAACTGATTAAGATCTGTACATTTAATTAGTTGCGAAATAGAATTAGGACAATTATATGTAAAAATAAACCATTTAAGCCTATTTTTGAAGTGAACTAAATTTCACCTTTCAGACCTGAGATCTATAGGGCTTACGAAGTAAAGGTCTTCTGTTTCTGTAGCCCACGTTTAACACGGGTGTTATGTACAATCACAATGACCAACCGCCATTACTTTCTTCGGCTAATGTCAGCTGGGTGGACTCGGAGGCGCACAATGATCCCAAAATTAAAAATTCCAATTTTCAACAAGAATTGAGCCTCAACCTGTAGTTCAGAAGCCAAGCCTCTGGTAGACATATGTGCAGAAGACCAAGCCTACCCAGGACTTGTATGTGGCCAGCATTTTAAAGGGAGAATCGGACTTCATACCTAACCCAGTTCATAAAAACTGGGAAAAATATGCTTATCTTTGGCCACAAAAGAGGAGCTTGATAAACGGTTTAGAAGATCGCAGATATCAGATTATATATATATATATATATATATATATATATATATATATATATATATATATATATATATATATATTATTGTAAATTCAACGCAAGAAATCAACTCAACAGAGGAAGAACAACAGTGATAGTGATTAAATAAATAAAAGAAATAACACACACAAAACAACAGGATGTCAGATTTTCTTACATCTAGTTTTCCTTTTCAAAATACGCCTGCATTTTCCAACACGTCTCTCTTTTCTCCTCCTATTTTCATTGCTCGTGTGGAACAGTGTGCTTGTGCGCACCATGTATATCAGCGCGGGGACAGAGTTACATATATAGTTTCAATAAATGAAAATAAAAAGGACAGAAGATTTTGTTAACTGTAAAAGCTGTAATTTGAATTTATGATAAAATTTGATGTACAAACCTTATTGTCTGCCCTTCGTTCTCGAAGAGACTACTGATTATGACATACAAAAGAGAGCGACACCCACCTCAATACATACTCACCATTTTCTTACGTAACTTCAAGTTGAGAAATGTCGTTTATATTGAGAATCGAGACAGACACATTTAATTTATTAACAGCAATATAACCCATTGACATATAATGTTAACAGAATGTCATTCCATATCAGTCGATCTTTGTGCCAAATCTTTTTTATTACCGCCCATTAATAAAAATAATAATCTCATCTTATAATTCAACAAGATTACAAAGAGAGTTTGTGTTACACAAACTCAGAGGCGGCCCCCGTCGAAGTCGGATCCCTGTCGGATCTGCATATTCGCAAATAATATTCAAGAGGTTATTTAATTTTGATGGTCAAAAGTAATAATGTTTCAAAAATTCATTTGCCGTAAATTTAAATTTAGATTAAATAAAAAAATATTAGATTAGTTTTAGTATATTAAAACATTGCAATATTGATCAAAACGTTTGGAAATAAAAATCTACACTTTTTTTAAACACTTTAAGTTTAGAAATTTAAATTCTACATCTTAATCTAGTCTATTTTAGTCGAAACTAGATCTAGAAATTCTAGATCTAGAATCTAAAATAATTTTAATTAGAATATAAATCCAAATCTAGATACACTGTAATAAAAATCTAGATCTAGTTTAAAAAATCTAGATCTAGTTTAAAAAATCTAGATTAGATCTAAATCAAGATATCATTCCTTTTTTAAACGCGAGTCACATAACGAGGCTTAATAAACATTATTATACCTAGTTCTTTTTTCATTTCATTTGAAGAATTAATTCCATATAACGTCAGAGGAAAAAAAACACCACGTCACACGCCTAGCAAGACTAAAAGTCGCCTTCATCAATACGAGCCGTTTATCGAGTGTTCATAGACTTTGGTGCACCGAGTGCGTTCTTTAAGCATTTCATTTAAAGAATTCATTCCATATGACGTCAAAGGTAAAAAAAAACAAAACACTACGTCACACGGCCTAGCTAGACTAAAATTCACCTTCATTAATACGAGCCATTTATCGAGTGTTCATAGCCATTGGTACACCGAGTGCGTTCTTTTAGCATTTCATTTAAAGAATTCATTCCATATGACGTCAAAGGAAAAAAAAACACTACGTCACACGGCTTAGTTAGACTAAAATATGTTTTCATTAATATGAGCGATTTTTTGAGGGTTAATAGACATTGGTGCACCGAGTGCGTTCTTTTAACATTAGCCTACATTTAAAGTGTCCATTCATATGACGTCAAAGAAAAAAAATTCCATTTCCTCACAATAGGCTAGTACCGGTACCATAAAAAAAATGTCTTTATTTACACGAGATATTTATTTAAAAAGGATCAAAGCCGCATTGTTTTTGCGTTTTAACTGTCAGTCGGTCTATCCGTCATCTTGATATAAAAAAAACCAACAACTAAAAGTTATTAAAAATTGATTAACCTTTATTTTACGTTTCAAAACATTGCAATAATTTTAATGTATGAATACAATTGAAAAGTTTATATAATAGATTGTTCCGGATGTTTGTATAAATAGTAAAAGAAAAAGAGAATTTCAGATAAATGTAATACCGTTAGTTAAATTTTTTGGATGGTCTCGTATAAAAATTAGATGTACTACAGCCAAGTGGAGAGATAGTCATACATTACTTTGGTGTTTGGATTCTGTTTTCCTTAAAAATCGGAACATAATATTAACAATAATTAGATTTTTTAATGTTTTAGGTAGAAAGTTAAATGTACTGTAAGAGAGAAGTGAGTTAAAATATTTTTCATAAAAATCCGTAAAAACATTATTTCGTAAATGAGAAGATTATTTGTTTATTAATTAGAAGAGGGAGTTCAAACAATTATTTGGCGTTAGTAGATTTTTTAATAAATTCGGAAATTTCTTTCCGACGATTTGTAAGAAACAAAATCCGGAACATTCTTTATCGATTACAAAACTTCTATGTTATGTTTCAGCAAGAAAATTAAATGTCTAAAAAGTAATTTTCAGTTATCAATTCTAGTAAATTACTTTTTTTAAAGTCCTGAACAACCTATTGTCGATATTTTTTAAATTTGTTTAAAGATGAAAATACGGAACAATTTGATATTGATAACCAAATTATAGTGACGCATTGTCAAATAATATAAGTGTAATATTAGTAAATTATGCGATTTCAAACATTCATTAGGCATAATTCATGTTTTATAAAACAATATCCGCAACATTTTTACACTTAATGAAATATGTCAGTATAGAGATTTTGATTTAGCATTAATATGCTATTTACATAAAAAACGGAACAACATATTATTGATAATGTGTTTTTGCAACGTTTAAGCATAGAAATTGAATGTAATATAAGTTAGAAGAGCAAACAAACATTTGTTGGTGTTGATTAGTTTTGCACA
Organism: Biomphalaria glabrata; assembly: GCF_947242115.1. Taxonomy (NCBI): domain Eukaryota; kingdom Metazoa; phylum Mollusca; class Gastropoda; family Planorbidae; genus Biomphalaria; species Biomphalaria glabrata. The sequence continues at coordinate 31,154,844 of NC_074723.1, forward strand.
AAAAAATCCGGAACAATCAATTTTAGATACTTAAAACTATTGAGATGTTACGGGAGAAACATTAAAGGGTAAATCACATTTTCAATACCTTTTAGAGTTCTAGTTTTTTTAATCTAATCGTGACGGACAGACCGACCAACAGACAAAACGCACAAAAATAAGCTTCTTTTATTCGGATGGGGGCACTAAACAAAAAATAAATAAAATCTGATTTTTAAAAAAAGTTAAAGGAATTGGTTTAGCACCTGGTCATGTTGCGACGTTACGCTACTGCACGAAAATCGCTGCATAAAAGTCCATTAAAAAAAATGTGCGTGATATTTACATCCAAAGTGCTTTATTAGCCTTTATAAACAAACAGAAATGTTTTATTTTAATTTTAGCAGCTAGTTGACCAGAAAAAAACATCTTTAACTATTATTTATGTTTGTTGTAAACATTTCCTGTACATTTTAAAAATATATTTGACTTAGTGATACTGAAATTACACAAAAATTGCCCATCTTGGTTAGCATATTGTAACATTCCCTCCCTTACATTTACGTAATTGTTTTAGAATTGGTGTATTTTTATGAAAAAATCGCTTGCATAATTAATTTTATAAATTAAACGGTTTGCTTTTAGAAAACCAAAAGTAGCCGTTGCACCTAAACTTTTCAAGCCGCATTTAATGATGAAATAATATTTTTCATATCTCTTCTAGTTTTTGAGATCTGAGTGTGACAGACGGACAGACAGACAGACGGACAGACGGACATTTTGCACAAACCTAATAGCGGCTTTTTCCCTTTACGGGGGCCGCTAAAAACAAAAAAAATAGGCTGGAAAAAAAAAAAGAAAATATGGGAACTTAGGCTTGGAGATTAAGCGTTTATGGAAATTATCTAAAACAACAATATACCCCATTGTTATATTAACCAAGGGGATAATAACAAATAACCTCACAGACACCTTCATGGCCCTTGACATTCCTATGAACATTCTCGTTGCCTGTCAGAGGGCGGTACTGCTGCAGACCTGCCCAAGATCTAAAGTAAGAGATGAAAGGCTAAATTTTCGTATTGTTTTGTGTACCGCAAGTGGAAGAATTAGTGATACGTGAGTCAGTTTAAGAATCATGGCCTTTGTAAATATAATATAGATTTCTCCATAAGAATAAAAAACATCAGCAATCATTGTAAATAAACATATTTATACTAAACTAGATAAAACTGAGTCCTTAAAAGCAACATTACTCAATGACTAAAAAACAACATTAGGGAGAGGGGATGAAATGACAGGGGATAAAGAGACCAAAGATAAAATAACTGGCGATGAAGTGACCAGAGATAAAATGACCGGCGATGAAGTGACAATATATAAAAATAACTGGCGATGAAGTGACCAGAGATAAAATAACCGCCGATGAAGTGACCAGAGATAAAATGACCGGCGGTGAAGTGACAGGAGATAAAATAACCACCGATGAAGTGATCAGAGATAAAATGACCGGCGATGAAGTGACCAGAGATAAAATGACCGGCGATGAAGTGACCAGAGATAAAATGACCGGAGATGAAGTGACCAGATATAAAATGACCGGCGATGAAGTGACCAGAGATTAAATGACCGGAGATGAATTTACCAGGGATGATGTGAACGGTGATATGGCGAGTGTGTGTGTGTGTGTGTTTCCAAGAAGATTATGAAGGAAGCATTGCTAATTATTTTAAAAAAATAATGCAATCTATGTTAACAATCTATGTTAAGAAAGAGAGATAACTCCAGTATGCAAAATGTAAGGACATGTTATTATATCGAGTTAGATTTTTTAAAAAGTTATCATCTAAAGTTTATAACAAAAACTATGTTTAGTTTTATTCACAAAAGAGGTTTAAGTTATTTCAAGTTCTATAATGTAAAATAACATACTCCTACACAGCGGTTTAGTAGACTACTGACTTCCGAATCAGAAACCCCATTTGTAACGAACCATGCTGAGATTACTCCCTTAGAGCACTGTGAAGGAAAGCAAGGAGTGAGTTTCAAGGTTGCTTTGCAATTAAAACTTCCAACCAAAGGCCCCTTTTAAAGATAGTTACGCAAGTGGCAGCACCGCGCTGTCTATCGCTAAGGTCATCAGTTTATTAGGTTAGTACCGGCTTGATTTTTTAATTTTTTTTTTTTATAATTGTATAATAGTGGACCAAATTATTAATTTTATGAGATTACTTTAAATTAAACTAATCGTTTCGGGTTTCCTTATATGTGCATCAGATTATTTATTTTATTTTTAAATTAAATTAAATTTAATGGGTTTCCTTATAAATGCAGATATTTATCTCAAATCCTCGCGTTTTCAAAGACTATAGCTAAATGTTTCTGAAGAGTATATCCTTGCCCCCATCGTCCATAATCCATAACCCGAACTTCATAAAGAATGTGGTCTATTATTTCATCGTCCTCAATGCAGTGGCGACACCGTGTGTCTTAGTGCTCTCGAAACCGCCTGAAGTAAACACCTATTGGACAGCGACCGTCTTGGCACTGGACTAGGACAACCTGTTTTGAGTTGTCTATCAACATTTTGAAACTATTGTTAAACGACCGTCAACCTGATGATAATTTATTCAAAAGTTGAAAGTTCATATACTTTACAATATTCTCTATAATCGGACATTTGGTTGACTTATTTTATTGTTCGCAGATTTACAAAAATAATAAATAAATAATAATAATAATAAGGTACTAAAAACAGGGTCATAAAGACAGTTTGTGTGAAAACACGAAACTCAAAATGGGCCCCCAAAGTGGTCCAACCAGGCAGGTAAAAAGGCAGGTTTTAATATTTTCAGTAAGAATATCACAATGAAATACTATGAAAGGCAAATGACAGAGAAGAATGGAGAAAGAAGGTTGACTGATCTTATGTGGTGCGCCAACGGTGCAGCAGACAAAGGGATACGTGAAAGTGAAGATAAAGTTGTATGCGAACTTGGCCTAACTGATGTCATATAATGATTACTTAATTAATCTAACTGTTTTTGAAAGGGTCAAGCTCTTATTTAAATCCCAATAAAAAAAAACATTAAATATTTCAGTAAAAAAAAAAATAATCCTTTAGTTAGGTGTTGTGTGTATGCATGCCGTCGTGCAGCAGTTCGGGCGATAATATTAAAAACTACTTGTTAATTGTGGTTTTAAAGTTTGTTTCACTTATATGCATACGAAATGGATTTTTTCTCTTTACAAATGTAGTAGTAAGACAGAAAGTATTAAAACGTAGCAATACGTTTGTAAAAAAAAAAAAACTAACAAAAATCTAAAACCTTTTGGCATAAATGTGTTAAAAATAGGATAAATGATAGTTTCCCTTAACTAATAATCTACCTCGTTTGTTACTACTAATAGTGAATAGTTGTAAATATGGTATATTTTTATGAAAAAAAACTGCTTCCAATTTTTTAGCTTTCAGAAAATAAAAAGTAGTTGTTCAATCAGAACTTTGAAAGGTCTAAAATATCATGATGTTGGATTTTAACTATCTTTTCTAGTTTTTCGAGATCTAAATGGGACAGACAGATAGACCACTCATAACTAATAGCGTCTATTCCCCTTTTTTTAGGGGGGGGGACCGCTAAAAAAAGGAGAGAAAACACATGTTTAGGTGATTATAGAATGGTGTTGATATTTAAAACATTTTAATTTTCAATTACAGAATTTGGTGATCAACCTTTACACGAAAATGAATTAAAAAGAGAAATCTCTGAGACTCCAACTTATGCATTACGTGACATTTCTCCTAAAACATCTTTAGAGTTGTTTAAGAAAGTATATTTTATAGAGTCGACCAAATTTTCTGGAAGCACATATCTCTTGTCAAAAGATTCACTTTTCTTTTATCCAAGTTTTGGCCAGGCCATGTGTGGACTGGTTGGAGGCTATCTTGTGGAAGTTAACACCATTCAAGAGCTTAAATTTATCAAACATTTTCTGTTCGAAAAGGCTTCTCGCTTTGTGCTTGTAATGGCAGGGGGCACAGATGAAGATCATGAAGGATTGTGGATCAACGGACACAGCTTAACCAAAGTAGACCTTCTCTGGGACAGAGGACAACCAGATGATTATCAAGGTGTTCAAGACTGTCAAGCTTTTAACAAAAATTATAATTGGAATTTAGATGATGTTGGATGTGTTAGTTTTAACAGTAGACAAGTTGGATTCTTATGCGAAGTAAGGGAATAAATAATGGACTACATATTATTATTAAATTGTATGACTCTTAAAAATAAACAAAGCACGCATTGGAAAGATTTTAAAGTCAATTAAAAAAAAGCCATAAATAAACGTAAAAAAGTTTTTTTTTATGTGTGTGTTTTATATGCTATGTGTTTACTCATAGATTTTATGTACTACCTAGCTCTGTGTTTACAATGAAAATTGTATGCAGTTTGCCTTAAATTACTTTAAACAATATTACACAGAGAGTTTTGTGTTATCACACAAACTCAAAAGCGTCTTCGTAGAATTTCCAAGAGGACCAAGAATATTCAAGCCATTGTCTTATTTTGATTGTTTTAAAGTATTGAAAAGAATTAAATGGCTCAAATGTTTACTTCAACACAAACAGGATAAAACGCCATCAATAATAGCATTCTTGCAACTCTTCTGGAATAACAATTTGAAAAAGTGCTCCCTTGTAAAAAGAGCTGCGTTAACTGATCACATTAAAAACAGCGCGGAAAACTCCCAGATACGTAACTCTCTCCAAGCGCACTGACATACAATGTGACCTAGAAATAGGATAGGTCATAAGACCAGTGACCTGTACTGTACTGGCAAGTTAGTCCAGTGGTACTTTGTGGTCCCAATTATATTATCTAGGCTAATAACTATAGCCTCTAGATGTATAATACTACCGAGACAAGAGGGACAATAAGATAAGCTTTACAAATGAATTACAAAAGTATCTGATCGTGATTCAAATTAATAGTGATTTTAAGTACGAAAACACAATTCACTTTATAATTAGTGATTTCTATTATATATTTGTACGACACCTAATATTCTAATTTCCTACAGTGTTTTATTCCACCAAAGCTTATTTTGTTAGAAACACAAAGCAATGAATGTAAAAAGTATGTACTGAAGTATGTTTTTTTTTTAATTCTAAGTTGCTATCATGGTTACAGAAGTTATGAAAAGTTAAAGAGAAACAAATTCATGTTTTTAGACATTTTTTAATAGTCCAGTTTCATACATATAAAATGTCGTAACTCATCTCCTAGTTGACACATATAAACATGTTTGTTATTTACATATAGATCTAAAGTTCGCCAATCGATGTTTGGTTATAACCACTTTTGTCTACCGGGAGAATAAGGGCTTTGCGAGTGGGGTTTTGTACCTTATAATGTGGTGAGAACTATGTGAGCCTGGAATGATCCAGCTGGATCTAGTGTCATTGACCTTGCTTTTTTTTTTCTCTGACGCTTTTCTGCCAGCGCTGTTCTCTTTTCCTCGGCAATTAGTGTGGCAGTTTTCACAGCGCTACGTCATAATGCTGCTCTGTCATGCGCTTCTGTCGCCCAGGTGGCTGGGTCTATGCAGATAAGGCCTGCCAATAGCAACTGGAATTACATCTGGAATGTATGGATGCTTTGCTGGCCCACTCTTAAAAGGACTTCTTGCTTTTTCATATCATATAGATATAACAATTAAAGAATTGCTATAGAATTGTTATATAACCTAACATTACCTTCTAATCCTCTACATTATTTTATATTTCTTTCTTAAAATATGAGCAACATTGTAGCTATCTTTAGGCTTAGTTTAGCAACCTTTTATTTGTAATATTGTTTTATAAAGCCGTATACAAAACAAATAAGTTGGTTTATTATCATGTTCCAAAAAAAGATAAAATTAAAGATCTGTTCAATTTTCCAGCTATGATTCTTAATTCAGAGTCAACTTGTAGTTTCTTGGGTTCTCTCATTTCATAAACCTACACATTTTAAATGGCATGACACCAATTTAGCAGAGAAAAAAGTCAGGACCCTAACGTGGCTAAAGATAAATTTTTCAACCTATTCTACAACTTGTGCAGATGTTTCGACGGGACGGATAAAACAACATCTCGGGCCGGATGTGGCCCGCGGGCCGTATTTTGGGCATCACTGGTTTAGACTGTTACAGAGTTAAATTTCGTTTCGACAGATCTGCATTGCAATTTATTCTAAGACATATTATTCAAAATAGAAATGTGATATGGACATTTGCCTATAGTCTAAAGTTATAGCTATATACCAGATTTATATGGAGTTTGATATTAATGCATATGGTGATGATCAATCTATTCTACTATGCTGAAAAAAGAATATCAAAGAGTAATAAGATAAGATAAGATAATTTTTATTGATCCAATCTAATGGAAATTCAGTTTGACTACAATTGACAATTATTGATTGTATTTATTGGTTAAATTAAAAAATAATAAGCGTTAGATTTATTTGCCGTTAATTTTATGGTAGAGAGTCAAATCAGACATTTATTTCGAGTCGATATCAAAATGTTTTCATACATTTCACAATATTTTCATACAACTCTTTCCCAAAAAGGGACATAGTCACGATGCCATGAAAGTCAACTTGTTATTTTTTGTCACAGAGCTCCTATTTCAATCTTCTTATATTTTAATTACAGGATACACCAAACTTTAATTTAGAGCCCTAATTGAAATACACACACATCGCTATGTCACTTTTTCATATATATACTGTGTTAGATAGCTAGTTTAGTTCGTTGGGTTGCGCACTTTAATGTACTGACAGTGAACGGATATTTTAGAATGACGACATAGACTTTGGGGTTAGAGGTTAAGTTTAACGTGTAGAGATCAGTTACCGCTACCGATAACATCGTTCTATAGTGACAGACTAGATTGTCACCCATTCTGAATCAAACATTTGTTTGAAGTTCACCTTGAGTCAACTTGGTCATTGAGTCTGTATTCCTGTTTAGTACCTTTTCAATCTTGTAACGTGATGTTCATATCCCGAACTCGCAGTCGTAATACACTTAACAAGGTACGCACGCACTTAGTCTAATTAATCATCTTTAGAAATACTTCAACTACATCTGACTTTCACATGCATCCGTTACAATACTTAGAAGTTCAAACGGAGATAACTGTGTTATTACATTAGTCTACAAAATGTATTGAGATTTAACTCCTCCTGACATTTATTTTAAATTATTTTAGACAATCGTCGTTGTAATAATCCTGAATTATTAATTTGAAATATCCGTACGTCTTTAAATTAATCATTGAATAAAAGACTAACTGTTAGTCGATAATATCAGATAAGAAATACCTTTTGTTTAGCACAGCGTTAGGCTGTTTAATATGTAGTGTGTAGTGTGAAGTATTTATTGTAAACACGAGCTTTCGCCTTATAACCACCCCTTTTAACCCCCCTCACCCATAGAGAGAGTGAAATTTGTAAACATTTTTAAGCGATCTTGGATAAGTGTCTTTTCCCCTCAAGCAAAATATAGTTATTTTATCAAAGAAGAACGAAAACTTTCTAAAAATCAGCTAAAAACTTTTTAAAAAAATACTTTAAGGCAAAAAAAAAAAAAAAACAACTTCTAGAGTAATTATATACACTCATAACTTATAAATCTTAGATTTGAAAAGAATTTTTTTTTTTTTTTAATCTCGGCTCCAACTCGAGAAAGAATAAAAAATAGACTAATGTTTTAATCCTTAAAGTGCTGAACTGTTTTACAGAGTGCATACACAATTCTGATGTTTAGATACCGAATCATATAACTGGCGGTGTGAGTTAATGAGCTACACTTTATAATATTCAAATGGTATGTTTTTAGATCTAGACATAGGACAAGATGTATAAAATTTTCCTGAACATTAATTTATTAAACTCTAGTTTGTTGCTTTCGAACGTATACACACACACACAAAAATATATTGCGTCTAAGATTTATATTCTCTAGACCTAGAGTCAAATTAACTTTGTTTGGGTCAAGGGTTCGAATCTCGGTGAAGACTGGCATTTTGAATTTTGGGACTCTAGGGTGCCCCTGAGTCCACCAAACTCTAAAGGGCACCTTCTTTTTGTTGGAGAAAGTAAAGGCGGTTGGTCGTTGTACTGGCCACATGACACTGTTAACAGTTGGCCGCAGAAACAGATGACCTTAACATCATCTACCCCATAGATTGCAAGGACTTAATTAAAGGGAGACTTTATTTTTCAAAGGAGGCGTAATTGCAAAGCGGTAAAGCGCCTGAACCGGGGGTCCTAGGTTCGAATCCTGGTAAAGACTGGGATTTTCAATTTCGGGATTTTAGAGCGCCCCTGAGTCCACCCAACTCTAATGGTACCTGACATTAGTCGGGGAAAAGTAAAAGCGGTTGGTCGCTGTGCTAGCCACATGACACCCTTGTTAACTTGGACCACATAAACCGATGACTTTTACATGATCTGCCCTATAGACCATAAGGGGAACTTTTTTTTAATATGACATTATTCTATTCTTCTCTTATTCTTCAATCGGAAAAAAACACTATTTTATTAATATGTTTTCTTTTATGGTTACGAGAAAAAAAAATTATTAATAAATTTTCTTTTAGCCACATATCAGTTATATGTTTATGATATTGATTGATACATTTGTAGGTGGTCGTTTTTTTTTTTTCAAATATATTTTAAATCTTTTTTTTTGACAAAATAATTCTGTATCTCAACATTTTTTTTTACATCTGGAAAAAAATGTCTTTAGTTTTATGGCGTGTATGTGTGTTAGAAACGAGGCACATGTAGCATTTGTTTTAGCTGATGTACAATGATAAAATAACGACTATAGACAGACAGACAGACAGACAGATAGATAGATAGATAGATAGATAGATAGATAGATAGATAGATAGATAGATAGATAGATAGACAGATAGATAGATAGATAGATAGATAGATAGATAGATAGATAGATAGATAGATAGATAGATAGATAGATAAATAGATAGATAGATAAAATAACGAGCGGGTCTGTCAATTTTGTTCTCAAATAAGCCGTACAGGTGAAAGTTGAAAAGGAATCAAGACAGAGACTCGAAACAGTAAAGACGTCTTTTAGATGTCAAACAATTTTTTTGTTTATTATAATTTCATTTGTGTTAGAACTTTATCAGATTTCATATAAAATAGATGTATAAATAAAAGTGAAATTAAGTTTTTGTTGAAAAAAATAAAATTGTTAAAGTTTATTAAATGTTGTATATTTCAGATATAACAAGACTACATCAGATAAGTTCTATTGCTGATTGAAGCAATTACCTAATGACTAACAAAATTAGTCTTATATCATTTAGTAACAGATATAAAGTAGAGAATCAATTGAGTATTTCATTTGTATTTAATATGAGATAAATAAACGAAAGTATTTTAGTTTAATAACTGTGTACAATTTAGAACATACTAAAGAAATAAGAATTCTCATGTTGAGTAATAAAAGACAACAAAAAAACTTCAGTGTCAAACAAAATCATTACAACTAAAATTAAGTCAATTACACTGTCTTTAAATATAATATAATATAATTGCAAAATGTAACATTTTTATTTAAGCTCTCCTGACAAAAATGTTACAACATTTACATTATGATATATAGGCCTATATTTTACATTTTGGAAGAAAAAAAATGATTAAAAAAAAACAGAAAACAGTGAAGCACTTGGTCTAGTTATTTGGAAAAAAATAAAGTTTTTATTTTAGCTTCTCTCTTACACTCAAGGTATTGCTTTTTACAACCATCAAAGTGTGAATTTTATTCTCTTTCTCTTATTTTCATCTCACTAAAGGTAACACTGTCATACCATTGCGTTAGACCGTACCAGTTCATTCCCTTCCCAAATGATGTATTTCCCCATTGACCATTTAGATTAGAAACATGACAATCCTTGTACCACCAAGCACCTAAATATCTTTGTGCACAGTGATCAATATTGTCAATGTCATTCTCCCTATCTAGAGTACTAAAGAACATGTTGTTTTGACGTCTTAAACTATCACCAGCGTTTCCTGAATAGTTTCCTATCTGTAGTTTATAGTTCTCAGTCTCATTCAATACTTTAAAGTCTTCGTACTGTGCAAAGTACGACTTGTTGTTATATTCTAAATCTATTCTTAAATCATATTTTCCTGTAGAAGTTAAATTAAAAATATTTTCATTTCCCAGATAAAATTCCCCAATGTTGTAATCTCCAAAGCCGTCACGATACTCCTTCCAGCCTCTATAGAAATCTACTTTTCCGTTGATTCTTCTCTGAAAGATGATCCATCCACCACCATCTGTCTTGGTGTCACACATGACCTTTAACCCGGAAGATAACGTCACAATGGCACGGGCTTTAGTACTGGTGACATTACGACATGTTGTGGGTGGCACAAAGTATAACTGAAGTATTTTTTTTACTGTTTGATAAGAAATTGAAAAAGGTAAGATCTTTATGAATACTAAAATAATCGAATAAAAACAAGAATACTCAAAAGAATACATAATTAAAAAAATATATTTACAAGCACAATACATTAGCTAGGCCCGTAGGTTAAGTCCCAGGCTATATATGGCAAATTTTTAAATGTATCTCTTCCCATTATTTTCTTGCTTATAGCTTTGAGCTGAGACTCAAACATTGACAATCTCAATACTTTATAGCTTTCGTGCTCCTAAGAGTATGTCTTGTTGTAATATTCTAAATCTATTTTTAGATCATGTTGTCTCTAATTTACGTTTAGACACGATGTAAGTGAATAAGAACTTTTTCTGTTTTTTAACTTCTTGAAAGATATATGTATATATATATTTATATATATGAAAGTGTGTGCGTATGTATGTATATAAACATTGCTTTTTTGTGACGGTTAAAATCGGCACCGCGTACCGGCACCTTTTTCAAATGTGAGGTGAAAAAATTGTTACCTTTCTTGTATTGTATCGTTTATTATTAATTTATTAGTAGTTAAAAGTTAGGCAATCCATCACTGAGTACTCGCACCTATTTTAATATATATATATATCCTTTATCTTCGGAATCAAAGAGACATTGCCATTATCTTATATATTAAAATTGGCTACTACGAGATTTTCTTTACAATTTCAAGGTGTATGCATATTGTTGTAACTTTAGGTTAGGCATTAACGAAAAGGCAGGCAACTCAACACAGTTTAACATGAAATAATAGTTATGTTTATTCACTAGGGTAAACACATAAAATCCTTCAGCTTCCTCAGAGTCTTACTACTAAGTATACCAGTCCTTTGCTACTTAACTCGAATGTGGACCAATGACAGCCTTCCCCGCTTTGCTCCGGGCCCCTACTACAACCTCCAGGCAGCACAAAAGTTGGCTTCTTCTTAGTTTCCCAAACATTCAGACTCTTCGCAATCCCTGATGCACTGTTATTCTTTCTCTTCTAGTGTCTTCCTGTTTACGTCCAACAGTGCGCTAGTGCGCACCTCAAGCACTGGTGCAAGGCAGGGTTACAACAATATAAATGAGAAAACAAATCTTTTTTTGTCATATTGAGAAAACTCGAGGTGGACTTTAATTTTTGTTTTAAAGCTTTTCATTATTCTTATATTTTATTTAAATGTATTTAAAATGTACTAGTATGTGAATTCAAATTTATGTACTACTGCCATCCCCCGTCGTCCTGCGGGAGGCTTTAACTAGAACGTAAATTATCAACTCTGAAGGAACATCCGAAACAAAACATTTTAGAAACAATAATTTACACATGATCTAAATCTAAGATTAAGACATTGATGACACGCAATCCCCCCCCTTTTTTTCCCCATATTTTTTATTTTATTTTATTATCTTTATTTGAATTAAATCTAAAATTTCTCATGAATTAATCACGTATATGTTCGTGCAAATTTTCCATTAATCTCCAGTGAACTAGCGTAACAATTCTGATACACCATCGTACTATAGATTAAAATTTAATCCAATCCAAACTATATCGCAGTATTGATATTTGTTTATATTTATTTTTTTTTTTGCTAGCAAACTTAAAAAATAATTTATTAAACAATTTTTTTTGTATAATAACATATGCAGATGTAGATAAAATCATGTTCATTATAGCTATGTAAAAGTTTTCATAATATATATGAGAGAAATAATATATTTACATTTAAGCGGCAATTAGTAGTTCAAAAAGGTAGATAACAGATAGTGATTTGATAAGTTGCCATGCCACTGAAGTAATCGTTTAGGTCTAATATTTCTCCACGTATAGAATTGTACATGAGTAACGAATGAAATAAACTGATGTTGTTAAACTCTACGTTATCAACCGTTTCAAATTTGGTTTTATTTGATTTTTAACTTTAAATAAATTAATTAATTAAAGCTTGTGTATAGCGCTACTTTCATGATTATAACATGCTCAGAGCTATGATCCAATACAATCTCCACACTACCAAGGGGAAATGGGTATCTGGGAGATTTATCTTCGTTCTTCCTTGAGGCGCTGGAGTCGGGTGTCGAATCTCGAGCCTCCTTCATAGGTAGCCAAGAGAAGCCAAGATTAAGAGTACTTAGTCTTTTGTCCACGCTTCCCAATAAAAACAAACGGTACAAAGAATATCAAAGTGAAACTATATAAGTGAATTCTCTACCTTCATCCATTTGGTTCTTCAGCTCGGTTAGATTGGTAGAAATATTTGCCACCTCCATTTTGAGATTCTCTTGCAAATTAATTTGTAATTGTTTGTTTGTATTTAAATCTTCTTTAAGCTTAATAATATTCCCATCTATATCTTCTCTCAAGATTTTAATATTTCCTGCATTAGTATCCAGGTCTTTTTTAAGCATTGTAATAGTGTTATTTGTATCTACTATTATGCTCATAATATTTTGAGGTGTAGTATCCATGTCTTCTTTTATGCTTGTAATATTTGTATTCATAGTGAATCTCATGTTTTTGATATTTTGTGCATTTGTATTGACGATTTCTGTAAGGCTTGTAAAATTTCTTTCCAGACCTACTCTCATTATCTTCATAGCTTGTGTTCTGATATCCTTGTCTTCATCAACTTGTGTTATTAATTTCTGTATTACATTCACCAAGTCATTAAATGTTGGACTTTGAACTGTAATAGTCAGCATTTCATTGAACTTCTCAGATCTTCCTTCTAAATATTGAACATGAGCTTCACAAACATATTTTCCTGAGTCGGACAATTTTAGTTCGGTCCATGTGACTTGAAGATAGGAATCTTTTAGTTTATTTTGATAGATTTCACCTTTAACATTTTTAGACTTGACTTCTTTCATCGAGGTTACGACAGGTTGACCTTTGTTTATATATGCAATGACACCTTTGGTCTCTGAAATACACACAAAAATAAAATAAAATTCATGTTTTTAGTCAAACAAGGGTGACAATCCCAGAAATAAATATGATACAGACAAACATAAGTGTAAAACAAATTTAAATAGGTTTACCTATAAGGATAACAGTTTCTTAAGCCTGTTATCTTGACTGATTTTGTAGACTTCTAGTATTAAATAAGAAAGTCTTCAATTAAGAAGATTTAAGTGATGTTCATGTTTCCATTAAAATAATATCCTAACAATGATCTTCATATTTAGCCTCACACAATGCAGTGGTAGACTGTAGTATACATTCCATCATCACCAAATGTTTTCAACAGCAAATTATATAACGACGTACCGTATGTCTGTTTAGGCCGCGTTAAGAAGATAACATTCTATACATTAATTAGACAATATATTTTACTTTAAATATTAAAAAAAACAAGCAATAAAAAATACTTTAAAAACAAACTTATCAAAGGGAAAGAACCGCAAATAACTCCCTTTATCTTTATATTAAACAAAATTAATTAATTAATAATGACTAAAATTATTTTTTTAAATTCATTTATGTGTTTTCATCGACTATGAACAATTAAGCAAATTTTAATTTGATCCAAGAAACGGAAGTGGAAGGACAACATGTCGAAACGTAAAAAGGGAATGAAGTCTCAATAAACACATTATATCTCTTATTATGTAGCATTTATCACCCTTATTTTGATATCAAATAAAATAATTAATCTTCAACAAATAAATAACTTATAGTTTTTTTGTTTTCTTTTGTGAATCATGAGTTGACAGGTTCAATGAATAATAGTGCAAAGTTAAAAATAAAGATAATTGTAACTGGCATAAAGACTTAGACTAAATAGACTAATGATCGCTAATTAAAAAAGCATCGCATATCACTCGAATACAGCTATCATCTCTTGAAGAGCTTTTTCGTGAAAGATGCCTTTCCAAAACACTCACGATTCTTAAAGAAAACCTGCACCAACCACTGTTACATAAGATCTGAACGAAGTTGTCGTCTCCTTTCCATTAGGACTAAAACAGATCAGCTGTCGTCATCGAGAAGTACATAGAAGTCAAATTCATAAAGCGCTGGTTGTGAATGTGTATGTGTTTCGTGTGTGAATGTTGTTCGAATTTTTCATCTATATTTTTATTGTACAGTAGTTACGCTGATGTTGTCAATTGTAGTCAAACGTAATTTCTATTTGATTGGATCAATAAAATTATCTTATCTTATCTATAGATTTTACTTGATCCAAGAAATGGAAATGGGGGGAAAAAACATGTTCTAACGTTTTACAAACATACATACATACATACATACATACATACATACATACATACATACATACATACATACATACATACATACAGACAGACAGACAGACAGACAGACACATAATTAACTGAGTTGATATAAGCTTTGAATATCGGTTAATCATTAACTTTACAAAAAAAAATTGATCAACTGTAAGGAGCTGGTGGGTGTAAAATGTGAGAAAGTGTTCGTCTGTTTATGTTTTGTGTTTTAGTTTTAGCATGTTTTTAAGATGGGGGGTGGGTAACAAGTGTAGCCAGTGGTAAGTTAGTCAATTAGAAAGCTGACATGCAGTCATTTTGGTGTTGGTCATTGTCTTTGTTATTCCTTTAGAGAAAAAAGAATA
Organism: Biomphalaria glabrata; assembly: GCF_947242115.1. NCBI lineage: Eukaryota > Metazoa > Mollusca > Gastropoda > Planorbidae > Biomphalaria > Biomphalaria glabrata. The sequence goes on from NC_074723.1 coordinate 31,169,913, forward strand.
TATTCCTTTCTATGTGTATCTTATGACATATTTAGTAATGTTGGGTTTCTGACTACACATTGCTATTATATGCAATTGAATCTAGTCTTAGCGCTCTTGAATATATTTTGGGCATATTTGTCCGTCTTGATTATATTATGATGTTTAGTTATTGTATATGTATAGCCCATGTATATTATAAATACATTTAAGTGTTTATTTCCTTTGTTCAGTGTGACCTATAAAAGTAAGTAAGTAATATCGTAGAGTTAACATATGTGACATCTTCTCCATGTGGAATATACATAATCATACCTTGAACCAAGGGTGTTAATCATACACAACCCACCTGCAACATTATACATTGAAATGACCAGCACTTATTGCTCTATACTCTATACATTTACTATCACACCTATAAAATATATACATGTTAGTGATCTAGAATTGGAGAATCGTATTACTAAGAACATAAAAAGAAGCTATTTACATCAACATCAGTTTTAATTTGCATAATTACGTAGTCGAAATTAAAGTCACTATACACTAGCACGACATATTTTTAAAGAGTATACGTTACCGTGTAGAATGAAAAAAGATTGTAGTGTTGATGTTTCTTGATTATCATCATTTAAAAACTGTAGAAGGAAAGTTTTATCTAATTCTAAATACTGATAAAATATTTTTAGTAAAGAAATTTATCTTTGAAAAACAAAAGCACAGACAAAATACAAAGCAAATAATCTATTTAAAAAAACGATATCATATTAATCGATAATATAAAACTATTATTGTAGTTCTTCATTCTACAAAAGAAAAATTAATTTCCTCTTTTTAGGAATTAGGATCGTGCTTTATTAAAAAATATAGAAACTAGAACATAATCATAATAAACATATTTGCATTTTTTCTAGAGAAGGAGAAAAAACTTGACACAAATACTCCAAGAATAAACGCAAAGAAGTGTTAATACATAAATCACTAAAGCATAATATACTAATATACAAACACTACCTTCTTCTTTTTCTTTCTCTCAATCTTTCTCTTTTGTTTTCTTACTCTCTACTTCTCTACATTTTTCTCTCTAACTCTCTCTATTTCACTTTCTCTCTCTTTCTCTCGATCTTTCTCTCTTTTTTTTTACTCTCAATTTCACTTTCTCTCTCTTTCTCTCGATCTTTCTCTTTTTTTTACTCTCCATCTTTCTCTCTAACTCTCACTATCTTTCTTTTTCATTCTCTATCTCTCTCTGTCTTTCTCTCTCTCTTTTTTCTCTCTCTCTCTTTCTCTTTTATTCTCTCTTTTTCTCCTTTTTTCTCTCTCCAACTTTCCCTCTAATTCTCTCTATCTTTCTATTTCACTTTCTCTCTCTCTCGCTCTTTCTCTCTCTTTTTTTCTCTCTCTTTCTTTCTCTCTCTTTATTTATTTTTCTATCTCCCTCTTTCTATTTCCCTCTCTTTCCATCTTTCTTTCTCTCTTTTCTTTGGATTAACAAAGTAAAAAAAGATGATTTTTGATACATTATCTTTCCCTGTGACTAACAAAGTAAAAATAAAAGATGATTTGTGATACATTACATCTTCAGATGTACTAGTAATTAAACAAATTTAACATAAATCGATTTAAACTTTTCACAGTTGATATAAAAGTTTACTAAAAATGAAATTTAGGTTGTAGGTTCTTTAATTAATAGGACAATATAGTAATAAATAGATAAGCCATATGGAGGATGGCTCTTTAAGATTCGCGTAATCACAAGACTCAGTGTAGTGAAGCTGAGCCAAATAACACTACTGAATCAGAGCGCTATTATTTTAATGATTTTCTTTTCTGGACACATGCTTCATTCGAAACATACTTTTGATTTTCATTAAGGTAATATTAACTCACTATGTCTGTCTCTTAGTCTGTCTGTTTAAAAGTTTGTATATATTAATATCAGACCCCCATTCTTGGATTAAGTTGAAACTGTGCACACATATTCATTGCCATAGAAAATATAAAGATCTTATAAAAAGTTTACATTAAGTCAATAATTTACTGGTTATTAATAATTTTCTTTGATACCATCATCAGAAATTAATCATTCAGTATTTACAGACATGCTAAATATGTTAGATTTGTCCTCCTGGAAATTAGAGAATTGATATCGTAAATTCTCCCATTCCCTCCCTGGGATCACATTGAGACTTAAAACAATGATTGATTATACCTAAGAAAACATGATTCAATTAAAAATTTAACAATAAGTCATTTATTTATTGGTAATTAAATATATTGTTTGATATCCAAAAAGGGAAGAAAATCTTTATTATCAAGAAATAAAATTGTAAATATGCAAAGTTCTCCCCCCTAAGAATAAGAATATTATAATTATTTTGAAAGTTTTTTTCTTTGTTTTTTTATACTGGTGATAAATCTCGCAATATCGTTGAGTAAAAAAAGACTATTTGATTGTTCCAAAACATTCAAGCAGGCTATTTTCAATGAAAATATATTCAGGGCAGTACATACAGTAAACGTATATTAAAAACAAACATTTGTACACTTTTAATTAAGACATTACCTTAAATGAACAGTTTAATGTCAAAGGTTCAATTAGTTCTCGAATAATTTCAGAACTTCCATCAAATTGAAGTCTCGATTCTGGAAAAGAGGTACAAATAAACTATGTAGTTCTACTATTCAAGAAGAATGAAATATTTTAATTAGAAGAGTACAATGTAGATATTCACAAAGATTACAACCAAAAATTTGTCGGGAAGTATATTTTTTTTGTCCGCGTCAATTTATTATTAGGTATATGGCATACTCATTCTACATGATAACAAATTTATAATAAGTTATATTTTTGATCATTACATAAATTAATTTACCAAAAAGGAATATTTTTTCCGAAACTGGGTTCGAATTTCAGTGTAGATTATTTTCGTGATTTTTTGGGAGCTTCTGAGTCCACCAAACTCTAATGAGTGCTCAACATTAGTTTTGAGAAAAAAAAAAGGCGGTTGGTCGTTGTTCTGACCTTTGGTCGAAAAAAACAGATGACCTTAACATCATCTGCACTATAGATCGCAAGTTCTGAAATGGGAACCTTAATTTACTTTTTAATAGGAACCCCTTCCTGACGTTGTTTTCAACAGATTGCATGATAGTAGTTACCGAGAGAATTATATGACTTTATAAAAATAATAGTTAAGCTGAAAATCTGAGTCTTCGCCAACAGTTAGATCCCTTAACCCAGCGCTTCGTAGTAAGTCACTTTACAATTTAACGAATTCACGTGGAACAATTGTTTTTCTTCTTTTTTTTTTAATTTTTATTTTATAAATAAATGAAAGCTTACTTTGGCTTCTTAAAGAACTTTGACAGTTGTTCTTGTCTTGTTTCAAACGTCGTATCTCTTCAATGAAAGCGGTCGAGCTTGTCTCATATTCTACTGCCATCTTAGCAAACAAAGAAATATTCGTCCCTTCTGCATTGTCTCCAGTGGCATTACATCTATAGACTTTAGCATCAAAATGAGATGGATTATTTAGAGTTAAAGTTATATACAGATTTCCAAAACTGATTTGTGAAAATTTAAATTGCTGAAGTTGTTTGAGATCTAGTGTTGAAGAATTTAAAACAAAAAGATCGTCAAATTCTTTGATAGTTTCATTATAACGAGAAAGAGTTAGACATTTGATAACTTCAATCTGTTGAACTTGATTATTGGTTATAGAACAGTTGATCACAAGTTGGGGTGTTATCTCTGGTAAAATGACGTTTGGCTGGACATCAATAACAAGTTCTGAAAAATATTAAAGTTACTCTATCTATAAAAATATTTATATACATGTATTGTTTAAATTTTCAAAATAATAAAAAGTAACCTGTATAGCAAAATATTTAGTTGTTCGAAAAACCTTGCTATATTCATACTTTTCAAAATACTTTCTTTACAATTAGAAAAGCAATAAATGTTTCAATTGTATAAACTTCACAAATGGGCATCCATTGGCATCAAAAACGATAAACACAAGTTTAATTCCTTGTGTTATATCTTTTGCCGATGTCTAAGATTATTTTTTTAAAATGCTTAACTCATTAATAACGATGAAGCGAAAAAAGGATTTTTCTTTAATGTCAATTACTCAGATCTGGATTAAGTGTTTGCAGTCAATTACCGATTTCCATGTATCACGATTTGTTTTCTCCATTTCCAGTAATTATTTTCGCGATATCTGGTTGTCGGTGCGTAGATTATGGTATTAGCACCAATGTTTATTAAGTGCACAATTTTTGAACGCACTTTCTTTTTGTTGCCTTGCTTGTAAGCTGATGGAGTGTTTTTGTTATTATGCTGGTGAAACGTTGTCTTTGAGATTTTTCTGTGTTACCCTGTTTAGGGTGAGTATCTAAGGCATGACTGCATTTCGCAGTTGTTTTCGAGGCCATAGTATACTAGACTGGTTCTTTTAGTTTGTCTTTATTTATGTCTCTACAGGGAGTTAGTATGGGAGTGGAGTTCTACACTAAATACTAGATTCAGCAGTGTGTTTTGTTGTGATTGCGAGCATTTGTGTGTCACGTTGTCGGACAGCAAGGTGTAGAATTACTGTTTAATTAATATATCCAGAATATTAGAATGTTTCAAATGCCATGTCTTTACTCCATAAGTTGTCATCATAACTTATATTCATATCATTAAACAATTACATTGTCAAACAGTGAATCACTTATTTATTTGTAAGCACGAAGGTGCCTGTTGAATGTCAGGGGCCCGGGTAAACGATCTAAGGCCTTAACACAGCCCTGACACTGGTTTACCAGGTTTGTAGCCCTGAAGTCTAAATAAAAAAAGTCAATGTGATGCAGAAGTTGACAGTTGTTGTGATCTTGCAAAGCCTGCCCACAGAATGCCTAATCTGGTACAACAGTAACAAACTCAGATAGTCGCAACACTATTGTAGCAATGTAGCTACTTTTGTCCCAGTCACTGCTCGTGCTCAGTCATGCTATTCAAACTTTTCATCTAAGTCTGCAACAAGAACAAGGTAAATAAGGAAAAAAAAAAGATGCATCTATGGAAGGTCAAAATTATTTCTTTGTAATGTAATGATAGGAGAAATATCTATTTGAAAAATATAATATCATACTATTCATGAATTAAACATAAAGCTTTGACAACGCATATCAGATTATTCTAGGAGATTTCCATTTTATAACAGAAGGAACAGTTGCTGATGTTTACAAACGAAAATAGTATTTTCGGGGCATAGTGCATAGTGCAGAAATGTAAAAAGGGGTCGCCGAGCCAAAAAGGTTGAGAACCGCTGATGTAGAAAAACAGGATCGTACAAATACTTTCTTTTTTCTCTGAAATACCAACAACAAAAGTTTCGTATATTTCAAAAGAGCGTTTGAAAATATTCAGCAAGAATCAATGTAGAAAAAAAGGGAGGGAATAAGGTATCCCTTTAAAAATTCACTTAGATAGTAGAACATCTCTACAGCCAATATAAAAGTTGTATTACAAAACATCAAGGAATAACAACGTTTCATAATATCGACATGAAAGTCACTGAAAAATAATGGAGGCTTGGTGTGTCTGAGCATCATCCAATTCTACGTCATGTCATAAGAACGTTTACGGGACAAATGACCCAGTATCCTTGTAAATGAGTGCCACGTTACTGAATCTCCAACAGTTTAACGTGTAGAAAGTTTATATAGCTCGTTAGATAAGGAAAAGAATCGAGCTGGTACACTTGCCATGTTTCCATCATTAAATTTTAATTATCTTTAAATGAACTAAACATAACCTTAAGTAATATTTACTTACAAAGAGAGCTTATTATAATTAGATTTTTAGATAACCACGAATAATTTATGAGTTGCAATAAAAAATTGTATCATTGTAGTTTGTTTTTTTTTTCCTCATTTTTAAGAAAACATTTTCCTTTGTAATCAAAATGTGTTATTTGTATTTATATAAATAACTGAATATTTGTTGTAGGAAAAAAAATAAAGGTACATTGTTAACGATTTCAAAATAACACGAGATGCATTGACAAAAATATTTCTACAAATGTTAAGAGATAAATGAACTGACCTGAAGTTGACCAGAAAGCTAAAGACGCCCACAGAGCCAGACGTAGAAAGAAGGCCATTGTGGTACTAGTGACAACAAGGGAGAGAATACTGGTTTATATAGTTAAAAAGACAAGTGATAAGCTCATGTCTCAGACTGTAGGAAACTTTCTTATCAGTTCAAGTTTCAACAACATCTCTTAAGTCAACATAACGTCCTGGTAGTTAATAGAACAAGCGTGACCAGAGAGAAATCCTTGACCAGTGTGACTGGAACACTTATCAAGAAATGTGATAGTCTGTAACGTAATGAAATGAGATAGAAGAAAGAAGATACGGCGACACCAGAGGGATGTCTGAGACTGTCACCACTGAAAGCTATATGCACCATCAATTTAAACTAACTACTAAGAAGGTCACAACATGTTAAATAAAAAAAAAAAGAAATTTAAAGATTGTAATTAAGCATAAGTTTTTTTATATCTTTATCTTTTTATGCATTAGTAAAAAAAAAAGTAAAGTTTGCCCTTTCAGACAATGAGATCTACGGGGCAGATGATGTTAAGGTCACCTGTTTATATATTACACTTTCATTAACAATTACTACCAATGGCAGTTAATTCCGAAGAGAAAGTTAGGATAATAGAAACAGAGTTTCAAAGTAGTACTTGATTTCACAAAGATGTCTTTCTAAGAGAACAAAAAAACTATTTTTTATTTATTTTTCTCTTCACAAAGACATGTGTGATTATCCTTTTCTACAACCTAGCATACTTATGTAATACAAATACTTTTAGTTATAGTGCACATTTTATTACTTGAAAGTTGAAAGTACCTTTTCATTATAGTGTTTATACTAGAATATTTTGTGGTACAATTTTATACTAACACAAAAGAATACATTTCATTACCTGTGTAAATACATGCATTTATTACTTTGTATTTCTTCTAAATCCTTATTATTTAACTTCGCTGGCTGACCAGATATAAAACAATAATTTCTGTGCTGGTGGAGCCCAATACCGAAATTTGGTTTCTCAAACTTATGACTATGACGACCTCCCCCCACCCTTGACAAAATATTACAAATGCACCGTCTCCTCCCCTTATTAATCTTGCTTAGTGTCAATTTTGTTTTAATTTAAAAAAAAATAATTGCAATACAATTCTCTTGTATCTTTTATTTAATAATTGCAATATTGAAGGGAGCCTAATTAAAGTGGGATTGGATTTATCTTGTACAATTATTGTAGGCCTACCATATATATATATTTATATATATATATATATATTTAGAGAGAGAGATAGTGTCACGGATGAATGTCTGTAAATGTGTATAATCTTTTTCATAGAATATATGTCAGTTAGAAAATATGCGCGAATGTGTGTAGTTTTTTATAGGTTAAGACGCCATGATATGTGATATGTGCCCTGAAATATAACAAAGTACGTATATCCTGTTTAAGTCGTTACTGTTGATAGATAGATAGATAGATAATAGATAGATAATAGATAGATAGATAGATAGATAGATAGATAGATAGATTAGATAGATAGATAGATAGATAGATAGATAGATAGATAGATAGATAGATAGATAGATAGATAGATAGATAGATAGATAGATAGATAGATAGATAGATAGATAGATAGACAGATACTTAGTTAACTCAACAAAATCTCCAATCAACTCTCTGATTCATAATTACCAGGCTAGAAGATGTTTATACGACTACACATCTTTCTTAAATGACTCATGATCAACTCTTCTCTAAAATGTTTACTTTATTAACTAACCATTCTCCAGTACTTCCGGTTATTTATGACTAGTTATCACAATTCATACTTTCTCGCTCTATTTTCTCCAAATTCCCATTTAATTTTATCTTACCAAAAAATAACAGGGTTACCTTTTTGTTTGTAACATAAACTTTTAAGGAAACAAAAATAATGTAAAATTGAAAATTGTATATAATGTTTCATATGTATGCCATCTATGTATGATGCAGTACAGTGAATTTTTTTTTTAATAAAATAATTAACTTATGGCTTTTATATAGCGCTACCTTCATGCTTATAGCATGCTCAGAGCGCTTTGGTCTAATCTCATTTGTGGACCCTTGGTGGAGGGGGTATCTAGGAAAAGGTTTTTATGTGCTGCCTTTAGGCGCTCAATAAACACAACTCTGCCCGAGTCGGGTGTCGAACCTTGAGCCTCCTTCATAGGTAGCCAAGCACACTTAGCCCCTCGACCACGCTTCCCACTTAAATTAAACTAAAGTAAAACGTATATAGGTTGTTAAAACATAGGAAAGCTTATATTAGCTGTTAATTTTAATACAAACATTTGTTTCACCATTTTCAAATAAATATTTGGAAATCTAAATTGCTTATCTTAGAATATATTCATGCGTATCACATTGGATTTTATACTTTGTATTAGACTAATGAAAATATTCAGCGTTGAGTTGCTTCATTTGTTGGATAAATTTGTAGGCAACTCTGACTCCGTGTATGTCAGATGATTGTGGATGTAATGTGTACCTCGCCAAAATACAATCGTGGTGATACCTATTATGAACATCTACGGAACGTTGAAAAAGTTCCACTGTCACTGGCTTTTGTATTTCAAGCTTTTTTTTTTTTTTTCGGATTATGCTTTAATTTTTTAAAAACATGTTATCGTATCCACGTCCAGACCATAATATGTAACATTGTTGAGCAGTCAAAGTGATCGAGAAACTGTCTGTAGATCATGCTCATTTACGTTGTTCATTGTAATAGACCAGCAGAAGTTCATCAATTAAAATCGTCGCAAACACAGGAGTATAACTGAGTAGTCAGAATGAGATCAGTTTTTAGTGTTTATCACAAAGAACCTAAATGTTAGATTTCTGTAGGCACGTATATCCGAAATTGTTCCTAGTGCATAGTTTGTAGTTGTACAACAACGGTGCAAATATGAAAGGGAAAAATTAAAGTGTCCAGCTCAGTCTTATTGGAATTTTTTTTCAAGAAACAAAAAGAGGGGGGAGCGGCATTTTAAAATTCCGCACGCAGGAGGCCTTAACCCTCACGGCGCCCTGTATATATATATATATATATATATATATATTGAGTAAAGAGGGATTCTTCAGTTTCGCATCTATATATAGACTTTAAAGCATAATTTGGAATTTGGGTTATTAATCAAATTTCTGGATTTACAAAGACGCTTTGTAATTGTCCCTTCTTGTTAAATGACGTTTGATTGTGTATATTAAAGCAATTAAAGATGTCTTTGAATTGTTGCACTACTTGATGTCGCGTAAGTCTACATTAACAGATAGTAGAATTGACTAAGTAAGACCTTGATCAGCAGACGATATTTATTAAACCATACAATACGATAACAGTTCAATGTCAATTTCAGCCATCAATGAGATCACATATATAAGTGTTTCACTTAAATACACAATATCATCAAATCACAACATTTTCCAAGCAGAATTTCATCCAACACACAGCTGGCAATACTTTCAACTTAAAGATACAAGACACGTCTTTTTTTTTTTTCCATGGTGTCGACTACCTCTGACCATGGGGTCAAACCTCACAAACGAGATTTCTTGCCCACGATTCAACCGTGGACGCTTGTTTCCCAGGTGAAACGTCACGAGCATGAATATTCCATGTACATAGTCCTTCCTTACTAATACATGTCACAATAGCTACTAAAAAGGGCAGCAAAGTTTACGATTACTAAGAAAACTGTCCTCGTTTAATGTTAGCGAAAAGGCCTTTGCTATGTTTTATCACGCTCACATCTGCAATATTTTAAGTTTCAATATCACTGCCTGGAATGGCAATCTGAGCATTAAAAATACAAATAAACAAAAAAACAACCCCATTTGGGCAGTTGTTTGAGACAAACATCTATAAAAAAGCTAACAAGATCCTCGAAATAAAGAATCACCCTTTGTGTCAGGATTTTGTGATTTTACCATCACAAAAGAGATACAAGACACCGATAGCAAAGACAAACAGACACAAACACTCTTTTGTTCCCCTGGCAATCAAATCATTAAATAAGAACAATCTGCTATAAACTTTGTCACATGTAAATTATGAGTGAGTCTGGTGTGAATGTACACTTTGGTTTCTTATAGTTATAATGTTTTTTTTGTTTGGTGTAATGCACAAATTATTATTATGTTAGAAATGAACGAGTAGTCCTTCTCTGGCGCTACCAGGGTCGAGTTTCGCTAAAGAGAAACAAAATTCATCGTAGTCCCTTTAACAGTTTCCACTGAGGAATTTTCTGGTGATGTGGCAGGTCTGCAGCAGTGCCGCCCTCTGACAGGCAACGAAGATGTTCCTAGGAATGTTAAGGGCCTTGAAGGTGTATGTGAGGTCAGTTGTTATTATCCCCTCGGTTGATATAACAATGGGGTATATTGTTATTTTGGACAATTTCCATAGACGCTTAATCTCCAAGCCTAGGTTCCCATATTTTCTTTGTTTTTCTATCTCAGTTTTTCTTAAATTATGAGACAGTGGTACGGCGATATCGATAATGGTAGCGTTTTTTTCTTTTTTATCGATGAACAGCAGATCCGGGCGATTGAAATCTACCGTTTTGTCGGTCAGAATAGGCCTATCCCAGTACAGCAGATGTTCAGTAGACTCGAGAACCTCTTGCGGAGAGTATTTATAATAAGGGGGAGTGTCCTTACCGATCAATTTGTACGTCAAAGCCAGGTGTTGGTGTATTAACTTTGCAACTTGGTTATGGCGAACCAGGTAGGCCGATTCTGATAGGGCTGGACATCCTGCCATAATGTGTTCAATCGACTCGCCCACATTTCCACATTTTCGGCATTTGTCGACAACATTGAGTTTCAGGATATGCTTCTCGTAATTTTTTGTCCTGATTACTCTGTCCTGTATTGCTGTAACAAAGCCTTCTGTTTCAGGGTAGAGATGACCTGCTTTGAGCCATGTTAAGGAAGCAGCCTTGTCGATGTTGTCCCCATGTAATGAAGCCGGAAATTTTCCGTGGAGTGTTTTTTTCTCCCATTGGCGAATCTCATGCCCTACGTCGTCCAAACCGACATTGACATCAGCATTGTGTAGGTTCAGAGGGGTTGCATCGGTGTCGTATTTCCGTAGGAAGGAAACTAATTTGTTGCTGAAGGCGAGCAGTTTTGATCGTATTTTTAAAACTTGCATCTTACACAATTTGAAGATGTTCTGCAATCCACGACCCCCATCCTTCCTGGGCAGGTATAACCTTATGGTGGAGGACTTGGGGTGTAGGCATCGAAACTTGGTTAGTAATTTTCTAGTGAGTCTGTCAATGTCATGTAGGTCGGTGTCAGTCCATTTGAGGAGCACTGGGACGGCCCAGCTATTTATTGCAGTGATGAGATTACTGCCAGACAGTTTGGTGTTGAGGATTTTATTAACTCTTTGCCTATATTTGCCAAGAAAGTCCTCTTTTAATTTCTTATGGTTTATCTTGGCATTCTGGTTTATTCCAAGATATTTATAAATAGAGGCGGAGTTCAATTCCTCGATGCCTTCAAATTCAATGTTGGTGTTCGTTGCCTTGCCCTTTTTAATGCTTATGATGGCACACTTATCCAGGACAAAAGACATACAGATATCGTCACTAAAGCATTTTATCGTTTTGATTAAGGTGTGTAATTTTTGCTCGGTTTCTGCATATAGCTTTAGATCATCCATGTATAATAAGTGGGACACACATTTTGTACATTTAGTGTCAACCCTAAAACCGTTTGTAGAGTCTTGGAGTAATGTAGATAGAGGATTAATCGCTAGGCAGAACCAGAGTGGAGATAGTGAGTCACCCTGGTATATACCTCTTCTTATGTGCACAGAACCTAGTTTATCACGATTAAGGTGCAGGTTTATCTTCCAATTATTCATACAGACTTTCAATAGTTGTTTTATTCTTGGGTTGATTCTATGAATATCCAGGGTTTTTAATAGCCAATCATGCGGAACTGAATCGAAAGCTTTTTTGTAGTCTATGTAACACATGTGTAAATTTCTCTTTCTTCTATTAGCTTGATGCAATATAATACCATCTATAGTTAGCTGTACTTTACAGCCCATCGACTCTTCAATGCAACCTTGTTGTTCCTCTGCTAGTAGCTTATGGGCAGAACAAAATTTATACATTTTACTTTTTAAAAGTGAAGTTAATAGTTTATACACCACTGACAGACAAGTGATAGGGCGATAGTTTAATGGTTGGTTCAGATCCCCTTTTTTGGGGAGGAGAGATGTTCTCCCTTCAGTGAGTTCTAACAGCATTGAAGACGGTTCTGATATTAGTTCGTTAAAACTTGATGTTAGTGGTGCATTTACGGCTGTAAGTTTTTTCAGCCAAAAGTTGTGTATATTGTTAAATAATGAACTGACACGCTTCAAACGTAATTCTATAGTAACACTGGTATTGACAAATCGTTAAGAAGTTGACTATACTAATAATTGAATAAGTACAGGTAGGAAAAGTTCCAAAGAGATTTGCTTGCATTATGTTAATTTTATTCATGTCTAAAATATTAAAAAGTTTTGGAATCACGTTAAGTATCATTTTGATTCATGGAAAATTGTATGTGTGTAAAATAAAAAAAAAACAACAATTAATTAATGTATTCACAGAAATACATTTCATTGTTCGTACAGAATGTATCATCTAACGCTCTGAAGTATTTCTTGATAACAGTGCAGTCTTGGTTGTTGTACAGATCGTCTGGTTGTCCAGCTAAATACACAGTCTTCTCTTCTGGTGTCAACACTGAACCGTCTGACCAGACGTACGTTCCCTCTGACTGTATATCGTCTATTCCTACCCAGGCTCTATCCATGTTCATGTCCTGCATTATCGTTGCAAGAGATTCCTTTGTGGCGTTTGATTTGACCATCACCAGTCGACCTTGTATGGTGCTGCAGGACACATTGGCTAAACTGAAGTCTGTAGCTGAGAAGAAGATTTTCAGACAAAGTCCGAACGTTCGCATGATGGTCGAGTTGTAGCCAAGAGCCACGTCGCAGTACTTGGTGCTTTGCGAGTACAAGTGTTGACCGGAAGCAGGTTTGATCCCAGAAGAGCTTAAATCAGCTCCCCTGAGACAACATTTCTTCACGCTGTCGTAGAGAAAATGTTGACACGTCATGTTGTTTAAAAGACAATGTAATGAGCACTCCGACTTGGAACGGCAGGTAGTGTCATTATAGTAAGAAGAAATTCCTAGCTCCTTTAAACTTACTTGGTAGAATGTCCGGGTCTCCATACAACACACTAATGTCTCTTGATCCCAGGAGTTCATTGTAATGAAAAACAATATCCATCCGGCTAAAAAGCTCAGATCCATTGTTAAATTTCGTGTCACTCCTGTGTGACTCATTCTTCTTTGACTCATTCTGGTTGAGTGAAAGGGCTTCTGCGTAAAAAAAAAAGATAGCAAGAAAAAATAAATTAAAAAAAAAAGCTTATATTAAGTGTATCAATTAGTTTCATCAGTAATGTAATTAAATCTGAAATAGATCTAGACCAACAACAATAAATCTGTGCGATTAGAAATAATATATCCAATCGTTTTTATTACGCTCAAGTTCATGCTTTTAGCTTTCTCAATACGCTATGATCCCTTTCACCGATAGCCGCTGTCCCTACAACAGACGAGCTTGTACAAACCATGTCAGACAAACCCTCACCAGTAGATCTCTGAACCATTCGAGCGTGATAGTCAGCTATGAAGAGTCGGAGGGTCCAGAAACATTATTTGTATTTTTTTGGAACACCCCGAGAGCAATAGGGTTGAACTGTTGAACTGCAGTTACTGGCCAACACGAGGAAATGCCCCCCCTTTCCACGGCCTGTATGGTGAGATACATGCACTATGCATAACAGCAGTGCTTCTCTCAAGGTTTTTTGCAAAAGGAGATTTAAATCTCTCAAACCCTTAATCAAATGGAATTTGATGATGATGATTCTCATTATTTTACTTCAATTTTTGTGCGATGCGTGCTTTTTTTAAATTATGTTTCAATAAAGTGGTGGCTGAGTTGTTAAAGCGCTCGGCTTCCGAACCTGGGATCCTGGTTTCGATTATAGGTTAAGACTAAGATTCTGAATTCGGGATTTTTAGGTCGCCCCTGAGTCCACCCATCTCTAATGGGTAACTGACGTTAGTTGGGGAAAGTAAAGGCGTTTGGTCGTTGTGCTTGGCCACATGACACCCTGCTCGTTAACCTTTAGACATAGAAATAGATGACCTTAACAACATCGACCCCATAGACTATAAGGCCTGAAAAGGAAACGTTACTTTTACTTTAAAGTAAAATATTAGAACAAAGTACAATATCAGACTTGAACTCCCCCCCCCCCCCCAGATACATATCAGTAGCATCTTCTAACAGCCCTCAGTTTCTTATTATGATATTTTAGATGTAATAAATATTTTAATACCCATACACATATAACTATAAACACATAACTATTAACACATAACTTTAAACGAATAGAAGATAGCACCACTTAAAAGCCCGATATAAGCTGCAGCCTGTAATTACAGAAATTATCTACAGCATGACCGATTAACATAGCCGACAATTCATATTACACAATTTATCCAAAACCACATCATTACAGAAAGCCTGAACAATAACCAGTAACGTCACAACCTGTGGGCACGTTAGGTTAAAATATTGTGACGTTGCAGGTCAGTGTCGGGGCCTTCTATAACGTATGGTCTAGATTTATCTTGCACAGTTCACCTTATACTTTTAACTCTTTGTCTCCTAACTGACGATACCAACGTTGATTCCACCAGAATGTGGTAAATAATTACGGAGAGAAAGAGTTAAATGAATTAGAGCGATGTTAAGAAGGACACCTGGCACTGCTCTCCGGTCGAGGTCAAGAATCAAATCTCAATCTTCTAGAATTATCATTTAACAGACACTACCTCAAAGCATACCAGAAGATACTCAATAAAGGAATCCAGCTTAATCTGGAAATACACTGTTCATCAAAATATTATATCACTACAGGACGAGACATCCACATAAAGTGTGTGGTTCAAAGCCTAAGAGATATAACAATAGATAGCGAAGCCTCTCCTTCTTGGTTTATTATTGAAGTCTGTATCGCAGAGATTCTCAAACCTGTAAGCGCCACCCTTTTTAGCATGCTTGGGAAATATGGAAAAATGTTGGAGGGATTATTGAAGAGTACTGTGTAGCTACTAGTAGAAATATTTATCTACAAGCATTACAAAAATGAAATTTGGAATTAAATTATGTTATAGCAAGAAAAAAAAAATTTAAAAATAAATTGAAAAAAAAAGACAAAACATCAATTAAAATTAAAAAAAAAAAAAAATTTAAATGTTTGTTAAAATGGAACTCGTATTATGGCATTAGCAGCTCATCGTAATAACAACGTTTTCCTTTGGGCCAGAAGACATTTGTAGGAATGTGTAATTATTTTCTTGGCACTTTCATGATATACAAATCTAGAACTAGATCTAGATCCATACTTCTGATTTAGAACTCTAGATTCCAGATGTCATCTATATTAGATTTACGTATAAAAAGCGTAAGCAATGCTTAGATGATATTTCAAAAAAACTTAAAGCGATTTTAATTTTAATCGGAAACTCAATTATCGGTGCACTACGGCTGACTACTTCATCAGACAAAGACAAATTTTAACTTTTGAATTATTTTTTAATTTAAAAAACATTGTTACGGTCAAACTAGATATTTCTCCGTTTGGCCAACGACCTAGTAATTCTTTTTCAGCGATATATATATATATATATCAACTGTTTTATTTGTTTGAATAACATTACAGCTGATTTTGAGATCCGTAGCTACGTTCCATCATTCAGACTACCGCTCTCCCAGTTCCGTGTAATAATATAATAGATAAAAAAATATTTTCAAAGTATTCTATCCTTTTAGTTGTTTTTTTAACACACAAAAACTTGTTTATCTATGTGTTACTTTGTATACGAAAATGGCTTTTGAGTAAGCCATACTTGTGTATGTACTAATTCTGGATCTAAATGTAGCCCCAGCTGACATGCTTATATAAATAGTCTTGTGTCAGGTCTTTTATTTTCAAACATTCTTTATTAAGTGTTATTGAACAACTAGATTCAATAAACTCTCATCATTTAATTATTGAGAGGCGGTTCAAATACAATGCCTCACTGGTTGTGTCAAATTAATTATTGATACATTTGCAAATACAAAGGTATGACGGGAAAGGATTGAGGCAGACACTATGATATTGTTACAAAGTGTGATTTGATCAATATTATTATTATACTTCACTTTTCTTTGATGGATCTAGGATTGTGTTATTGATGGCCTTCTTTGTTAATCAATGTTTTTTTCACTTTGCTGCTGTCACAGAGTTTTCGTTATTTTAAGTTACTAAATATTCGTGACAGAGGGACCTCAGTACTGATTTGTGGCGTCCCAAAATGTGGGCAGTTTGGCTCACTGCAATGTCGTAAAGACAGCTATCTATTGGTCTCCACTGCCCTCATGTTGGGATATTGCAGGTTAATTCGCTATGTGTACACGACAATGATCTCGGTTAGACTCACCTCTAAGAAAAAGATGTGAAACATACATTCTGTAGCATAATTGTCCTCGATCACATAAAACCTATTCAGACTTCACTATAAACACCTTCATGTCCAAGATGTGTAGCTTGTTATAGATTGAGTGTGCGTGTGTGTTTCTATGGTGACGTTGGAAAGAGGTTAGCACTTGGTTTTAAATGATGCAGCAAATGTGGTGTTGTCATTTTTGTTGTTAGTTAGGGGAGACAACTCCTGAAAGTGAGATTGAAAGGTTGTTTTATTGTAGTGAGTTATATTTTGTTAAAACATACTATTACTTAAGTCTAATACATTTATTTCATTCGACCACAAGTTTTTGTTGTCTATATTATGCATAAAGTTATTTTTAGTTCCGTTCACAAAGGGAAGTTATTCAAGTTATTTGAAGTTTTATTGGTTTTGATATATTACGCCTGTGTGTCCCAAACGTTTGATCTTTGTGTACCCTGTGGCGTAGCATCCATGGCGCTAAGGGGTTCAATGAACCCGGGCCCACGACCATTAGGGGCCCACAGCCTGTGGCGTAGCAATAATGGCGTAAAGGGGAACATGATTCTTGACCAGTTGTGGCCCACATGAGAACATATGGATGACACCGAAGAGAAGAAATAATTACATGTTTGTAAAAACAAAACAAAAAACCCGGTAAAATTAGAATTTAAAAAGCCCCCTCAAAAGTTTCTAAACGTTATATGAAACTTGATAATAATAAGCGTGAACCCCCTGTTTTCATCTAGATTCTAGGGGGGGGAGATTGCTTTGATGTAAGGAAGTGCTGTTATCAGGTTTATTGTTATGGTGGCTAGCCCTAATCGTGTGTTTGGGATGACAATTGTTGTCAGATCGCCTCATTCTTTTTTTTCCCTGCATGTTGGTAAACCATAGATATGTTACAGGATTAGGGGAGGGTGGGTAGGGAGTTTGATTATGAAAATATTACCAAACACTACAGATTTAAAAAAAAAGTGGGGGCGACAAGAACAATTAAGATTTATAGGGATAGTCCTGATGGTCACTAATTAAAATGCCAACACAGCTGCTAATTATTCAAATTTTCCCAAAACTCATTATGTTTCTTTTTTTTTCTGTATTAAACATTTTCAAAGAGCGTTTCTTGGATTGCATCAGATGTTGATAAAAAAATTAAAAATGATTTCAAATCACAGTAATGCTATTTTGCCAGTCTTGGGATGACGACAAGTTAACATCTGGAAATCGTACCTATATGTCCACTTGACGAGTTCCGTAACGTGATGTCCAGGAACATTGTTGATTAGCCCAGCTTTAAGTATATAGTGTTGGACATAAAAACATCAGATCAATAGGACTTCAGGCTGATCTGTCAGCTGGTTAACACGCCAACAAAATCTGTCACTATGAAATAATTTTGGATCTTCGCTCTTTGTAATGAAACTGAAGAACTGATATTGTTTTGACCACTCGCTAATGCTCCTATATCTGCGACTATGACTTTATAATTGATGAACTCCAGCAGGTATATTACAATGAACAGTGTAAATGATCATGAACTATATACAAATTCTCAACAGTAATATATGGTCTGGACGTAAATGCGTTAACCTGTTTGTCTTGTGCGTTAGTGTAAAAAAAGTATAATCTCAATAAACAAAAAAAATTCAACTCAGTTAAAATCTGGATCAGAGTCTAAAATTTTTTTATTGTACTACGTTTGATGTATTTCTGTCTCAACTGTAGTATCCTACAATGGAGACATGGGCGTAGCCAGGGGGGGGGGTTTGGGGTTCAAACCCCCCCCCCCCGTAATGGAATCCCCCCTCGGGGGGGGGAGTCGGAATTTAATGACTGATTTTTTGCTTTGCTTTGTTTATTTTAGGTGAGTTTTTAATACTAAACCATAACTTGCCCCATCACAACCAAAGGGGTTTTGAGTTTAAAACCCCCTACCAGGGGGTTTTTAGTTTAAAACCCTCTACCAGGGGGGGGTTCGAGTTTAAAAACCCCTACCAGGGGGGTTCGAGTTTAAAACCCCTACCAGAGGGGTTCGAGTTTAAAACCCCTACCAGAGGGGTTGGAGTTTAAAAACCCCTACCAGGGGTTTTGAGTTTAAACCCCCCTACCAAGGGTTTTGAGTTTTAATCCCTCTACCTGGGGTTTTTGTAGTTAACTCCCCCTCTTCTATAAAACAAAACAAAAAAAAAATGAAAACGAAAATCCCCTAATTCCAAGAGCACAGTTAACGAAGATTTTGATTTTAAAACCCCCTCCAAAATTTACGATAAACCCCCTCTTCAATATAAAAAAAGCTAATTACGCACTCAAAATGTTATGAGCGTAGCTATATGGGTTTTGACTCAGATTTGAGTTTAAACCCCACTTCAGCGGGGTTTGAAGGTAAAAAATACCCCTTTAATAATAAAAACAAAGCAAATTATACACTCAAAATGTTATGAGTGTAGTCAAAGGGGTTTTGAGTTTAAACTCCCCTCCAGTGGAGTTTGAAGCTAAAAAGTACCTCTTCAATATAAATAAAAGCAAATTACTCACTCTAAAATATATGAGCGTAGCCAAAGGGGTTTTGAGTTTAAACCCCCCGCCATCTCCAGTGTAAGAAAAAAAGCAAATTACGCACTCAAAATGCTATGAGCGTTGCCAAAAGGGGTTTTGAGTTTAAAGGGGGTTTGATGCTAAAAATACCTCTTCAATATAAAAAAAAGCAAATTACACACTAAAATTACTTGAGCGTAGCCAATCAAATCGGGGGTTTAGAGTTTAAACCCCTCTTCTACAGATGGCTTTTTTTTTAAATTTAAAACCCCTCCAGATGGTTTTGAGTTTAAGATCCCCCTACAAAGCCTTTTGAGGTAAAAAAAAAAAACAACAGCTGATTTTGACGATAAAACTTTTTGATATAAAATCTAAAGCAAACTACAGTCACTTAATTCCAAGAGCGTATTCAAGAGAGGTTACACATTTTTACCAGTGGCAGGGCTCCATTAATAAACTGCAGTGAATAGTCATCTGCCGAAATTAAAAAACACTAAATGTGGCTCAACAAAGATGGCTAAGACAGATTTTAGGAGTCATTTTATAGAGATCGGGTCTAAATAAAGGAAATCCTATGCCGAACTGGGAGTCGACCCCTTCGTAAGATTGTGAGAGAGCGATGCATGAGGTTTGCGGGACATGTTCTCCGACAAAATGAATTACGCATAAGAATAGTTGCAATGATATCCTAGTACAACTTGACGTCACTCATTCATGGAGGTCCTCATGGCAGGTGGGAAGAGGCTTCAGACCCCCTTGCTAGTAATGGCTGTGGATTTACAATTTATGGACACAGCTTAACAGCAAATGCGCCGAACGGCGCGGGAGGGTCTAAGTCAGTAAGAATAGGACATTAGGTTTTTGAAATAGAACTTTTTAATAGCAGGAAAATGCACTGTCGATACCTCAGAATATGCATTTTGTTGGTTTTCAATATCAGAAATGGTGCTTGGCGGCGGGGCTTCGCCCCACGCTGGGGGAGCTCCTAGCGCTTCCCCCAGACCCCCTTGCTAGTATTGGCGGGGAATCTACAATGTCTCCACTACCTCATGGAAGAACCTATTCTAGGGCACAATAAACGTCTTCCGAAAGAATGAAGGGTCAGAATGTAATAAAAATTATGTACACACACACACTAAATACATATAATTTTTTTTCGCTGGGGGGGGGGGAAGAAAACCCCCCCCCCAAACCCCCCCCCGAAAAAAAAACCTGGCTACGCCCATGAATGGAGATATACTGTTAAATAGAGTGAACTATTCAATCAAGACGACTGCTTCCTCTAATTTTTGTTGTAAAAAAGGAGATAAAATCTAAACAAAAAGGAAATAATAATCAAAATAATAATAATAACAGTAAATATCAAGCAAGAAAAAGAAATATCATAGTGTGTTACATAGGAATCTTTTAAGTTGAATAACTTTATGCTATTACAATGAATGGCGAAACCGAACTGTGGAACATGTTTATAACACAGATGTAGAACAGGGGTTCTCAATCTGTGGGTCGCGACCCTTTGGGGAGTGGGGTTGAATGACAAATCTCCAGGGGTTGCCAAGGACCCTCTGAAATTTTGATTTGTGTGTGTGTGTGTGTGTGTGTCTATTCATCATTGTAAGTTGTTTTTTTTTTTATTTTCTCCATGTAGCAAGCATATTTGAACCGCACTTGGTATTCTTACTAGTTCCTATCCCGTTCTATTTGAGATTGTGTTGTTCTTCCATTACCAAGAACAAAGTTTTCCAGCTTGTTAATCATAAAGTCCAAATTCAGAAGCAGACTTGATGCAGAAGATGACATTCGTTGTGCTACTGAATTCCTGGCGGAACAAAAGCAAGTTCAACCTTCATTGAAAAGGAACATGCAAGCTAGGAAAAGGAATCAGATAAAAGGAATTGTCTGGTGTGTAACTTGAAAAAAGTTGCAAGGAAAACAGTGTTTCTGTTATTTCATGAATAAAAAGAGGTGATGTTAATTCTACATCTTTTTTATTTTTTGATATATATCACTACGTTCATAACTCTTAACGTGTGATTGCCTAGGGATATATAAACAAAACTGTCTTGTTTTAAAAACCGTTTTTTTTATGTACGCATGTACAAATTAGACATGATCTTGACATGATAAAAAATGTATCGACATTAGCGCGTCTCAAACATTCTAGAGCGTAGACAACATCCAGAGCTAGAAAGCACTTTTTTACGTAAAATGAAATGTGTAGCTTTACTTCGAAACTTTTAAACAGAATAATGTTTCTTTTTCACCTGATTTTGTAGAAAAGAAAAAGGGGGGGGGGGGCAATCTTGAAAAAATATTTATTTTTGCACAAGCCAACTAATTTATATAAATAATGCAAACATTTTAATTTTTTATTTTGACTGCATTTCTTGGTTATAAATAGAAATATAATGAGTTCCACATACCACATATATAGTGGTCACTTTAGTCAACAAAGGGCTCAGTCTTATCTTATCTTATATAATACAGACGTTACTTCAAAAAAGAAGATGATTACGTCCTACGCGTCATGCATTTAGTCATATTAACCAATGACTTAAATTCTGCCAAGTTAAGTCAATGTATGAACTAGATTTTAGGTTGTGTATGGCGTATGGTACTTAGGTTTAAACTAGTGATTTTCTGTTTTGCTTAAAAGATATAGATATTGTCATAGGATCTTTTGAAGGTGTCTAATATGTGACAAGTAGTTCTTGATGAAGTGACAAAATGTCACAAGATGTTACTGTAATTCCAGGGATTTTTATGTATATATTGATAATAGATCTAAATATCTTTAGAGATTTAATTAACTCCTTCTCTCCTAACTGACGATACCAGCGTTGATTCAACCAGAGTGTGGTAAATAATTACGGAGAGAAAGAGTTAATAAAGATCCTTTACTTGAAAAATACAAAATTTTAATTCATGAACTAGGAATCACTCACAATATACAAAATGCACAAATGAAACTGCACCAATTGAATATCTTCTTATGAGCTCGTCAACAACTAAATTCAAACACATATATATTTATTCTACTATTGACATTTGACATGACTCTCTTGAGTTTAATCTTACAACTGACACTTAGGACCTGCTAAAAGCAATCCAATAATGTTCAGGCAAAACCACGCTCAAGTCACGTGATCAGAAGACGTCAGAGGTATTACGTCTTCGAATTTACTAGACAAAAGGGTGGAGTTAACTACAAAGGTTACTTCCGGGAAAAATTAAATTTAGTTGCAGCTAGATTGCTACGTGACAGATATAGATAGATAGATAGATAGATAGATAGATAGATAGATAGATAGATAGATAGATAGATAGATAGATAGATAGATAGATAGATAGATAGATTTATTAAACTTAAGGAATGCGGAAATACCCGAAGATGTATAGTCCGTTTTTAGATAAATATTTCTTTGTTCGCTAGCCAAATAGATATTTGTTTTTCAAACTAAAACAAATTAAAGTGTCACCAACAAACTAATAATTTTTTTCTCGTCGATATACATCAAATATTGAATTTCTAGGAAAATCGTTAGAGCCGTTTTTGAGATAGTTATCCACCCACCCCCGTTCTAGGTTTGTTTAAATTTCAACTAAATTACAAATGGAAAAGTAGTATACAAAACCATTACAAGACAGTAGTCAAGCGTAGAATAATGGACTTAGTTATTGATATAATATTAACATTAGGGTTTAATAAATGCTTAATATTATATAGTAATGACAACATGTGTCCTTTAATTCTAGCAATAAATCTTTACCTTTACATACAAAATGTAATCTGATTCACCAATACAGTTATGATGAAGCTAGTAATTTATACTATATTTACAAAATGAGTGTAATGAAGAGTAAATTATAAGTATATAATATGTAAATATTTAAAAGTTAATTTACTGTAGAAAAAACAACAACATTAATCTCGAATTTTAAAGTGTATTTGTGTATCACATAATTTACCTATTCATTTGTTAAATTTGATTAGTGTACTTTGAGGTACATATTAACAGCGTCTGGAATTGAATCGCAAGAACAAAAACATTTATATTTCTTGAAACCGTTGGGCTTCCATACGAAATTAGGACAGATCCTTACGAAAAAATCCTAAAAACATCGGTCGTCTACAGCAAAGGACAATGTACAACCCAGTGATCGTCAAGTATGGACAGTTTATGAACAATTTTAACGCGAACTGTTGTGTAAACTGTAAATGTATGCTGTTTTATGTGTTGTTGGCAATGTAATCTCTTCAGTACTGAATAAAAAAAAAAGATTAAAAAAATCTGATTAGTGTACTTGAAAATGATCGTCAAGTTTTCAGAATTTCTGAACGATTTTAAACTTTGCTGGCATGAAATCTTGGAACATACGTTTCGTCTTATATTTTCTTGGCAATGTAATCTTCATCTACATTAATCAAGCATTTGAGAATTTAATGTCTGAGTTCTTTATTTTGAGATTATGTGATTATAATTAAAGAGATGTATGTTGTTATTTAGAGGCTAAATTGTAAATGAGATTTGGGATTACATGTAAATTTTCTTAGTTTATTCTAATTTATACAAGATAAATAAGAACTCTAATTATTATATTCACACAAATACATTTCTCTGTTCGTACAGACAACATCATCTAATCCTCTGTATTGTTTCATAATAACGGTGCAGTCTTGGCTATTGTTAAAATTGTCTGGTTGTCTAGGTATATACACAATCATTTCTTCTGTTGTCAACAGTGAACCATCTGACCAGACGTACTTGCCCTCTGACTGTATATCGTCTATTCTTACCCAGGCGCTTTCAATGTTCATGTCCTGCATTATCGTCAGAAGAGATTCCTTTGTGGCGTTTGATTTGACCATCACAAGATGACCTTGCATGGTGCTGCAGGACTTATTAGCTGAAGTATAGTTTGTATAATTGTTGACGATTTTCAGACAAAGTCCGAATGTTCGCATGATGGTCGAGTTGTAGCCAAGAGCCAGGTCGCAGTACTTGGTGCTTTGCGAGTACAGACGTTGACCCGAAGAAGGTTTGACCCCAGTAGATCTAAGTTCAGCCCCACAAAGACAAATTTTCTTTACGTTGTCGTAGAGAAAATGTTGACAAGTTAAGTTGCGTGAAAGACAATGTAATGAACACTCCAACATAGACCGACAGGAAGTGTCATTGTAATAAGAAGAAATCCCTAGCGTCTTTAATTTGACTTGGTAGAAATTCTGATTATTCACACAATAAACTCCAACCTCTTGGAACCAGGAGTTCATTGTAATGAGCACTAGTATAGCTACCGCTAAAAGGCTCAGATCCATTTTTAGATTTCTTGCATTTCTGTTCGACTCAATGTTCTTTTGCTCTTTCTAAATATTTCTTTAATTAAAGTGTTTAGTTCAAAGGGGGCTCAATACCTGCGAAAATAAAAAAAAATGTTTATTACATTTAAAATTGCTTAAAGTGCATAGATGAAAGAATTCCTAAAACATGTCAAGGTAGTGAAACTTAAAGGACGTCTGGTCGTGCGTTATGCTTGCTTGACACTCGTTTGGACTTCTCGATGGTCCCTGGCTCATACCCGAACCCCTCCAATCCCCTTTGTCATGCAGGAGCTTTCGACTAGGAAGTAAATTATCTTTAACTATGAAAGAGAATCTGAAACAGATAAAATAAACAAGAATAACCTTCATACAAGCGAGAACTCATATCTAGAGACATCATTAATAGTATGTGGGAAGAAATGACCCAAGCTGGACAGTAAGAAGACAGGTTGTATGTGATTGTACACCACACACCAAAAGCAAAATCTGAAGGAGCATTAGGCAACAGAAAGAGGAATAAAGGTTACCAATCGAAAAGCCCACAGCGACAATTCTCTTGCACAACCTGTAGTAACAAAATCCATCTTCTGAATTCTAACTGTAATGAGTACCTGACTTAAGTTGGAGGAAGTAAAGGCGGTTGGTCATTGTGCTGACCATATAACACACTGTTCGTTAACCTTTGGCCAAAGAAACTGATGACGTTTATATCACAACTTTACTTCTTTTAACTACTTTACAAAACAACGCCTTGATCCAACTTTCTAAAAAAATTTCACGACATTTTTTGTAGTGCTAAAACATCTCCATGTCCAGTCTAGAGTAGTATATATAAATCTATGGTCCAGACATTATATATCTTGAACACACCAAAGACAACGGGTATTTCCGCGTGCATTTATTAAAGAGATCAATAAATTAATAGACGTTTAGAAAGGTTGTGCGCATCGTCTAGTAAGTCTGTATATATGGTCCTGTCAATAGAATCGTATAAACTCTTGAGTAGATTTACACATTCGTATACCATCATGGACAGACGGCGTAAAGACCGCAATACAAACAGTGATGTTGTTGTGAACGCCGGAATGGGCAGTATAGAGGGACTTTTTAGCGTCATCAAACGTATGTCAAAGACTATCATTTTAGGAGAGCTGAAAGGTGGTCGATGTAACAGAGATGCCCTAAATAAATGCTTTCAAGACCAACTTAGGCGCCAACTTGCTTAAACATAGACACGATTACCTAGCTACAGACGGCTTCGGAACTATACAGCTATACTTGGAACTATATAGATATACTTGGAACTATACAGCTATACTTGGAACTATACAGCTATACTCGGAACTATACAGCTATACTCGGAACTATACAGTTATACTTGGAACTATACAGCTATACTTGGAACTATACAGCTATACTTGGAACTATACAGCTATACTTGGAACTATACAGCTATACTTGGAACTATACAGCTATACTTGGAACTATAGAGCTATACTTGGAACTATACAGTTATACTTGGAACTATACAGCTATACTTGGAACTATACAGCTATACTCGGAACTATACAGTTATACTTGGAACTATACAGCTATACTTGGAACTATACAGCTATACTTGGAACTATACAGCTATACTTTGAACTATAGAGCTATACTTGGAAGTATACAGTTATACTTGGAACTATACAGCTATACTTGGAACTATACAGCTATACTCAGAACTATACAGCTATACTTGGAACTATACAGGTATACTCGGAACTATACAGCTATACTTGGAACTATACAGTTATACTTGGAACTATACAGGTATACTCGGAACTATACAGCTATACTTGGAACTATACAGCTATACTTTGAACTATAGAGCTATACTTGGAAGTATACAGTTATACTTGGAACTATACAGCTATACTTGGAACTATACAGCTATACTCAGAACTATACAGCTATACTTGGAACTATACAGTTATACTTGGAACTATACAGGTATACTCGGAACTATACAAGTATACTCGGAACTATACAGGTATACTCGGAACTATACAGGTATACTCGGAACTATACAGGTATACTCGGAACTATACAGGTATACTCGGAACTATACAGGTATACTCGGAACTATACAGGTATACTAACAAAGGCTAAAAGAAAATACACTGTTGAGAACAGACGAAGGTGGTGTAGGCAATCTAGATCGACCACCTACGGACATTGGTTATATCTACTCTGGATGTGACAAAATATGTAACTTTCAGCGAGAGCTGGAAGCTACATAAAATATTGTGACTTTAGATCCCTTATTACGATTCGTCACTTCTTTCATTATGTATTATTATTCATAGTTGATAACAATAAACGAATCAATTAAAAAATAAACCAATTAATTAATCAATTAGTACTAATTAATCCATTTTGTTTTGTATAATAGAAAGGGGAGCTAAACCCTGTAATTTTCAGATAAATGGTAGCTGGTGGTTATTTCCCCTTAAATGGACTTTCGATTTACATAGTATTTTGTTTATATTTTGTTTGTTATTTACGATTCAGGCGATGTATTGAAGTCTCTAGATGTGAAGATAGATTTACAAAAAGTACACTAATTAACTTGAAAATATAGTTCCCCTTTCAGACTTTGTGGTCTATAGGGCAGATGATGTAAAGGTCATCTGTTTCATGTGGCCAACACAACGACCAACCGCCTTACTGATGACCTTTACATTATCTGCGGTATAGATCCCGATTTCTGAAAGGGGAACTTTAACTTTTTGTTTACAATAAAAGAATATGGTGTCATGTGGCCAGCTTAGAGATATACTAAACATTGGTAGTTGTTGATTAGTTTAGCGGTGTACATTATTGTGTACATTTCAAAGTTGTTTTAAATTGTTAAATAGTCTATCCACGTGGAATTAATGAAGAAAAACATTTTTTTTTTCTTTTACAAAACTTTAGTACTTACAATTGCTTACTGTTTAAAATTCAACTACCTATATTTAACAAAACAAGGTTACAAAGACAGTTTGTGTGGTAAAACAAACTCAAACTCGAACCTTGAAATGGTCCATCCGGACAGGAAAAAAGGCATGTTTCAATATTTTCAGAAAGAATATCAGAAACTATGAACTAGTAACCATCAAAGGCTACAACTATACCTCAGTCGAGGTATGCTTATGTTGAAACATCATATAGCACTTTGTATTGTTTCTTCGACTAACGGCTTGATACCACAGAATGAAGTTTTATTAATACTATTATTATTACATTGTTGTTAATATTCATATGTATTTAATGAACTGATAGCTAGGAAGATGTAGTTAAGTGTTTTAAAAAATGTAACTGTAGTTGTTCGTAGCTTAATTTAGTAATACATTTTTTTAAATTTGTATGACAAAAAGACTGTTCGTATTATTGTGTTAAAAATATCAATATTTTTTTCTAGTCTAGGAGAGTTGAACGGGACAGACAGACGGAGGACAGACAGACCACACAAAACTAATAGCGGCTATTTTCCTTTTCGGAAACAGCTAATAAAAATGAAGTCACTCACTATTTCACATCATTCGACTGTAACATTAGCATTATAACTAATTTGATTGTATTGAATTTTTATTATACCCGCACATCCAAACTAATTAAGAGAATCACACTTATAAAATTGAGCATAAATATCAACTAATTTTGAAATTATACAGAAAGTATTCTGTTACACAACTTTACCCAATTACAGTCGAAGAAGAAAAACAGTCTGTGAGTGACACGAAACTTTTTATGCAATCGCTTAGAGTTCATCGATAATCTTATACAGACTGACTACAACCTTTTCCCCTGAAATCTTGGTGGCTGTACTTCTAAATATTAAAACATAAAGTAGATAGTTTTTTTTTCTTTATATTCAACCTGTGGCTATTCAACATCCATTGTTAAATAAAAATGAAGATTTGTTCTAATCGTTCATGTATAACTTTTAATGTACTTTTGTGTGTGTGTGCGTGTGTGTGTGTGTGCGTGTGCGTGTGCGTGTGTGTGTTTGTGTGTGTGTGTGAATTTTAGCCAAAGAAGAATGAAATGTTGACACAATGTAAATGTATAGCTTCAACACTTGCAGCTATTCTACTTATACCAGATGGATATCGCCTCAGGACCTCGTTACCTGAAGGCTGAGATCTCGATAAATCTTTAAAATGGTAAAAGGTTTTGATTCAGAGATCAATAAGAACATTTTAAAAGACTTCTTGTTTCTTCTGGTGAATGATGTGGCAAACTGAACTAGATAAATAGAGATGTTTGTCCATCTTATTCAAAGGCTACTTCTACTCCTTGTCCTAATTCAATGGTTTTATGCTACGATGTTGTTTCAGTAAGTACTAGTGACTTATACTCATTCTTTTCCCTAAACTTCAGCGGAACAAATGCTTACACAAGTAATATCAACGTTGCATTTGAGTTTTAACAAAGTTAGTTCCAAACAAAACAAATGTAAAAAAAAAAAAAAAGCTTATATAAGGGAAATAACTCTGTACTTAAAACTATATCTCTCAATTATGTAGAAATTATTTCCTTTTTCGTTCATTAAAAAAATGAATAATTGTGCAAAGTCAATACGTAATTCGAGAATCTGTGACAGATAGACAGACTGACAGAGTAAGTTGATATAAGCATTTTAATAAGTTGCCTATCTTCTTGTTGTCTGCCTCGTATTCATGGAGTGTGTCTTGCCTCATCTCAGTGTTTTTGAAGGGAGAACGGAGTGAAGACCCATAGAAGAATGGATGTGAGACCCTACTCCAGTAGTTTCCATTTTCTTAGACTTAATGTATGACCATACGGTTTTGTTGTTATGCTTAGATATAACATTGTTTTTATATTCACTCTGCAACTGTCTTCTTACTTTTTGGTTTAGTTGTTAAATTTTTTTATAATAGGTAATATATTTGTATAAACTCTGTCTGCCTTAATTTCTTGAAATTTTCTTTTTTTTTTTTAAATCTTTTTTTATCTATTATTAAACCAATATTTTTTTTTTTATTTTGTTTGATCTTTATTTAGTTGGTATATGATTTTTCTATAATGTTGTTAAGATAGCTTTTAATGAAATTCCAGTGGCCATCAACTGGTTGGTTTATGTCTAGTCCTAAGTGTACGGAAAAGAAACATGACTTTATCAGCTCGGCACGGAAAAAATAACTATAAAAAATAACTATAAAAAATAACTATGAACTTTGAACTGATTTAGATTATGACTCTAATTTGAAAGATACAAAAATCAACTATCAAAGAGTTTCTTGTCGAGTTTGTCTCCATATTTCTAAACAAGCTGATAGTGCTGTTTGACTTCAGTTTCCTACATCGTATTTGTGAGAAGTAAGATGTTTTTTTTATTATAAATAAAGAATGTCAAAGTATAGATCTAGAAACAGGCGGCTCGATGGCCTACAAGATGAGAATACATCGTGCATAATATCAAGAAGTTATGCTTTTCAAGAACACAATTCCAACAAAGTCATTCAATCTTACTTGTTTTGATGCTCATGTCTGTATATTTTACAATATGCTCATGTCTGTATATTTTACAATAGTTTTCTGCTTCAAAATAATTTTTAGAAATATGTAAATGTAGCATGATGTCTGACTATTAATACTTTTTTTTACTTTTAAAACTATGAGAGATCATCAAATTTAAAAAAAAAAACAAGCGAAGGTTTCCGCTAAATTTTCGAAAATGGAAAGTGTTCCGTTAAAGAAAAACTTCGGGAAATACTGAAGTAGAGCGTGTAGAAAAAGAAAAGTTTAAAATGTGTTTAAGAGTCATACGAACCTCAATTGTAGTGCCCAAAGTCATGTATGCGTTTTAGTTAAGTACGGAACACAAATGTGACAAAATTTAGGAAATAGGAGATATAAATATGTTATAGTTTCCTCTTTGACGTAATTATACAATGAAAGACTCTTACTCTTAATTGGCTTTAAAAAAAAAGGAAAATTTTGAAAAAATAAAACAAACAGGTTATTTTGCTGTAACATACCAAGAATACATTCTGGTCTAATGTAACGTCTTTCTTGATTGATGTTTGTTTGCTTACACGAATGTCGTGGATTCTTGTTTCAGGCTTAAGCTACTAGATTTGTATACAGGACAGTGCAGTGACTTTTAAATTACACTACGAAAAAAACTTGACGTATCAGAAATATATTTAATTTGATGTATAATAACATCCAGCCATGGGCTGCTGGTCAAACAAAGAGTCATCACAGAATATATATACATCCAGGTAAAAATAGAACTAAAAGTTCCCCTTTCAGACCTTGTGGTCTATAGGGCAGATGATGTAAAGGTCATCTGTTTCTGTGGCCTATGGTTAACGAGCGTGTTACCAGCACAATGACCAACCGCCTTTACTTTTCCCCAACTAATGTCAGGTACCCATTAGAGCTGGGTGGACTTAGAGGCGCCCAATGATCCCAAAGCTAAAAGTTCCAGTCTTCACCAGGATTCGAACCGCCCGTTTGTAAGCCAAGCGCATTACCGCTCAGCCACCGAGCCTCTCGGCTGGACTCTGTGGCGCCCTGAAAATCCCGAAATTAAAATACCCAGTCCTCACCAAGATTTGCACCCACACCAGGTTCGGAAATCAACCGCTTAACCACTCAGACTTCAGAAGTAAAGTATAAAGGGAAATTAAATGTAAATACCATTTGTGATGTTAAGGAATAACAAAGTTATTTCCCTTGCACAGTAGAAAACCTTATGTTCTTAAAATGATGTCATTAATACTAAAAAGCAGATTAACTAGCTTTATAAACTATTGGGCTATTATTGGCATGGAAGAAGGTTTTTGCAGTGTAGGTTCTTAACTGGTTCCATTCAGAATTTAATATTGCAATTATTATATTCATTATGGCTTTGGTATAATGCATCAAGTGATACAAAATCTCTACGTTATAGGGTAAACGTGCAGTTTGTAACACAGTCATAACATGACTATAAGAAGTTCATAACCATGATCACATATCAACCTCCCTTTAAAGTAGTTTAAAGCAAAGCGAGCATTTGATACTATGGTTCTCAGATATGTGAATTTGTCTACCACGTTAAGGGATGCCTATTTGCGTTGATCTTTGGGGCTGAATAGATTTTATTGGGTGACTTTTGGAACATGACTTCCGTTTTACAGAGGTCTATGGTTAAACCAAAACAGGCGGCAACGTAATGAAAATTCGTTGACCGCGAGCTGGATGTCATCAGGGCCGGCCTTAGGCAACCTATGCGACCGCAGTGGGCCCCAAACTTTCATAAGCTCCGCGCTAATTCTAGGTGTAAATTCTTAAATTAAACCATTGTAACTTATAACAGGGTTCCCGTGGTCTCCTTATTTTCAAGGAGCTCCCGGGAATTTCCTGAAATTGCAAAATATACTAACAGTCTGGCAATATCCTGCAATTATTGAAATCTCCTGAAAAATCATAAAAAATGTCCTTAAAATAGACAACATTGTCATTTAGGGGTGTCAATCAATATGGTAAACGCCAATCTTATTATCCTTATCCCTACCCTGACTGAGCGCGCGCAATCCGTTTGACATAGGGCCACGCAAATATTAGGGCCGACCCTGGCTATCATGATTAGTGTGTGCAAGTAAGGAGTAGAGAAGCTGTGTGAGCACCCTTTCCTATATTCTGGCATGATACTGTAGACTACAGTAAACTCCAAAAGTAAATGAGGTACCACATACGTCCTCTCGCAACCAGGACTAGGTGACACGTCTCCAATATCGCGCTTTTTACTCTCTCACCGAGAGTATTTTCTAGTGCCTTTTTAGCACGAACTTTGTAAGTGACTCAAAAGTCAACACAAGTTACAAACAATGTTATAAAAAGAATTAGACGAATTACAGAAATGTGAATAAATTAGAGCATGCCTTTCCACCCAGAGAAATGTCAGCTATTAAGAGTAACAAAATAACTAAAGCAAATAAATTCCACTTATCTTCTAAAAGGTAAATCAGTAACAAACTAAAAACGCAAAAATACGAAGTTGTTATAATAAATGAAAAACTGTTTGGTACAAAGTTTGCACACGTTCTTTCTCCCACAACCAATCTTGAATCAAGTTAAAACTTTATAAACAACTATTTATTGTACCTAGCAATGCACGAATCAATTTTAAAAAAGTAAATCAATTAGTCAATAAATTATTGGTTATTAGTTATTTTCTGTCAAATCGAAATGAGGGAACTAACTTAAACATTAATAGATATAGATCTAATTGAAGACATCGTTACCTTAGATAAGCTTGGGTTTAAAAAAAAAATGATTTGTTTATCTTTTGCTTGTTACGTTTTAGTCTGAAATTAGACAATTAATCTCCTATTTTATTAGTGGTTCTTATCACAACCTATACGAAGTTTAAAGAAAAAACAAATAAAACTTAAAAAAAAACCCATGTTAAAATTAGTTTGGATCACTCAAGTATTGTTGTGGTGTTTTTGTAATAAATGTAGAAGATTACTTCAATACTTGATATAACTATTAGATCAAATCACTCTCAGTCTGGATTTGCGGTTCATTCACCCAACATATATTCAAGTCCAGAAATAACTTGATAAAGATTATTCAACATGAAAATATAATTTCATCCATAAAATGAAGGGGCACAGTCCATACGTCAACAGTACTACTAAGTTGATGTCTTGCATACGCCATTAACAGTGAATCGTTACTAACTGTCAATTATCCCATATTCCCTAGTTCCGTATAAGATAGTCTATTTATAGTCTCGTCAAATTCCCGATTAAACTAAACCTATAACAGTATATACATTTGTAATTGATCTAGACTAGCAATAAAAAAAAAAGCATTTATACAAATACATTTTTAAAAAGAGAACGACCTGAATTCGAATAAGTCAGCTAAAGCCTTCTCAGGCTTCTCAAGCCAACGCGGTAAACACTCTTCTAGCGTAGAGTATACGAACATGGAACGTAACATAGTTATCTATTGTTTCTATTTCATGTTTGTGTAGACTAAGCCTGAGAGGGAAAGCTTAATTTAAAGGGAACCTCTGCAGCTTATAACACCACCTCATTCAAGTACTATTTCTTTCCTTTGTTTAACATATCATTAATGAACTTTTTAATTTTTTTTTTTTTTTACTGATTCTTGTGTTGACAGGTAAAAGAAATAGTTGTGCAAAATTTTAGCTTAATCCGCTATTGTGTGTCGGAGAAGTAACGTGTACACAACTTTTGACCAGACAGACAGACTGACAGACAAAAAGAGTAAGTTGATATAAGCTTTGTAAAACAATAGTTTTAGAGTAATAAGAGCTTGTCGTGGTATTTATAGGGATCTCGTAGCGATGAGCTGATACTAGTTTTATGCTGACTGCCTAAAATTCTGTCTGAAATAACATTCTACTTTAGACCCACCTTCTAAATCAGTGATGCCCAAAGTACGGCCCGCGGGCCAGAACCGGCCCGCGATGTGGTTCTATCCGGCCCGCCGAAACGTCGGCACAAAAAGTAGATAATCTTCCCCCCTTAAAATAGTTGTATATGTATTTTTACCTTCGTTAGGGCCCTCACTTTTCTGTGATGGATTAATACATGACCTTTAACGAGTGTGCGATTATGAGTTTATGAAATGGAACTCTGAATGTAGAATCTACCAGGAAAAGGGAATGGATCTTTTTTTTTTTTTTGTGGAACATGATAATAAGCCAACATATTTGTTTTGTAAAGAAATCTCGTTGGGGTCGCCCGTTGTGAAGAAACAAGTCCTTTTTAAGTTTAATCTGCCTTTTATTGTGAAGCATTCAAACATAACCTATTTACAAGGCTAACATTATCTACAGATAACCAACTCCACTAGATGACTTCCTTCTGAATATTTTCAACACACTCGTCACTTCCCGCAAGTCCCCTAACTCTCCGATACCCAACACTTGACCGTGTGTCACGGTTGACCACATATAGTAACCGTTTCAAACAAAAAAAAAACATGTACAGCGGCATTATAAAACAAACATAAAGACTTTCTTGGTTTGAGCCGCGTCTAAAAGATTGGTTAAACTACGCCTAGAGATTGGAGGACCGATGAGAATATTTGCCGAAAAGAGACAAGAAAATAAGTTGGTGGTAAAGGTGGCTACAATGTTGCTCACATTTTAAGTAGAGAAATGAAACCATTTTAAGACGCTTAAAGAATTTAGACTTTAACTATCCCATTAATAAATGTAAGTACCAGAAACAATAGTTTCAAATAGTTTCAGGTGAATTTTGATTTCATTTTTCGTACCTTTTTTGTTGATGTGGCCCGCGACACGCGTTTCGAAAGTTAAAATGGCCCGCAGGTCGAATTAGGTTGAGCATCACTGTTCTAAATCATAAGATACAATCTTTATGGTAAAAAAGGTTACGCTAAACGGAGTTACATGTACATTTGTCTGCATTTTTTTTTTACTTTTTGTGTGTTTCTTTTTTAGCGGCCCCCGAAAGGGGAAAAGACGCAATTAGTTTTGTGTGAAATTTCTGTCCGTCTGTCCGTCAGTCCCGTTTAGATCTCGTAAACTAGAAAAGATAATGAAAATCCGACATCACAATATTTTAGACCATTCAAAGTTCTGATGCAACGGCTGCTTTTTTTTTTCTGAACGCGAAAAATCTATTTTTTTAAATCACTTATGCAAGCAGTTTTTTTTTAAAGAAAAAGCTATTTAGTATGCATTATAAGTTAATTTAGAACGAATAGTAATCTTCTAAACGGCATTTTCATTAACACTTTTTATAATAAACTAAATATTCTTTTATTTATTAAGGATTCGAATAAGAGAATGAGACTTTTCAAAACAATTACATCAATTATAAGACTTCAGTTAAGCCAGGAGAGGCGCGATAGCTGAGCGGTAAAGCGCTTGGCTTCCGAATTGGGGTTCCCGGGTTTTAATCCTGGTGAAGACTGAGATTTTCAACTTCGGAATCTCTGGGCGCCTCTGAGTCCACCCAGCTCTAATTGGTACCTGACATTAGTTGGGGAAAAGTAAAGGCGGTTGGTCGTTGTGCTGGCTACATGACACCTTCGTTAACCGTAGGCCACAAAAACAGATGAACTTTACATCATCTGCCCTATAGATTACAAGGTCTGAAAGGGGAACTAGTTAGGCCAGGTTCACATCTAACTTTGCATTCACTTGCACCTATCCTTTGATCTGCTGGACCGTTTGAGCACTACACAAGATCTGTCAACTTTCTTTCTCCATTCTTATCTCTCATTTGTCTTTGATAAAACTTCATTCGGATGTTCTTTCTGAAAATATTGAAGCCTGCCTGGGTGGACCACTTCGGGGGCCGATTTTGTGTTTGTGTTTCCACACAAACTGTCTTTGTAACCTTGTTTTTATTTGAGTACAGGTAATAAGAATTAGAATTATAGTGTGAATTAGATATTGGAAATCATTAAAAAAATTGATACTTTGTTCTAAATTAATCCAGGATTTAATTAATATATTCACAGAAATACGTTTCATTGTTTGAGCAGACAGCATCATCTAATCCTCTGTTAAATTTTAAGATAACAGTGCAGTCTTGGCTGTTGTTAAAATTGTCTGGTTGTCTAGGTATATACACAATCTTTTGTTCTGGTGTCAACACTGAACCATCTGACCAGACGTACGTGCCCTCTGACTGTATATCGTCTATTCCTACCCAGGCCCTATCCATGTTCATGTCCTGCATTATCGTCAGAAGAGATTCCTTTGTGGCATTTGATTTGACCATCACCAGTCGACCTTGTATGGTGCTGCAGGACATATTGGCTAAACTGAAGTATGTAGCTGAGAAGAAGATTTTCAGACAAAGTCGGTACGTCCGCATGATAGTCGAGTCGTAGCCCAAAGCCACGTCGCAGTACTTGGTGCTTTGAGAGTACAGGCTTTGACCTGAAGAAGGTTTGATCCCAGCAGAGCTTAGATCAGTTCCCCAAAGACAAATTTGCTTCACGCTGTCATAGAGAAAATGTTGACATGTTAATGATTGTGAAAGAAAAAGCGACGAACATTCCAACTTGGACCTAGTGTTAGAGTCGTTGTCATAAGGAAGAATTCCTAATGTCTTCGATTGTACTTGGTGGAATGAGTTAGTCTCCACACAGCACGCTCCTGCCTCTTGATAACAGGACTTCATTGTACTATAAACCAATATCCACCCTTCTAGTAATCTCACAAACATTGTTGAACTCATTGCCCTTCTTTCCAAATCACTCTTTGATCGTCACATTTGCACGGATCAATGGGCTCAAAACCTGCACAAAAAAGAAAGAAAAAAAAAAGTTAATACACTGGGCTATGTTGCGCCTATGCGTTTCGTTTCTTTTGGTTTAAAACTAGAATTAGTAAATTAAACCGGAAGTACATTTTTCCTTATATATCTTTAGCATTTTTCAGTTTTCATTTTAAATTAAACTGACATTATTAGTCTGTAAATTTAAGTGTACCTGATGGAAAAACAAATTCTACACAAAAATACGGGTAGTTGGGATCAACCTGATGGAGGCTATAAAAAGAAAAGACCTGAAAAAAAGGGTGAAACTACACATTTACAGTACTTTATTTGATAAGTGTTTTACCCAAGATCTGTGTATTTTTTAGGACTAGCTTACTACAAGTACTCGGCATTATCCGATACACTATTTCACACACAAAAATAATTGCTCAAATATAAATTGTTGTGATTTTAAAACTTTTAATAAGACTCCACGCATGCGCAGAAAGAAAATCTCTCGAAGCCTACATCTAACACTAGATCTAACTGTAACTCTGGATCTAATTCTAAGATGATACATCTACTTTATACTTTAACACAAAACAAAGTCCTTTCATTTCATTTTTAAATAAAATTAACTCTTTCTCTCTGTAATTATTTACCACAGTCTGGTGGAATCAACGCTGGTATCATCAGTTAGGAGAGAAAGAGTTAACCTTTAAATGCAGCCGATTGTCAATCAGGGTATTCAGGGTCCGATTTTGAGTTTATGTTTCCCCACAATTTGTAGCCCTGTTAATTCTTTTTTGCTGATGTCCACTGCACTGTTACCAAATTTCACTTTTTCTTCAACTGTCTCGTTGCGAGTGCGTCTGAGCTCTTTTTTTAAGGTAGAGATTGCCAAATTTTGAAACATTTTTTTAATATATGCCAATTTTTTTTTTTATTGTAATAAAGTATCTAATTATATTCAGCTACAAATCTTAATTAATGTTGTCATACTTACGTTTTCTACAGTTTCTGAAACGAACAATTGTCTTTTATGTCTTTTATGTTATTACTGTTCTGAATATGTATTTTTATTTTTGATCATTAATTGTTTGTTATATCCAATCCATTTAGAGCTAGACCTGACCCAACACTTCTCGAGAGGTAATCTTAATTAACAACTTAAATTAAAACAAAAAGAAAATGAAATCAGTGTTCGCTCAGAGCAAATGTTCCAAATCAATTAGAGCGGCGTTTGTTTCACAACTTTGAGATCTAGGTTAATAATCAGACCTCCATCCTTTAAAACTATCACTAGCAGGCACTAATTCGAAACAAAACAATCAGACTGTGGCAGTTTACTTTTCGATAGACGATCTTTTTCCTTTGGAAACAATACCGAGTAAATATGTCATTGACGTAAAATAGAACTAATGCACTTCACGACAACTAAAGGACGGTACACGTACGCCCCATCAAAACCCATTAACTATAAAGATGGCTGACGAAGCTTTTACCACAAGGTGCTCACCTCTAGCAAACATCGTTTTAAATATTAATTTAAGTCTTGTATTTTGTCACAAGGTTCTACCTACAAAAAAAAAATACTTACACACACAGTAGATTCCTGTACATTCTCTTTGCTTAGTATATTTTAAGCACGATGACATACAAAATTAATGACAATTGTTAAACTACAATAGCGATACTGGCAAAGTGGATAGTCTTACTGAATGCGCATTGGAAAAAAATGCCCTTCTATGTACATTCTATGAAGACTGTTGGTGAAACCTTTTGTTCTCTTTTATAGTATTAAGACTGCATGCAAGTTAATTTGTAAGGCTGACTCACTAAAGTAGTCTTGGGATCTGTATAGCCATTTAGTTGTGTTCTGAGTTAGTTTACTCAATAACAATTTGGATTGTGACAAATTTCCTGACCGACAAAATCGAGGAAAGGAAAATACCAGTACCTAATAAGATCTTAGTTAAATGTCAAAAAGTGATAGTCCTGCGGACATTCCAATTTATTTAAAAATAGCTCAGTTTCAGAAGTAATTGAAGACTATATTTAGGCGCTCTCTAGGTGTCTAATGCAAGTAACCAAACGGAGGTAACACTCAACGAAATCCAATAACATCGGCGAAAGGCCGGACAATCAATAAGAAATATTTGACGCTGATACTGAACAAGAAGTTTAATGGTAACGAAGGGAACCTTCGAATGTCAGCTAACTCTCTACGTTCATAACAAACTTCTTATCTCTAATGCGTCCCGAAAGTGTCTGTTTACATCAGCTGATATTTCGCTATCTCCTAAAACCTAGTCTTGTTTTTACCAGTCACGTCATTGTCTCTAGGTCAAAACTTCCCCTATTTCCGAAACAAATAACTAATCCCAAATCTTGCCATAACATTATACTGGTTTTTGTTTCAGTTTAAGACTGTGCTGTGGTAAAATCTATTAATACTGTACTAGAGTCTAGCAGCTGTTTTACATCCTCATAAACTGTTTGCGTTATTTTTTTTTTTTTTTTTACATAACATAGTTTAGTCTGTACAGGGAATGCATAGAGGTTATATAGAAAGGGAGCATTTATTGTTAATTTTAGAGAGAGAGCATTAATTTTATGTTACTCTTGTAGAATGATGCAAGATAAGCTGCGATGTCGTAAGCTGTAATACGAACGCTGGAAGAGACATGGTTATCAGAGTGTAAAGACGTGTTTTTTTGTAGTGCTTTAGATTTAGTTCGAAATACCGTTTTATATTATTACTAAAGTCTACCACATTTATTTCACTTAATCTTAAGTTGAATTTTTCTATATAATAATAAAATTATATTTAGTCTTATTCAAAAAGAAGTAATTCAAGCTATTTCAAGTTTTATAATTTAAAACATAGGCCTCATACGCCTACAGTGGTTTTGTTGTCTAACGGCAGTTTGGTGCTAGAAATCTACGACCGTGCACAACAATCAGGTTATGACTTTTTAGTTCTGGCTTCAATGAAAATGTAGTTAAAATGTTTTACATCTTTCGGATGTCCCTTCAGAGTTAAAGATAATTTACCTCCTAATCGAAACCTCCCACATGACGACGGATGGATGGAAACGGGCAGGGTTTGAACCCGGGACCATCGAGAATTCCGAAGAATAGTACAGCGAGCATGCTGTTCGACCAGGAAGCCACCCACAAATACCAGCACATTGAGCTACAATCTAGTCTTACTAGTATTGTACACTGTCAGAGAAATGACTTAAACAATGTTTCTAAACCATCTATTTCAGTCACCCTTCAATCAATGAACAAAGCGCTGTATATTTTAGATGGGGCTCCAGTGCGAAGACTCAGAGAAAAATATTTTCCAGCAATCTGGGCTATATGCTTGGATACCGGAGCGCACTATTCACACAAGAAAGAAAAAAATAAGTGCAGGTCAAATGAATAAACGTATGAAAAGTATACAAAAATATATAGTTTATATGAGGGAAAGAACCGCGCAATTACTGCAATAACGCTCATTTATCTCCCTTTTATCATATTCAACTAAATTAATTTATTATCACTAATTAATTAAGTAACTGGTTAATTTTTAGATTAATACTTGACTTGTCATCGTTAAAAAATAATTGGGCAAGGTTTCAGCTTGATCAGAGAACGGGAAGTGGGAGAAACGTAACAACATGTTCAAGATCAGACAGACGTGCATCAGACTGACAGGCAGACGTGCATTAGACTGATAGACAGACGTGCATCAGACTGACAGGCAGACGTGCATCAGACTGACAGGCAGACGTGCATCAGACTGACAGGCAGACGTGCATCAGACTGACAGGCAGGTGCATCAGACTGACAGGCAGACGTGCAT
Source organism: Biomphalaria glabrata (assembly GCF_947242115.1). Taxonomy (NCBI): domain Eukaryota; kingdom Metazoa; phylum Mollusca; class Gastropoda; family Planorbidae; genus Biomphalaria; species Biomphalaria glabrata. Next base: position 31,210,584 of record NC_074723.1, read on the forward strand.
CAGACTGACAGACAGACGTGCATCAGACTGACAGGCAGACGTGCATCAGACTGACAGGCAGACGTGCATCAGACTGACAGACAGACGTGCATCAGACTGACAGACAGACGTGCATCAGACTGACAGACAGACGTGCATCAGACTGACAGACAGAGGTGCATCAGACTGACAGACAGACGTGCATCAGTCTGGCAGACAGACGTGCATCAGACTGGCAGACAGAGGTGCATCAGACTGACAGACAGACGTGTCTCAGACTGAGTTGCTAGAAGCTTGGCAATAAGAAATTGTGAGATGCGTAATGCATCTGATAGACAGAAGTGCATCAAACTGACAGACAGGAGTGAATCAGACTGACAGACAGACGTGCATCAGTCTGGCAGACAGACGTGCATCAGACTGGCAGACAGAGGTGCATCAGACTGACAGACAGACGTGTCTCAGACTGAGTTGCTAGAAGCTTGGCAATAAGAAATTGTGAGATGCGTAATGCATCTGATAGACAGAAGTGCATCAAACTGACAGACAGGAGTGAATCAGACTGACAGACAGACGTGCAACAGACTGACAGACAGAAGTGCATCAGACTGACAGACAGAAGTGCATCAGACTGACAGACAGACGTGCAACAGTCTGACAGACAGAAATGCATCAGACTGACAGACAGAGGTGCATCAGACTGACAGACAGACGTGCATCAGTCTGACAGACAGAAGTGCATCAGACTGACAGACAGAGGTGCATCAAACTGACAGACAGAAGTGCATCAGACTGACAGACAGAGGTGCATCAGACTGACAGACAGAAATGCATCAGACTGACAAACAGAAGTGCATCAGACTGACAGACAGAAGTGCATCAGACTGACAGACAGACGTGCAACAGTCTGACAGACAGAAGTGCATCAGACTGACAAACAGAGGTGCATCAGACTGACAGACAGAAGTGCATCAGACTGACAGACAGAGGTGCATCAGACTGACAGACAGAAGTGCATCAGACTGACAGACAGAAGTGCATCAGACTGATAGACAGAAGTGCATCAGACTGACAGACAGACGTGCAACAGTCTGACAGACAGAAGTGCATCAGACTGACAGACAGTGGTGCATCAGACTGACAGACAGACGTGCATCAGTCTGACAGACAGAAGTGCATCAGACTGACAGACAGAGGTGCATCAGACTGACAGACAGACTCAGACTGACAGACAGACGTGCATCAGTCTGACAGACAGAAGTGCATCAGAATGACAGACAGAGGTGCATCAGACTGACAGACAGGCGTGCAACAGACTGACAGACAGAAGTGCATCAGACTGACAGAAGTGCATCAGACTGACAGACAGACGTGCATCAGTCTGACAGGCAGACGTGCATCAGACTGACGGGCAGACGTGCATCAGACTGACAGACAGAAGTGCATCAGACTGACAGACAGAAGTGCATCAGACTGACAGACAGACGTGCATCAAACTGACAGACAGAAGTGCTTCAGACTGACAGACAGAAGTGCATCAGACTGACAGACAGAAGTGCATCAGACTGACAGACAGAAGTGCATCAGACTGACAGACAGACGTGCATCAGTCTGACAGGCAGACGTGCATCAGACTGACGGGCAGACGTGCATCAGACTGACAGGCAGACGTGCATCAGACTGACAGACAGACGTGCATCATACTGACAGGCAGACGTGCATCAGACTGACAGGCAGACGTGCATCAGACAGAGTTGCTAGAAGCTTGGCAATAAGAAATTGTGAGATGCGTAACGCTAATTCCATACACCCTTGTGTCTAATTTGTAGGCCAGTTACTATTATTACTAAATATACTCGACTACGAGCATATATATCCTACACCTACATAAGCAATTCTGAAAAACGTCGGTCTTGGTGCGAGGAGTCAATGCATACTTATGAATGAAATAATTCCGAATGACGATAAATAGAGAACACTCTCTGCTACGTCAAACGACGTAAACTTAAAATGTCTTTGTCAACACGATAGAGTTGACGGGGGTTAATAAACGTTTGCCCTCAAATTCTTAGTGCATTCATAGGCTTTATAAAGAAATATCTTATAATTTGAGTTGCTGGTGTAAAAGCTATTTTATGTTTTTTATTTTTTTTTACAATTTGTAAAAGCGTTTCTTAGGACTTTTTAAAGCGCAGTTTGTTTTGTAAAATGTTTTATATGTTTCGGATGTTCCTTCAGAGTTGAAGATAATTACTTCCTAGTCCAAATCTCCCGCATTACGACGGGGGATGGGAGCAGGCAGGGTTTGAACCCTGGACCATCGATAAATCTGAACGACAGTCCAGCGCGCAAACCGCACGACCAGGCAGCCAGTTTTGCTGGTTAGGGTCACTGTTACGAGAAGATGAGACTCTTAATTATTCACCAACAGACTCAACTATAAAAGGTTATGAAGACTTTAATCTTGAGTAACAAACAATACTATGTTAATTACAACTTTGTTTCCATGACTCTATTTTTAGATTCTCCTCTTATCTAACCCTTTCAAAACGCATTCGCACCATTCCACATTCACGATATGCTGCGCACGTAGTAGTGTCACCTACACCTCTACCTCCATCTATCCATTAGTCTGTTGGACCGCTGGGGCACTATGCTACTTAATCTGTTTACCATCTTTCTCCATTCCTCTTTGTCCTTTGCATTTAGTTGAATTGTATTCACTGACAGGCCTGACCACTCTTTGGTGTTGTCTTTCCATACCTTTCTCTGTCTTCCTCTTCATCTTCTTCCTGGTACTGTTCCCTGAAGACTTTGTGATATGGCCATAGGGTGTGAGTATACGTTTTTTGACAGTGGTAAGCAGCTCATCGTGGGGTCCAATTTATAAACTCTTCATTTGTGATACGTTCTTTGTAAGTGACACCTAGAATTTAACTATATCTTTATAACTATCAGTTCATTGAATACATATGAATATTAACAATGCAATAATAATAACATTAATAAATCTCCGTATCCTTAGGTATCAAGTCTTTAGTCGAACTAACAATACAACAGTATCGGCAATACTTTCGACACGAGTACGTCTCTTTTTTTTTTGTATCGACAGAGTTAGATTTGTAGTTGTCGATGGTTTGTAGTTTATTATGATATTCTTTCTGAAAATATTGAAGTTTTTTTGAAAACCTAGCTATTTTAACCTTTCCTAGCGGACTATTTCGAGGGGCGATTTTAAGTTAGTTTCCACACAAACTGTCTTTGTAACCTTGTTTTCAGAAGATTTCCTTTGACGTGATATCAATCAATTCTCAATCAATAGCTGTCTGCAATTTAATTAACTAGGACTTAGGCAGAAACTGCTCACTCAGGCAGAGAGAAGTTTAAACTAACGAGGTAATAAATGATTCAACAAAGAAACAGTGGAAAACCTGAATGTCAGGAAGTAGAATGTTTGTAAAATGTTTTACATGTTTCGGATGTTCCTTCAGAGTTGAAGATGGTTTACTTCCTAGTCCAAACCTCCCGCAGGACGACGGGGGATGGGAGCGGGCAGGATTTAAACCCTCGACCATCGATAAATCCGAACGACAGTCCAGCGCGCAAACCGCACGACCAGGCAGCCATCGTAAGCATATCTAAGCGCATTACTTGAAGATAGCGTTCATTATTTAATTCTTTTTTTTTTTTTTCATAACTTACATACAATAAGTTCTCCTTAAAGTTACAGAAACTCATTCATAATTTGTAGAAAGGTAAAGACAGAGAGATAAAAGAATATAGTGGAAGTCCAAGGGACTAAGTCTTTTTACAAAATTGCATCAACTCACGCTGTCTGTTTGTATCGCAAAAAAATTTTAGTACACTTTTTTCTCCCACACCCAATCTCGGATCATCTTGAAATTTCGTACAATTATTTTTAATACCTGACAAAACAAGAATATATTTTAAAAAATAATTAATTATTGCTAGTTAATTATTTTATTTGGTATTAGACAGGGTAAAGAAATAGTACCGACAGTTATGGTGGTAAAGGTTGAATTAGTCCCCTTGATGAGTCTTAAGCCCATATTTCGTAGACTACAACTTTAAAAAAAAAATAGATTTAAAAAGCGGTCACGAAAACATTAACACAGATATCTCCTTCCTCTTATTTCTTTGACCAACTGGTTCTGCATGGAATTGCGCTAAATGAATTTTATTGGTAAAAATATTTATAATCGCAAAGATTTATTATTTTTAGTCTAAATCTATAACAAATATTAGAACATTGCTGATCAAAACTAATTGATACAATAACGCTTAGTAAAAGTATTTTTTAAAGCATGTTTTTGTTTTCTTGTTAAGGAATTATGTAAGAACTGGGTCTGGGTGTGAGTCTATATCTCTCTGTGGTTTTTATAATTCGATTGTCTTAGGCGACCCCTGGCAAATCGTCAATCGACCCCCAAGGGGGTCGCGACCCATAGGTTGAGAACCCCTGCCTTAGGGAATCAAAAGCACTTGTTGAATACTAGTAAAAAGCCTTTCGTTTATTTTCGTATTTTATTAATCAAGTAAAAAAAAAAATTTCCCCTTACAGACCTTGCGATCTATAGGGCAGATGATGTTAAGGTCAACTGTTTCTTTGGCCAAAGGATAACGAGCAAGATGTTATGTGGCCAGCACAACGACCAACCGCCTTTACTTTCCCAAACTAAAGTCAGTTACCCATTAGAGTTGGGTTGACTCAGGGGCGCCCAAAAAATCCCAGGACCTCAGGTTCGGAAGCCAAGCGCTTAACCATTCGACCACCGCGCCCCCTATTTTATTATTAACTAATATAACATTCTAACAGAAAAAACATCTAATAGAATATCTAAGAGGTTAAATTTTTTAAAGACAAAGTTCAGTAACTCATGAAACATAAAAAGCAAAAAAAATATGTATTTATAATGTCCCTTGCAACGCAAAGGTTAAAATATCGACTCAAAAAAAACAAAAAAAAAAACAATAACATTAATCTCACTTATTCAGGGCTGACAAATGGAATGACGTCAATAAATCATTAAGTTATTCCTTGTTCGGAGGCGCGGTGGCTGAGTGGTAAACAACATGGCTTCCAAACCACTTTCCCGGGTTCGAATCCTGGTGAAGATTGATATTGTTAAATTTCGGAATCTTCAGGGCGCATATGAGTGAACCCAGCTCAATCCTTGACCTTAGCTGGAAAAAAAAATAACGGTCGTTGTGCTGACCGTTTATCGGTTGGCCAAAGAAACTAATGACCATAAAAAAGCCCTATAGACCGTTTGGTCTAAAAGGGGAACTTTACTTTTTTTTTTTTACTGCCCCATACAACACAAAGTCTGAAAAGGAAACGTTTACTTTTTTTTCTTTAGTGTAGTGCCCAAACGGTACAGCAGATCAAAGGATAGGTGCAAGTGAATGCAAAGTTAGATGTGGACCTGGCCGAACTAGTTCCCCTTTCAGACCTTGTGGTCTATAGGGCAGAGGATGTAAAGTTCATCTGTTTTTTGTGGCCTACGGTTAACAAGGGTGTCATGTAGCCAGCACAACGACCAACCTCCTTTACTTTTCCCCAACTAATATCAGGTACTCATTGGAGCTGGGTGGACTCAGAGGCGCCTAAGGATTCCGAAGTTGAAAATCCCAGTCTTCACCAGGATTCGAACCCGGGGCCCCCGGTTCGGAAGCCAAGCGCCTTACCGCTCAGCTACCGCGCCTCTCCTAACTGAAGTCTTATAATTGATGTGATTGTTTTGAAAAGGCTTAATGTCTTAATTGAGTGCGAGCGTGTGTAATGAATACATAGATAGGAAAATGAAGTTTACAAGATTACTATTCGTTTTAAATTAGGTCTAACTTATAATGCATACTAATTAGCTTTTTCTCTTTAAAAAACTGCTTGCATAACTTATATTAAAAATTAATTAATAATTAGCAATTAATTATTTTATTTGACATCGAATAAAGGAAATAACGTCTACATTACTGAATGATATAATTGCAAGTGCAGAGTTATTCCCATTAGATAAGCTTTGTTTCTTTTTATTTTTTTTATTTTTTTTTATTTTGCTTATACCTTTTGTGTTAATTGTTTGTTATTTTTGTTTGTTTTGTAGCTGATGAAGGCCTCGTGGCCCAAACGTCCTTTGTTTTACTTGTCCGGCCGGGTTACATAGATGCATGTTTTTCGTATTTATTTTTCGACACACAAAACTTGACATTAAAATGGAGAAAACCAGTCGTAAAAAAAGTCCATCCCGTCTGACACAAGCAACTCGTAAAGAATCGCTTTAGCGGAAATGTCCTTCTAAAAGTTTTGGAGGCGATATTGCTGCAGACGCATCAATCGAACAAAAAAGTCTACATTTGACAAGGTCTTCATTAAAAGGTGAAACATTTGTAATGATGTCATTTAATTAGTATTGAAACATTAATAACTAGTATTAAAAGTACATTATTTTGCCCCCCCCCTTTTTTTTTCACCATAAGTCACCCTCCCTTCCCTTGGAAGAACTTTGTATCTTCTTACATTAAAAAAAAACGATGGACTTTGGTTAATTGTAAGGCCAAGTCTGAAATGCTCTTTAGAAGTCACAATGCTCTGCAGTTCATTTTCAGAGCAGGCATTCAGGGCACAGTCGTCAGCAATTAGCAGACCCTGATTACTGCTTATTTTATTTTTTATTTGCTTTAAGCCGTCTCGGGTTGAATAGGCCACCATCAAATCTGTATGTTATATTTATCCCGTTGTTTTCTCTATTTGTGAATGCATCTGTCAGCAAAGCGGAGAACATGATACTGAACAGTGTAGGTGCTAGGACACAGCCTTATTGTGTAACAGCACATTGATGTCAGGTAACTGGTTAGCGATGATATCTATATGTATTCTCGACCAAATTTCAACAAATTTGTTTATCCAGATCAGTAGCGAACATAAAACTGATTTACAAACTATTGATTAAAAATAAATGATTGACAAAGACATGGTGCACAAACAACTGATTGACAGACGAGTGGTTAAATGAAACAAAATCAGACACACATTGGCGTAGTAACTGATTTAGGGGCCCGGGGTCTTGACCTCTTTAGAGGCCTATGCATTTGGACATTAGACATCATTACATGAGGCCATGGCGTAATACTTAATGTAAAAACAAATTTCGGACACTCATTTGGGAGCCCCTTTCAAGTGGGGGCCAGGGGGGATTTTCAAATTTGGAACTCCTCCCCCCACCCTAGTTACGCCACTGTTGACAGACAAATAGTCGAAAAATGCGTTACGAACAATTCACAAACAACTGAATGACAAACAACTGAATGACAAACAACTGAATGACAAACAACTGAATGACAAACAACTGAATGACAAACAACTGAATGACAAACAACTGAATGACAAACAACTGAATGACAAACAACTGAATGACAAACAACTGAATGACAAACAACTGAATGACAAACAACTGAATGACAAACAACTGAATGACAAACAACTGAATGACAAACAACTGAATGACAAACAACTGAATGACAAACAACTGAATGACAAACAACTGAATGACAAACAACTGAATGACAAACAACTGAATGACAAACAACTGAATGACAAACAACTGAATGACAAACAACTGAATGACAAACAACTGAATGACAAACAACTGAATGACAAACAACTGAATGACAAACAACTGAATGACAAACAACTGAATGACAAACAACTGAATGACAAACAACTGAATGACAAACAACTGAATGACAAACAACTGAATGACAAACAACTGAATGACAAACAACTTGTTCACGGATAAATGATTTTAACAACAAGTTGCTCCCAGGACTTTAACTAGTCAACAATTGTACAACGCACTAGACAAGACCAACAATGAACTTGAAATGGAATGGAAATTCTATTTATAGTTATAGCCAACTCATCATATTGAAATCTATTTATAGTTTTGCCAAAACTTCACAATGAAATCTAGTGACAGACAAAAGACATATACTATATTCAAACGTAGTTACATATTTGATAGGCATCACCAATGCACTTATAACATTTATTTTTAAAGTGCCTGCAGTTATTAGAATCGATTGTGTACCAGTGATCATGTGTTAGAAATTTTTTAAGTTACAAGGAAACATTAAACTTGCATTTGTGCACTATGTCACACTTTTTGTTGACAGTTCAAGGTCCTTCACCAAATGTTGGGCAGTTTGGCTGCACCCAAATTAAGTCACAGTGCCAGACAGACCTGCACAGGAAAATATAATTTAGCATAGGTCAAGGAAAAACGGAACTAGAACTATTTACACAATGGCCAAGTTGAAGGTTGTTGGGAATGGCATGACAAGAGGCGTAGTGAGCAAAACATGCCGCCGCGGCATTGTGCTTTTTAGTGGCCCCACCCCCTTTTTTTTAGGAACATCACATGGTTACACAGACCCAGACGTGACCTGCATATTTTCCAGCAAATAATACAGACAATTCAAATCCTAAAGAAAAAAAACAAACTTTTCCATAAAATAAAAAAAATAAAAATTCCTTTAGTGTAGCGGATTATGGTGACGTGGCGGTGCATTGCTAGACGTGATAATAAGAACTACTTATTAATTGTTGTTTTAAATTATATCCAAATTATATGCCTACTAAATAGATTTTTTCTCTTTAAAAAAAAGTAAACATTTTTGTGTGTAAATGTAGTAGTTACTTTGACAGAACTTATTTAACTTATCAATAAATGTGTAAAAAAAAATGTTTTTAACAAAAATCTAAAGCCAATTACATAAATATGTTTAAAATATAAAATAATCATCTCTAGTACTAAAGAGCCTCCTGTGGTTGTTGCCATTGATAGTGAACAGTTATAAAAGTGGTGTATTTTTATGAAAAAAAAAAACTGCTTGCATAAGTGATTTTAAAAATTAGATCTTTCGCTTTCAGAAAAAAAAAGTAGCCGTTGCACCAGGACTTTGAATGGTCTAATCTATACAGATAGTTTGAGACAGCAGCGATTACCTATGGTCTAGCAGTCAATCCACAAATAAGATCTATGTTCAGCTGCTGGCGCAGTAACGTCTCGCTTAAACCTTAGTAATGCTTATCAGACGCTCAACAATAACGCTACACTCAACCTTTCAAACCTTTTTTTAACAAAGGTCATTGTCAGGAGGTCCTCAAAAATGTTAAGCGTCCTTATAAGAGCCAAGGTTCTTTTCTTCTTGATATACGAATGCTCACTTCTGAACACCAAATCTAACTAGTTCATGAAAATAAGGCGCTGCGGATCAATGGTAAAGCTCAACAATAACGCTACACTCAACCTTTCAAACCTTTTTTAACAAAGGTCATTGTCAGGAAATCCTCAAAAATGTTAAGCGTCCTTATAAGAGCCAAGGTTCTTTTCTTCTTGATATACGAATGCTCACTTCTGAACACCAAATCTAGCTAGTTCATGAAAATAAGGCGCTGCGGATCAATGGTAAAGCTTCCGAACCGGGGGTCCCGTGTTCAAATCCTGGTCAAGACTAAGATTATCGATTTCGGGATCTTTGGGCGCCTATATAGCCTTTATAGGTATCTGACAATAGTTGGGAAAAAGTAAAGGTGGTTGGTCATTGTGCTGGCCACATGACACCCTCGTCAACCCTTGGCCACAGAAACAGATAACCTTCACATCATCAGCCCTATAGATCGCAAGGTCTGAAAGGGGAATTGTTTTTACTTTTACATTAATATTAGACTAATATAAGGGTAGAAAAAAGATCCAGAATGCCGATTCACGGACATATGACTTGTTTACTGAATATAGGTACAGTATTGTCAAGTTTAATATGCAATATAAATTATTATCCAATTGAACAATATTCAATGGACTAAATAATGGCTGTGCACAATGATGTAACATACGCCGGCCATAGACCACTGCAACCTATGTGACCGCAGTGACACCGCACTTTCATAGGACCCGCGCTAATTTTAGGTATATAAATTATTAAATTTAACCATTTTATAACATCCCGCGGCCTCCTGATTTACCAGGAGCTCATGGAAATCTCCTCAAATTTCAAAATATATGAAAATACTCCTTTTGAAAACTCATACAATTCTCCGAAAATATATAAACAAATATTGTCCTTTTGGGGTATAATTCAATATGGAAAACGCAAGTTCTACGCGCGATTAAAAAAAAAGGCATTATGTAATACCTGTAATTGTGGAGTCTAGTGGTTTCAAAGGTTGTCATGGCAAGTGGTGTCAATGGGGTTAAGCTCCCATTGTCTATAAAGTACTCCTAATGGCATGCGTCTCAAATAGCCTCTAACAACTAAGTCCAGCACCTGGCCTGCTATTGTGGCTTAGATATTAAGCACGGCGAAACTGCTCTTACTAACAGGTGAAGGGGTGAAGGCGGATACCTGGCGCCACAAAACCGGGAGCTTCGGGCAGATGGAGCTCGTCAGCCTAGTAAGGCAGTTCATCTAGGAGAGGGGTACTCTGACTTCAAACCCCCGCTGCCTTGCGGTACTGAGGCTTCAGGAGACAACCTCGAGGAGAAATCAGGAGTGAAGCCCCTTAGGCGTTGGGAGTATCAGCTACGAAATTCCCTCCGGCAGCTTCTGCAACTGAGTTGGTGCCAAATGTAATGCGATGCGTTCCTTTGGATCACATCAGCAAGGTCGAGAGAAGGATCATGACGCATGGGCCACCCATGACCCCTTTATCCAAGGCCCAGGAATGCGCCCCAGAGAGGAAACTCTGGTGCTGCTGCAAAGCGGAGTCTAGTGATAGAAGCTTTTTGCACCTAAAAATAATGCAGAATTATTGGTCAATAATTCTCGTACATAGATTGAAACATTTGTTAATTCTTGCTATTGAGTGTGATGTATGTAGGAAATACAATTTTTATGATATACTGTATGACTTCGCTACACGCAGGGCTCGTAAAGTAATTCTGTACGTAGTAAAGAATGAATAAAATGAAAAGACGCGTTTATTTTACTAATAGAAAATCTTAATTTTCACTTATTATCTGTATCCCAAGCCGAACTTGGTCCCTCAGAATCCTTTTCGCTTAAGGTCCCACAATGGTTAGGTCCGACCCTGCTATAAAATAATAAAAAATAATCATAACACAATAATACTAATAATAACCTTTTCGTATATTTTGCAATTTTAGGAGATTTTCAGGAGCTTCAGACACGGTGGCTGAGCGGTTAAGTTCTTGCCTTCTGAACCTGTGGTCCTTGGTTCGAATCTCGATTAGGACTGTAATTTTGAATTTCGGTAAATTCAGGGCGCTCCTACGTCCACCCAATTCTAATGGGTACCTGACTTTAGTTGGGGAAAATAAAGGCGGTTGATCGTTGTGCTGGTTAAATGACACCATGCTCGTTAACCGTTGGTCAAAGAAACAGATAACCTTAACATCATCTTCCCGAAAGGTCTGAAAAGGAAACTTTTAATATTATTAATAATACTAATAATAAAATAATAATACTGAATTTTGTTTCTCTTTAACGAAACTTGACCCTGACAGCGCCAGAGAATGAATACTCGTTCGTTTCTAACATAATAATAATAATTATACTAACAACACTTAGAACAGGACACACACCACTATTAAATTACCATATGATCAAAATAAACACCACACAACTCCCCATTTGCAGACACTGCGTCCGTCTCTTTGAAACCGTAAACCATATCCTCTTTGAATGCTCCTCCCTAATCCACCTTTGGCAGACCCCACTTCCACTACAGCCCAACATAACCAATACCCTGTACGGCAGTGCTGAACAACTGAAGAAAACAGCACACTATTTTTCCTTGGCACAGTCTGCAAAAGAGCTCACAGCTCAGCAGCAATAAAGCTGGCTAGAAGAAGAAGATACTGTTACGTATTTCTGATTTTCTGGCTAAATGTACTAGGCACACAAATAAAAGAAACTCTGCAAAGAACTTGACGACTCAACTTTCAGCTTTAAATAACTTTATTGAATTATAACTATAACAATTCGTCACTGTAACATGTAGCGTATACGTCTTACATCGACTGTATCGACTGTAACGGCTCAAGTCCACTCTCTTCTACTGTCTCGCACAGTAGAGAACAGTATCGACGACTGTACTGACTCTTTTCACATGAACATCTCTGGTTTATAAAGAGTCCCTAATCGCTTGTCTATTGTTGCAAAAACACTGCTAGTACCCTCTGGAACAACATGGGAGGAAACATCACATCCTGTTGTTGTTTATACATGTCGATTCCAGAGGATGCCTGCTGCAGTGTCATCTCGCCGAGGTCACACGTAGTGACCTCTAACTGTCACTGTTCATTTGTCACAATGCCCCCCTTCGTAAATCTGTTCGTCCTCTGGAACAACACGTGAGGCACGTCCCATCCTGTCTTTGTTTACATGCATAGATTCCAGATAACACTCGGTGCTGTGTCATCTCGCCGGGGTCACACATAGTGACCTCTACCTGTCACTGTTCATTCGTAACAATACTAACAACGATAATAATAATCTTTATAATCCCTGCATGTGCCTCTCCAAATCAAAATTACATCGACACACTCGTTCAAACTTCAAGGATGGGAGATAAACACAGAGTCGTGTGACACTAGTGCTAGCTACGCTTCTGTCGATTGTTTCTGTAATAACTTATAGTTTACAAACATCAACATTGAACTTTTGAAAATGTGTTTCCATGGTCTTTGATTAACCAGGATGTCCTGTAGCCATCACTACAACAAACCGCATCTACTTTCCTCAACTAATGTCAGGTGCTCTTTAGATCAGATAGGTACCCAAAAGATATGTTTGGATTAAGGAACATGTTTGAAAAAACCCGAAATCCAGAATCTCAGTCTCTACCGATACTGAAACCCGGGACTCTATTGTTCCAAAGTCAAGCACCTTAGCACGTAGCCACCACGCACCCAAAACGTGCTGTGCTCAGATTTGCATGTTTTGTTATTGACACCTTTTAAGCTCCGTGTTATTTTCTACTCAAGGATGTCTTTGATAACAAGCTATTAAGTGTTTCTACTGCCATTGGCCTTGCTTGTATACTATTTGTTTCATGGGCGTAGCCAGGATTTTTTTTAGGAGGGGATTTTTCTCTCCCCCCTCCCGCCCCCTCCCCCCGCAAAAAAAAATGTGTATGTATGTATGTATATGTGTGTGTGTACATAATCTTTATTCATTCTGACCCTTCATTCTTTCGTAACACGTTTATTGTGCCCTAGAATTTCTTTCTAGAGTTAGAGGAAAAATTGTTGACTCCCCGTCACTGCTAGCCAGGGGGTCTGGGGGAGTGCTAGGAGCTCCCCCAGCGCGTGGCGAAGCCCCGCCGCCAATCACTATTTCTAATATTGAATACCAACAAAATGCAAATTCTGCGGTATCTACAGTGCATTTTCCTGCTATTAAAAAGTCTTATTCCAAAAACCTAATGTGCAACTCTTACTGACTTACACCCTTCCGAGCCGTTCGGCGAACTTGCCGGCAAGCTGTTTCCACAAAAATCTGTCACTGGTAATGTCTGAAGCCTCTTCCCACCTGCTCTGAGGACCTCCATGAATGTGTGGCGCCAAGTTGTACTAGGATGTCATCGCAACTCTTCTTATGCGTAATTCATTTTGTCGGAGAACATGTCCCGCAAACTTCATGCGACGCTCTTTCAAAATCTTACTAAGGGGTCGACTCCCAGTTCGGTATGGGAATTCCTTGATTTAGATCTGATCTCTATAACTGACTCCTAAAATCTATCTTTGTTGAGCCACATTTAGTGTTTTTCAATTTCGGCAGATGACTATTCACTGCACTTTATTGATCGAGCCCCGCCACTGGTAGAAATGTGTAACCTCTCTTGAATACGCTCTTAGAATTAGATGACTGTAGTTTGCTTTAGATTTTATATCGAAAATGGAAGTTTTATCGTCAAAATCATCTGTTGGGGGTTTTAAACTAAAAAATCTCAGGACTTAGTTTTTTGTTGTTTTTTTATTCAAAACCCCATTTAGCTACAATCATAGAATTTGGTAACTGTAAATTGCTTTAGAATAATATTGAAGATAAAGGTTTTCCCACCTCAAAACGCTCTGTAAGGGGATTTTAAACTCAAAACCATCTGGAGGAGAGGAGTTTAAACTCAAAACCCCCCATTGGCTTGGCTACGCTCAAATAATTTTAGTGTGTAATTTGCTTTTTTTATATTGAAGAGGTATTTATAGCATCAAACCCTTCTAAAGCGGGATTTAAACTCAAAACCCCTTTTGGCAACGCTCGTAGCATTTTGAGTGCGTAATTTGCTTTTTTTTACATTTAAGATGTATTTTTTAGCTTCTATCCCCGCTGGCGGGGGGTTTAAACTCAAAACCCCTTTTCTACGCTCATAGATTTTATAGTGTGTAATTTGCTTTTTTTTTCTTTTTTTTTTTTTTTGCATTTTTTTTTTGGGTTTTGTTTTATAGAAAAGGGGGATTTAACTGCAAAAAACCCTGTTAGGGGGCAGGTGATGGTTTAGTATTAAAATGTCACCTAAATAAACAAAATCAAAGCAAAAAATCAGTCACTAAAGCCCGTCTCCCCCACCCACGTGGGGGGGGGGGTTCTTTAGGGGGGGTGTTTGAACTCCAACCCCCCCCCCCCTCCCCCTGGCTACGCCCATGATTTGTTTATCTTTTCTAAGAACTTGCCTTACAATGATGACCTTAGTTGCATAACAAGATTTCAGAGAAACGTTAGATCCAGATTTTATTTGTCCATAAAATGAGACATCTCTTGACCAGAGTTCAGTTCTGTCAAAATGAAGAGATTGCTATTACCTCTTTTGCTCCTAACATCTTTATTGCAAGGTTCTTTTACAGGTTAGTTCTCTTTTATTGATTTATCAAAAGTAGTTAGCCTATATTGAAAATGCAAATCCATGTGAAGATTGAGATTTGAAGGTTCTGTAGTTAAAGAGAGGGGTCCTTACACAGTTTCTAGACGGTCACAGAATGACAATATATAGAAATTCCCATTATTTAAGTGGCTATGTACACAGCTCGATCCAATCGTGATAATGACTGATACCAATCTGGGACATTAAGTCTAGTGATGAAGGACTTCCGGTCCATTCCAGTTTGTATGAAGAAATCTTTCCAAAAGTTCATGGGATCCTGGAGAACTGTGCTCCGATTCCATAATTTTTTTAATTATTTTTTTTTTATTATTAAACAATCCAAAAAAACTTGCAAATGTCAAATTATATGAACAAATTATCTGAACAAATTATCTAAACAAATTATCTAAACAAATTATCGGAACAAATTATCGGAACAAATTATCGCAACAAATTATTTCGTTTGATTCAAACGCTTTTTTTTTTCTCAAAAAAATAATATAAAAATAACTTCCATATTATTTAAGCATGGTTTGTTTTTTGTTTTCAGAGCTTATTATTCAAGTAAATCCTGGGACAATATCTCCAGGGCTAACCCCAAAACTTACAGTCACATGTTCTATAAGTAATGAGAGCGTTGCCGAACTCAATGCCATCCAATCGCTCTCTATGTCTCGTTATAATGAAACAAGTAAAACTTTTGACGTCCTATATACAATAGACAAAGAAACACTGAGTCTCAAACAGATTGTAGAGCTTAAAGGTGTACAGATTAGTTTTGGAAATCTGTTCATATTGCTGACTATTCCCAGTCCAAGTCAGTATGATTGTCAAACGTACAGCTGCATTGCTAATGGATATAATAAATATGGTAATAATGATTCAATTTCAACAAAGGTGAAGGTAGAAAGCAGAACGAATATAACAGAATATATCAAAGAAATCAATCGTTTGAAGAAATTGGAAGCCAACTCAATAATGGAAGACAATGTACCTTTGAAAAACATTGAAAAGCTTATTTTAGCGAATATGAACATACAAATGTGTTCATTAACAACCAACAAGACATCGGAAGATCTAATTGAAAGTAAGCGTCCTTAATTGTGATATTACGATTTATATTGCTCTTGTATTGTGTGACATGTAAGAGGAAGGAATATCTTAAAGAAAGTTTCAAAATGTGAAAGAACACATTAATTACTAGCATTGCACAGAGGCTACGCTTGTTGATTTTGTCACAGGCTTTACATTTTTAATTGACCGGAACATTCCCATTTTCATTTTTTTTTTAAATTGCAAAACATTTTCCACATTTTAAAGATTCCCCTAACATACGTTTTAGCCCATTGATTATTTTATTTAAGAAAAAAAAGTAAATTGTGTACATATCTGTTTAAAATGATCCCCTAATCAACTAGAACTGATGCTGGCAAGACATAAAATCCTTCTATGCCACAATAATTGTCTTTTATCGACGGTCAAGGATGCGCAAGAAATGTATAAAGGCACTTTTGTAAAAAAAAAAAAAAAAGAACACAACAAAATCGAAGTTGCTTTTCCTTTATATTAGTTTAATGATTATTAGGTGTTGTTGTTGAAAACTCAAAACTTTAAACTCACAAATACAAATTAAATAATAAATAAATAGATAAATTATACATTAGTTGAGTTTTTAAAAAAAGAAACAAAATATCATTAATAATGTTCATTTTAGAGCGATTTTCTTTTCATTATTTATTTAAAGAATGTCGAAAATCAAATAATAATGATTTACCGTTTTTCCCAAATTTCGGCAATCTTATTATAAATCTGTCAAAACCGCGACTTAGCAAGCACCTAAGAGGTAAAAGGAACCTGTGTAAGAAATTGTATGCGAATCCGTTAGGCAGTGAATGATTTCTTTTGATACCTGTGTAAGTGATAAAAGGATATATATATATAAGAAAACACCGTAATGCTCATCAGGGTTTTACGTTCATAATTAATATAATTATTCACATTAATATAATCTCTCTATCTAGAAGCAACTCTACATTTTCGTGTCAATTCTAAAACAATCAAAGAATTGCTCCAGCCGATGATTATGAAATGTACTTTTCAGGTGAGTCGGGTTATTTTGAAAGTAATTTCTCTGAGAACTAGATATAGTAACTAGATATAGTACATTAGCAGCTGGGAAAAAAGGTGGCACTGGTAGATCCACATGGAGAGCAAGTATAAAGGAAGGGTCTCGGATGGCAGATGCCAAACACAACAGTAGTAGAAAGAATGATGAAAATGCAACGGCGCCTTGTGATTACAGATGCCCATCCGGTGACCGCAGCTGTGTATCAAGGATTGGCCTCTTTAGTCATACAAGTTGAATGTCTTTGTAGATGTAAAATACCAGTGAGATGTAGTATGTTGCAAACAATACTGAAAAGTTGTGAGAAATACATCTCATATAAATTTAAGTTTTAAAAAAATGTTCAAGGCAATCAATATCCTTTTGCAATTATCCTGTTTTTATTGGCAATTATTATTGTTGTTCATGTACTATTTGCAGGTTTCCAAGAATGACGCAAGTCAAAACTTCACAGTTCACTATATGTACATTCGTCATGGTAATAAGGATACGACAATTCGGACAATATTTAGAATTATAGATACACTTAAGTTTGAACATCTCTTGTTGACGTTTATTAAATTGTGTTGTTTTCATTTTCATTTATTGATTTACGTAAACAAATTTTTTTTTGGTTTGGTTTTAAGTTTATTATGCTATTCAAAATGTGCGCTAAATGGATGTCAGCTCGTAAACTGCAAGCTCTTTTGTATATCCGGTGTAAAGAAGAATAATAATAAGGCTTTTCTTCTGGTTCGAAGATTAATAAGGAGTACAACTTTTCACGTTTAATGATTCTGATATAGACCCTCCCCCCTCCCCCCACCACCAGAGGTATATTACGACAAAAAAAAAAGTTTGGGTATCACTGGTACAACAATCAACAAATATAGCATAGTACATTATCAGAATGAAAGAAAAACAAAATTGATTATTGTCAATGAACGTTGAATGGTGTAATACTGAGTTCTTGCTTCCTGAAGTAGTCTAGACACGTGACAAGACAAATAGTATAAACTGACTGAAGCTCGTTTCAGCAGACAAACATGAAGTTTATTTTACTACAATAATAATACACTGCACTCCTTGTTAGTGCTACAAGTCAAGAAATAATAAACAATCCTATCCGCATAGCAGCGATATCAAATGTAACAATCACGTCCGCATCTCAGCGGGTAACAATAAGAACAATTACTACTAGTGACACTGGAGCTTCAACTATAGATATCCATTGAAATACGAATAATACCTTAATATTCAATAAGCACATAATGAAATCAACTCTCAAGTATAATTAATCAACAATCATTAGTCCATCGACTTTCATGCTATATACATATATACACCAGTCCAGGAAGCAACGTCCAACCTTCCTGGACCGGGAGCAAGACCTTACTGACTTGACTTGACTGAACTCAAAGTCAACTTTATTCATTCTACTTCCTGTTTTCTACATCAGGAATTCCACGTGTCTTTTAAACTCTTAACATGACGTGAACTTTAGATCATGCAATGTCAACTAAGACTGTGACATTTAAAAATTAGAAAACACTTAATTTCTACTTTGTTATGTGCGATTTTATACCTAAAGTACATGCAGAGTAGTTTTTTCCCAAACTTTGTTCTGCTGAACCCTGATGATCCCCGAGGCCTGAAAAGGTGTTCAACTTAGGAAATTAATCGCTGTAAAAAAATAAGCAAAGTATTCAGTTAAATACTCGGAAAGTATTCCGTTAAGGAAAAAGTTTGGAAAAAACTTATTTAGAGAAATGTATAGATCTGTAATCAAGTGATAATTATCATTACTATTGTAGCTTTAAGAGCTTTGATAAGTTCACTGGTTTGAATCATTTTGTAGGATAGATGATGAGGGATAATTAATTGAGGATATTGTTTCAATATCGTGATAGATAACATTTAAAGAAGAAAGTACCGGTTGTTAAATTAAAGTCAACTTCCTACTCGACGTGTGACTTTTATGTTAACTCTTTCTCTCCGTAATTATTTACCACTTTCTGTTGGAATCAACGTTGGTATCGTCAGTTAGGAGAGAAAGAGTTAATAAGGTCATGCTCTAAGTAGGGTATGATAGTCCTTCTGGTGGCGCCCTATTCCAGATCACGGAAACTCACGTGAAGCGATTGTTTTAAAAGGCATTAGGTTTTTTTTTTTATTTATTAAGTTTTTGTTGGTCATATTTATCTTGGGGGCGCGGTGGCTGTGTGGAAACACAAACTCAAAATCGTCCCCCGAAGTGGTCCAGTCAGGCATTTAAACAGGCAGGTTTCGGACAGACGGACGGACGGACAGACAGACCACACAAAACTAATAGCGTCTATTCCCCTTTCTGGAGCCGCTAAAAATAATATTTTTATTAACCTTTTCTTCAGAGACCAACGGAGTTCTGGCCACCATTTCAAGAGATCAACAGGTTGGAATCAGTCAGGACACAAGTTTGAGTCAAGTTCAAGGCCAACTCTCTGACCAAGATTTCAATATCTCTTATCTTCAGGTGATATGGATAAAGCCAAGTCCTTCACAGTCTGGCAAATACGTGTGTGGAGCCAACATCGTCAACCAGGAGGGCCAACTGGAAAAGTTGAAGGCTTCACTAGAAATAACAATTGAGAAAACAAGTTTAGATGATTTGGTTCCTATTGTGATCGATTTACTAACAGAAAGAACTAAGGTCAGACATATACTGGAGGCTAGCAAGAAGGAAATAATCGAAATAAAGCAACAAGTTCGTTCAGGTATGTTCTCCCTTCGGATAAAACAAGACAGTAGAACAAAAACAATTTGATCCATATCACTTTTGCTTATTAGGGAGTCAGGTCACTTGATCCCTGGTCACTTCATCTCCGATTAATTTTTTTTCTTGGTGAAGTAACTCACTGTGAAATTATGATAGGACTTTCAGGACTTATTTTATCTAATATATTAATATGTTTATTTAGAATCTTCTTCTTCTTCGTTCTCATTGTTATGTTGGAGTGTTCAGATGACTAGACCATGAAATGAGATGAACTGCGCCTTGGTTTCCAAATCAGGGAGCTCTCCATATAGTTTTCTTTCTATTGGGGTGTTTTGGGGCCAGTGTCTTATACGGGTCTCTTGGTAAACAGAGCAGTTTTGGAGGACGTGGTCAGCATTCTCTGGTGATACTCCACATGGGCAGATTTCACTGGTTTCAATTTTGAGCTTCCGGTACATGTGTTGTCGCATTCTGGTGTGTCCGGTCCTGAGTCGAAAGATTAGACGTTGGTCTTGTCGGGATAGCTTATAGTAAGCGTCATCTTTCTTGTGATTTGGATGAGAGCTCGTCCATTTCTCATTTTTTTTTTTTTACAATTATTTTTTTTCAATTCTTCTGGATATAGTGCAGAGTTTATTTGTGAGTTAGTTCTTCCACTCTTGGCGAGTGTGTCAGCCTTCTGATGATTGATAATATTGTTGTAACTCAGCTCCCGCGCCACACTGATAGTGCGCATGAGAGCACCATTCAACACAAGTAGTATAAGACATGTTGATACTAGAAAGAAGGACTGTTGTAGATCCGGCTGGAGTGATCTGCAAGCTATTGAGGTCGGAGATGTCTTGGCTCAAGGGCCGTCCTTTGTGCCATGTGTGAACTGTATTGAGGACCTGGATAAATAGCTGAAGTCCATGCCAGTTTTTTCATACTAGCTGTAATACATCGTCTGTTATTACGTCCTTGCTTTCGTTGCGTGCATGCCTTAGAGGCTTAGATTTACAACAATATTTTTGACAGTTATTATAATGTTTATTTGTCCCCTCTTTTCTCTCCCTTTCCTATTTAGAAAATCTTATATTATGTGTAAAGTAAAGTAAAGTTCCCCTTTACGATCTTGCGCTCTATAAGGCAGATGATGTTTTTGTTAACGAGCAAGGTGTCACGTGGCCAGCACATCGACCAACCACCTTTACTCTACCTTTACCATGTCAGGTACCAATTAGAGTTGGGTGTATTTAGGTCGCTTTGAAAATCCCGAAATTCAAAATACCAGTCTTCACCGAGATTCGAAACTAGGACCCCAAGTTCGGAAGCCAAGCGCTTAACCACTCAGCCACCGCGCTTCTAATAATATACGTAAATAAGTAGAAATATTTTTATTTGGTGTAACTATTTGTATTAGGGTGCATCCGTTGCCTTCCGAGAAAAAAATATATAATATAATATAATATATATATATTTGATGTAGGGATGTCAATATTATCCTGCGCATATTGCGTGATCAAAGGTTAAGGTGTGGTGGAAGTAGGGAAAATCTACTGAGAGACAGAATAACGATTAGAATATTTATAAACATGTTGCTGATAAGTAAACGTCTGTCGTCCATCTTGCACTTTATCTTGTTTTGTCAATAGTTTTTTGATGAATATAGGCGCGTCATTTTTTTTTTGGTTGATATACATTTTTATTTCTTCTAAAAAATGCTGACTTTAACCCTCCCCTGAAGACGATTCATATTTCGTATATACGCTTCGTTTCAATCCCAGTTATAACATTAAAGTAATACATTGTGGCACTGAAGAACACACAATGAAGAAATATGAAAAGCAAAATGTAAAAATCCCTTTAACAAAAATGTTACGATTATATTGCTTAATAATGTAGACGTTAGTTCCCTTATTCAATTTGAAACAAAATAATAAATTACCAATAGCTCTGTGAAAAAATTAATTTAAAAAATATTTTTCTTTAAGTTTGTTTTTTTGTTAGGTACAATAATAAATAAGTGTTTAAGGTTTCAACTGTATCCGAGGGTGGGAATAGGAAAAGTAATTATTCTAATCCCTAATTGTAAAGCCATATCTGTGAATACTGACTGACTAATTTCCCTTGGCGGGAGCAGACAGTACTTTAAATAACCAGTAATTCATTCACTAATTGGTTACTTTTTTTTTTATTCATGTCTTGTTTATGCCAATGAATAATTGTGCAAAGTTTAAAACTTGTTCCTAGAGTTGGGTGTAGAAGAATTAAAGTGTAAAACATTTTTTGCAAGAAAGAATGAGTTGATACAATCTTTGTACAGGCTATATAAAAAAACAACATTTTATTAAAATGCCTCACATTACAATTTGTTTTAACAAGTGAAAATGGTCGACAAAAAAAAAAAAAACGAGAAAACGATGCGGAGAGACCATAGACCAGCGGTTCTCAACCTTTTATGCTCGGCGACCCCTTTATTACAATCCCCCACTCTGCGGCGACCCCCTCACCCCGATACACAGATACAGCACTAGAAGAGTAGACAATAACAACCCATAGTTTCGATGGTCTTAGACGACCCCTGGCAAATCGTCAATCGACCCCCACAGGTTGAGAACTCCTGCCATAGACACAAATAATACCAAGAAACAAGGAAGAATACGAGAGTTCTGAAAACAGAAAGAACAAAAAATTTTAAGATATACATAAATAATATTTCGCAAGTACTATTCAGGAAGGAATAAACTATTTGATTTTATTTCACAGTGCCAAAGGTGCACGATATGACGGTAAACCTTATAAAAATATACAAACTCGTTTTTACCCATCAGAATAGTTATGAACATGTTTACTCGATGCAAAACAGGAAATATGAGATGTATAACGTCTATGTAGTTGTTGATACCCCACCCTATAAATACACACAATACACTAGACATCTTTTGCAAATGGTAAGATACTATTATACATTTTAATAAATGGCGAAACAACTACAAATATACTGTTGTAAACTGCAAGGTAGGCACTGAACGTACAGATAGGAAGCAATAATAAATGATGTATTTATCATATAAATAGTTGGACTTCCGCTATATAGTCACTGGGAGTAACGTCTTAAGTCCTAATTAATACCAGAACGCAGAACAGACCACCGACACACTTTCCAGTGTCGCTCCAGGTCTCCCAAACAGTTCCCTAGTGTAACACAAGACAGCACTCAGCACCAGACTGTTCAGACTCCCATGACTTCAGCCGGATCTACAACAGTTCTTCTTCCTGTATAAACCTGTCTTCTACTGCTTGTGTTGAATGGTGCTCTGATGCGCACCATCATTGTTGCTGAGGAGAGGAGTTACAACAATACATATAGCTAACATTTCAGTGTTTCTGGTGTTGCTCAGCTTTTCTTTTTTTTAATAATATGATATATATATTTATATAAAGTAAGAGAGAGAGAGAAATACGTTTCTTTTTTTTTTTTTTTTTTTGCTTCTTAGCACTGCACAATCACATTTTCAAAGCGCTTATTGTTTGTAGGACAAAACTATTTCATAATGGTGGAAATACTAGACTTGTGCTCTATGACTTAAAGACTATTTATAAACAAGTCTATCCATTATTTGTTTACACACGAAGAAATTGACTTCTAACAGGGACTATTGAGAAAGTCATTTAGACCACTTCAATAACATGACATGCTCCTGCCGATAAAGATAGTATTCGTTTACAAAAATACATGTAATATATATTATGACCATAAGCTTAAGAAGAATTTAAGACATTAATTATCATGCATGACTAGATTGACCTAGGAACACGCGTAGGACGTAATCATTTTTTTTTTTTTTGAAGTGACTTCTACATTTCATAAGATAAAAAATCCTTTTATCATGCAGACTGGAATTTTAATTTTGAGATATTTAGGGCGCCACTGAGTCTAGCCAGCTGTAATTGGTACCTAAAATAGAAAAGAAAAAAAGGGGTTGGTCGTTGTGTCGGCCACATGACTCCCTCGTTAATATACAAACATGTCTGTAGTGTACGTTTTATTGTTGTTGACACATTTGTTTATTTTCTACAGCGGTCATTGAAAACGTACGCTTAATAAATCACAACAGTTCTACTGCCTTTGTTCTCTACTCTAACATCGAGTTCAGTGGGTGTAAACCTAACCACACATCACAGATCAAGACTTTAGCTATGAACTGTCTGAGAAACGTCCACTGCGCTGCGCTGATGTGCGCTAAAGACCTGACCTGCACCCCTTGCGACAGGTCTGCTATCAGCGGACTTCGGTTTCCAGATCATGGAAGTGAGATGTACTTAAAGAGAAGCCTGGTACTATCACAAGTCGAGAAACGTTTACCCTCATTGGTTTTATCTGAAAGTATCGCTGTGCCGTCTGGTTTAAGGGCTGAGGACTTGGTAAGTATTTCAAGCCATGTCTCTGTTTACAAAAGTGATTGTAAAAATACAATTTTTGATTCCAACTTAAACATAAAAAAAAATAAAGTATATTTATATGTCTCCTTCTGTCTCGGAAGACGTAATTATTATTTATTACATTCTGACCCTTCATTCTTTCGGAAAACGTTTATTGTATCCTTGAATAGGTTCTACCTGGAGTTAGTGGAAAGACTATAGACAACCCGCTAGCCGGAGGAAGGGTAATCTGGGGAAACGCTGTGAGCTCCACCCAGCGGGGTTCGAGGCTAAGCCTCATCGCCAAGGACTAGTTGCGGTATTTAAACCTAAAATGCATATTCTAGCGTATCTAAAGTGCGTTATCCTACTATTAATCCATTTTGGTCGAAAGGCAAATCTGCTATTCACTGCATTTATTAGTTGAGCTCAGCGACTGATAGAAATGTGTAGCCGCTATTGGCTACGCTCAAGGAATTCGGTGACTGTAGTTCGATCTCGATTTTATATTGAAAAGGGGAAAATTTGTTCGCTAAACCATTTGTTTGGGATTTTAAACTAAAAAACATTTGGAGGTTTTTAACCTCAAAACTATCTGTAAGAGGGTTTAAACTCAAAATCATTATAAAAGGTTTTTAAACTTAAAGCCCTCCGGAGGAAGGTTTATCAAAACCCTCCTTGGCTACGCTCCTATAATTTTTTTTTTGCTTTTTTAGCTTGAAACTCCGCTGGAGGAAGGTTATAAACTCAAACCCCTCATGAGGGGGTTTTAACGTAATGCCCTCAGGAGCGGGTGTTAACACAAAACCTCTCTTGGCTACGCTTATAGAATCAGGTGACTGTTGTATGCTTTGGTCTTATATATGTTGAAATTTTGGAGGGAAGTTTTAAACTCAAAATCCCCGTTGGTTAGGCACAAGAGTTTGGTGCATTTTTTTTGTTTTATAAAAGAGGGGGATTTTAAACTCAACCCCTCCCTTTTGCAGTGTTGGGACAAGTGATGACCTAACATTACAAAATCAAAGCAAAAAAATCAGTCACTAAATTCCACATCCCCCAGCGGAGGGATTTCATTTCTGGAAGGGTGGATCAACCCCAAACCTTCCTGGATACGCCCATGTTATACATGCATATATATAATTTTGGCTTTTTTAGCGCTACTTCCATGCTTATAAGCATGCTCAGAGCGCTTTGGTCCAATCTCATTTGTGGACTTTTGTGGAGGGGGTATCTAGGAGTTGGTTTTCCGTGCTGCCTTTAGGCGCTCAGTAAACACAACTCTGCCCGAGTCTGGTGTCGAACCTCGAGCCCCCTTCTAGGTAGCCAAGCCAAGCCAAGTTCAAGCTCACGTAGCCTCTCGACCACGCTATATATATTCGTCCATCGTGGTTCGATGATGACCACTTAGTTATCTAAGAGGGCTGAGGATTTCGCACTGAAGTGGAGTTTTGTGCCAGATCATGTGACTGGGATGTGAGGCCTGAATGTACGTTGCACTCTGGGGAGGGTTACCCCAGCGTGAGCTATTTTAATTAGCCTTACTTTCTTTCTCTGACGCTTTTCTTCTGCCAGCGATATTCTCTTGTCCTCTGCAATTTATGCCTCAGTTTTACCGCATCTTTTGAGAGCCAAGGTTGCAAAGTTGTAAATTTGAAAGAGATTTATGTTCTTTCAAAAATAGTATACTTATTTTTATATAAAAAAATTTGTTCATAAAGAAATGTGTGTGTATGAGCGTGTAGTAAAATGTTTGACATTGATGACATACCATAAAATCCAGGCATTATTAGAAATGGACTAAGAAAAGTAAGGACTAAGACATTTTTACGCTACCATTTACAAGACCTCAAGGGTATTCGTTTTTTCAGAAAAGTAAAAATTCATCTAATATATAATTGTCTTCAACAATCAACCATTTCTGACACCACCAATAAGTCATGAAAAGATAACTAGAGTTACCCCACATAACTTTAGCGGTAAAAAAAAAAGAAAAAGATGGAGAGGGGTGGGGGAGAGAACAAGCAATCTTATCTGTATTCACCCGTCGCTAAATAGCAGTGCCGTTCTAAAGCATTGTGGGGGCCCATGCGAAACGGATTGAGCTGGGACCAGTTTGGGTAGGGATACAGATAATAAGTGAAAATTAAGAGTTTGTATTAGAAAATAAATTCGTCTTTGCATTTATTCATTCTTTACAACGAGTCTTGCGTGTAGCGAAGTCATATATATATATCATAAAAATTATGTTTCCTGCATAGATCACACTCAGTAGCAAAAGTTACCAAATGTTTCAATCTATATTTGAGAATTGTTGACATCGAGTAATTCTTCATTAATTTGAGGCGCGAGAAGCTTCTTTCACTAGATTACACAATTAAGGGTATTGTATCGCGCGTAGAATTGGCCTTTTCAATTTGAATGACACCCCAAAATGACAATTTTGTCTATATTTCAGGAGATTTTTGTGAGTTTTCAATCAATTTTACTAATTTCTGGAGATTACAAAGACTTTTTTTGTTATATTTTTCACTTTCAAAAGACTTCCAGTAGCTCCTGGTAAATAAAAAGCCGCGGGGAATCTGTTATAAGTTATAAAATGTTTTGATTTAATACTTTACACCTAGGATTAGCGTGGGGCCTATGAAAGTGAGGGGCCCACTGCGGTCGCACAGGTTGCCGTGGCCTTAGGCCAGCCTTGCAATATTCCGACGTATGCTACGCCGAAGGTCGACTAGTTTACTATATTTGAATGAATCATAATAAAAGCGAAGAAGATCGGTGTCTTTGTTTTCGGACATTTTTTAGGGCACCAAAGTTATTTATAACATTTAGAAATAATTTTTTTGACAATGAGTCTACGATCTATATTTCTCTATAACTAAATGCTTTCTGGCTTCCTGGTCGTGTGGTATGCGCGCTGAACTGTCGATCGGATATGTCGATGGTCCCGGGTTCATACCCTGCCCGCTGCCATCCCCCGTCGTTCTGCGGGAGGTTTGGACGAAGGAAGTAAATTATCTTCAACAAACAAACATTTTACAAACATCCATTGTGTGTGAGTGGGTTTTTTTTCGCGCTCTCTCATAGATTAATCATATTTTTGAACCTGCATCGCATTTATAGATATTTCGTTAATTCATTAATTAAGATATTTTGTATAATATAACTGTGATACAAGATAAGTTATATTTAATTTTTACTAGATAGGATTGTAACGTTAAGTATATTTGAATGAATCTTTTCAGATTTACTTTAGAGTAACATTATTAAAGTATGACAATTTTTATATCGACCTTTATGAAGACAATTATAACATCAACTACCAGTTCAGAGCGAGATGTGATGATGATCAATGTACCGGTAAAGGCGATTGTTCGGAATCTGCTTGCAAATCTAAGTTTGTTACGATCAATTCCAAAACGTATGGACTTTGGTCACGCTCATTCGTTACTAGGGATTACCCGTTTGTTCTCAATGAGGAGTATGAAATGTACTTACTGATTCATCAAGACTCAGTGGATGTCTACATAAAAGATAAACTTTTCGCAAATTTAAAAACACCAAGAAAACCAGAGGATGTTCGCGTTATTCAATTTGGAGGCACCATAGTTCTTCATGAGCTTAGCCTCTGAGAACTCTCTTCTATGGGACTTTACACTTTACAATTGATTTGAAAGAAGCTATAACTACCAAGCTACATAAAGTTGCTATACTTTTTTTTTTCAAATGTCAAATAAGTACCTTCAAAATATATTATTATTATTAAGAAACCCAAAGCCTAGATATTCTTTTTCCAATACCTCTATTCAAGTCAGAACTTCATGGAACCTTAAGAATCCTGGATCCAGGAACACTTGGTGTATATAGCTGAGAAAAGAATAACTAGATCGTTAGTCACGCGGAACGCTTGTTTGAGTGTTTTATTTTTTGCAAATTGAAAAAAAAAATGTTAATTTGGCTGGAGAGTTATATCTAGGTAGAGAGCCGACATTGCGTAGTTAGACGTACTACCTTAATTATACTATAACTATAACTGAGTAAACTCTAAGTTGTTTCAATTTTTTGAAAGTTTATAAGCGTTGTTTATATTTTTTAAGAAATTCTAATAATGTTTACATTTATATTCTAGATATAGAAGAAGATCTAGACTAGATTTTAAAAGTTATGAATCAGAATTTTAGGTCTAGTGTTAGATTTAGATGTCCATATAATGATGATACCAACAAATGATCGCTAAAGTATACCTTGCAAGCTGGCCACATCGAAATATACGTAGCAACTGACTGTGTTACGGGTTCGATACCCAAATTGAACCAAACATTTTTTAATTATTTTTCTTTTATTATATTACTACCCATATATTTCCCACCGACCGCGGGTTTTAATGGACCTCATTCACCAATCGTAACAAAACAACATTTAGCCACGTTATAATATTGATAAAACAATAAAAAATTACGTATCACGTGACAGCCTTTATGTATTGCGTAATTTGTATAGAAGATATAGAGAACCACGTGGCAAAATATTGTTTGTTTACGATTGGTGAATGAGGTCCATTGGCGTATCACTGATATAGTCACAGATAACGAAATCCGAAATAAAGACTTGCAAGGAAAGGTTTAATATAGTTTTAGACTTACTTTTAAATTAGACTCATTTGTTTAAATTAGGTAAAATACATGTACTTTCACTAAACATTCTTGATCTATCAGTTTAAGAGTAAATTCCAATAGTATGTCAGTATATTTAATATCCCCCATATACATCCTCATCTTGCCTTATTGTATGTCAGTATATTTAATATCCCCCATATACATCCTCATCTTGCCTTATTGTATGTCAGTATATTTAATATCCCCCATATACAGCCTCATCTTGCCTTATTGTATGTCAGTATATTTAATATCCCCCATATACAGCCTCATCTCGCCTGCCAAATCTTAGTGTGATTTCACTCTGTATGTAAAGGTGTGCGCGACACTTGAATGTAACTATTAAATGCAGGTTAGACAGCTAAGTTCACATTTCACAGCTATAGCGAACAATTTCGTGTAAAAAAATTTTTGACGCACAAGTTTGAAGGTTTATTTTATAAAATAATGAAATGAATAGATTATATGGTGTATCTTGAAGTGTTCGCGAGATGTTTTGTCATGCGCATGCGTGACCTTTCGGTAGTGTCTAATGTAAGAAGCGCGAGAAATCATGAACGGCTATTGTACGTCAAAATGGATAATTAGGGAACGAATTTATGTTCAATGCTTTGAAACACAATTTAAAAGTTAATCTGATTAAATAATGAAATGAGTGACTATATTTTGTATATTCATATTTTCTAGGTTCATATGTTAAAGTAAACATCTATCTTTGCTATGGATAGATGATATCTTTCCCTAGATTTCCTGCTATTACTATTTGGGCCTTGTCTCATGTAAACATATGGTGGTAATAGGTAGCCGAAAATTTAAAAAGATATTTTTAAATACATTTAATAAACGTAAATATTGGGTAATAGTTTAGATGCCCAGATTCCTATACTGACCACCATGTTTTTTTTTAAGCATATTTATCTCCCTTATCTATATTCCACTTTCAAATTGTTCTTATGCTGTCAACTTATGAATTTTTTAGTGTATTTACTGAAATGAAGGTCTAAAAAAATGTTAATAATAAATTGATGAAGTTGTTTCTTCTTTTTTTCAATAACTTTTTTAAAGAGAGTTTTTTGTTCTTATGCTATCATTTTTAATGAATTTTAATATTAGTTCTAATACCTGCTAGAAAGAAAGACAAAACAGCAACAGGAAAATGTTGATAAGTAATTCAAGGGAGGTAGCCTACTATTAAACCTTAAAACAAAAATGACAATGACAATATATAGTAATGAGAAATAAAACTTAAAACTATATATTTTGAAAACTATTTATCTGCGAGGAAATCAAATTACATATTTGTAATCTGCATTTTTTTCTGCATATTCTTAAAATATAAGAGAAACCTGATTTAGCGTTTCTAGTCACGTAAACTAAGACCAAATATTGTTTTAAAAGATTTGGCTGTAAAAGAGAAAACCATTATATCTTAAAATTGGTGTCCGGTAGGAGTCCCTGGCGACTTTCAAGATGATAAGCACCCAGCCATCTTGAGTCAATGATGTTACCAACTTGAAGTTTTGTTTTTATTTTTAGCATTTTTAGCACATTTTTTCTTTTAAGAAAAGCTGCTATTGGCATGCGTTTAAACATAAATTATATAGTTACCGAATATTAAAATAAAGTTAAAATTTTCATTTTGCAAAAATAAAAGACCATGTATTATTTATATTTCAATAAAATGTTTTTTTTTTGTTGCTGCACTTGTTTTTTTCGTCTTTTTTTGGTAAATTAGCCTATAAATAGACCTAGACCAATATAACTATGGGGATGAGTGTGTTAGTGGAGTGATGGGGTGAGTACTTCTGTAAGTGTGCAAGTGAGTCATTATTAAGTCGTTTCTGTCTGTGGAATATTATCTCTAGAGATAATGCTTTGCCTTTGCAAATATTTATGTGATAAACAACGTCTTTTAGACTGGACCTCAGAGGCGGCCTTAGCTGAACGAAATGCCACGGGCGAGTGGCCGGTAGCCATAAGCATACCGCAACACGTCATGTTAACGGACTCGTACGCCTCTAAAGCTGTAGGCCTTATTGTTACAAAACTTATTAGGCTACTAGGGGTGAGCTGAGGGGCGCGGTGGCTGAGTGGTAAAGCGCTTGGCTTCCGAACCGAGGACCGGGGTTCGAATCCTGGTGAAGACTGGGATTTTTAATTTTGGGATCTTCGGGCGCCTCTGAGTCCACCCAGCTCTAATGGGTACCTGACATTAGTTAGGGAAAAGTAAAGGCAGTTGGTCGTTGTGCTGGCCACATGACACCCTTGTTAACCGTAGGCCACAGAAACAGATGACCTTTACATCATCTGCCCTATAGACCACAAGGTCTGAAAGGGGGCCTTTTTTTTTTTAGGTGACTATACTGCCATTCTAAAAAATGCCCGGTGGTCCCGCACAGAATGGACTGGTAGGGACGTTGCTAAATGGTCCGTAAATGAGTTCATCTAGTCCTTTTTTCCTCTTCATTTTTTATGGCTATCGATAAGAACGTTAAACAAGAACTAGAATTGTACACAATCAAAAGCAATGTTTCAGCGACTAGTTTGTTGGACACCTTCAGATGCGTGAAACTGTGTATTTACATATTGAGCCACTCGGACTTCCTATTAGGTGTGCTCCGTATAGTACTTTTTTTTATTCGGCCGGAGCTGGATATGACCGGACAGTAAAATTTTCTATTCGGCCGGAGCTGAATATGACCGGACAGTAAAATTTTATATTCGGCCGGAGCTGAATATGACCGGATAGTATATTTAACTATCATAATTACATCAATGGTAAAGAGCAATTTGGATTTCAAAGGTTAAATACACAATCTGTGTTGTATAGTTGGTAGGTTTTTGTGTTCATGTATTGGAGACCATCAATTGGTCAAAAGGCTTGTGTTTTAAAAGCCACAAACCGCCTCTGGTCTGACCTAATACTGATAGTGGCTTAGTATATATCTTAAGTAATACCAGCAATAACGAGGAGTTACTTTACAATCTAAAATTATTGAGAACATGGTTATCAAATCAAGACAAACATAACACATGAGTAAGATTCGAAGTTAACACGTTAGAAAAAGTAAATAAAAATAATATTTATTTACAAAATAATGCATAATGCTAATTTAATATAATAATATAATAATAATATACACATACTTTAAAAGTTAAAGCATTAAAGCACAGCGAGATAAAATGAATGTACATAACAAGTTCTAAGTTTCAACTTAATTCATTAGTTGTTAAATTAAAATTGAATTATGTTTAAGAAAATTGAGCTTTCAGCATTGTCTGCTATAAGTTTTGTACGATAGTCATTGATAATTCGTCCAGCGAGGCTGAACAATCTTTCCGATGGCACACTGGTTCAGCTCCCTAGTGGACGTTTCTCTCCAAGGAAACAAACTTAGTACCATCATCTGGCGATCTCTAAACAGTGTCAATATGTCTTAACAACCTGCGCTAATCCATTCTGGATTTAAAATAGTCAATATCTATAAATAGATTAAGTATCATGGACTAAACAAATAAGGAATGAGGGGTGTTGAGCAGAGGCGTCACTGGGACGGTGTCACCAGGTGGGCTAAGCTCAGGGTTTCATCTTACCTTCCAAGGAAGACGAAATCTTCCCCTAACAAACAAAGCACTATTTTTTTTTTGTTTCTTTATGTTCAACATAAAAACTGTAAGCTAATTAATTGATTGGTTACACCCGAAAATGGTTTTCGATTCTATTTTAAAATGTGTGTTGTTTTAGGACATGGTATCAAAAGTGATTACAAAAATTGATTTGAGAAACATTGAGGTTTTCATTAGAGATTATTTAAGAGTTTCTTATGGAAAAGATTCTAAATTATACCAGTGTTTTTCAGCTGCAAATCAAGCACTGAACAGGTGTACGTCCTCCGAAACATCGTTGAGCAAGCCTGCCTACAAAGTATGTTGATCGATTTTTCTAGATTAAAAAAAGTTTGATAGCGTGAATTGGAATCACTCAAGAAAATATCAAGAGAAAAGGGCATGTAGCAACAATTTGTCCAAATTCAGCGACATGTGTAAAGCAAATCAAGCTGTTGTTTCACTGTTGTAACACCGAGACGGATATGAGATTATGGTGTATCTTATCTCAATTTCTCTGTCTTGTAGCCATCAACGATGTCATAGAAATACATTAAACTGGCTGCATTCGGGCTCCCATGGCGTAAACCAAACTAAGTTGAATTTAGCAGACAACATAGCATTACTTTGAAATACAATTCAATGTATACACGAGATGACAAACAAAGACGCCCTTAAATGTTCAGAGAGATGATTTATTGTTTGTAGCCTGAGGTATTGAAAAAAAAAAATCCCTTCCCGCTACATGCCATCAATTATCTCCAGCATGGGCGTAGCCAAGTTTTTTTTCGTGGGGGGGGATTTTTTTATTTCCCCCTCCCCCCGGCAAACAATATATTTATATGTATGTATATGTGTGTGTGTGTGTGTGTACATAATCTTTATTACATACTGACCCTTCATTCATTCGGAAGACGCTTATTGTGCCCTAGAATTTCTTCCTGGAGTTAGTGGAAAATTCAATGTGGTCCACCTCTACAGTGTCCACTTAGAAATTTTTAGATGACGTGACAGATTCTGAAGCAGTATTACCTAGTGACAGGTAACGAGAAAATTTTTAAGGATTTCAAAGTCAGGTGATGATAGATTCGTGTCGAAGCTTCATTATAGCAACCTAAATATGTAATTCGCCTATCGTAGTACAATAATGACCACTTTTTGTCATCCAGGGAGCCGAGTATTTTGCACTGGGGTTTTAGGCCTCCTCGTCTAACTGGTGACCCCGGACTATTCGGCTGAACACTGAGCAGGTTATTTCAGCTTGAACTAGTGTCATAGGCTTTGCTTTTTTTCTCTCTCTCTCTGACGCTTTTCTTCCGCCAGCGCTGGTCTTCTGTCCTCTACAATTTCTGCACCAGTTTTTCACAAATGATGTCATCATTCTCTACTATATGCTTCCGTCTCCCAAGTGGCAGGGCCGATGCGAAATGTTTTCAGACATTCTTTGAGTGCGTCCCTTAAGCGATTTCTTTGTCCACGGCTTCAAGAGTATCCAATCTTTTTTTTTTTTAAAGTGGCAAACAAAAAAGTGTTAATATTCTTTGTGTTTCTCAATCCATGTTTGATTTCTAACCATGTAAATGACATTATTACCAAAGTTTAACAGAAGAACATATTTTAAAAGTCTCTATATCTTCTAACAAAGACATTTAAAATACAAAATATTGACAGACATTTGGTAGAAGGCATTTGTACGTTTTTGAGAAACACTGATTTGGAGTTATTTTCTTTATATATTATCGATTCGGAGATGTGAAACAAAATGACTTATCAGATCTCCTGTTTTTATTTTTTATTTTAATTTTTAAGATCAGGTAAAGGGTTCTTTAAGCAATAAAATACAATAACGTAGAAAAAGAAAAGAAAGCGATATGAATCAAACAATAGGTTTTAATTGAAGAGAACACCAAAAGAAAAAAAAAACCACTAAATATGAGGAATATTTGGGGAAGCGTTTGACATAATCTCAGAAGCTAAACACTATCTTGCCAGACAAAATGAAACATAACTGTTGCCAACTCATTTAAAACAATTAGTTTGTGGAATAAGCAAAAGAGCTACAAAATGTTATTTTAGTGCTAAAAGGTGGACTAAAAAATGCCTATATTTTAAAATACATCGATTATCAAAACATCCTTCATTCTGAACACCGGTTACACCAGAATGCTAGCTAATTAGAGACCTATAATTATTAATTATCCTTCATGGGAAATCACAAATATACGTTGTTAAAATAGACTCTTTCTTAATGACATCAAATAATTTTAAAAATTTGAGAAATCTGATTTTTCATGACCATAAAAGTCCGCAGAATATTTTTAAATATAATACTATCTATAATATATACACCGGATGGAAGAAATAACTTACTTTTTATACATTTGCCTATATATATATTTATATATATATATAAATATCTCCAGGGAAAAACACACTCCATTGAATTAAATCACATATTCACAGAAATAGGTCTCGTTTCTTGAGCATGCAGTTTCATCTAAACCTTGGTAAATTCTCAAGAGTATAATGCAGTCAGAGTTGTTCAAATTGTCTGGCTGTCTAGGTAGGAACAATGTCATCTCTGTTGGTTTAGCAACGTCACCATTGGACCAGACGTATATTCCCTCGTTTTGTACATCGTCCAAGCCTATCCAGACGCTACTAATGTTATTGTCTTGTCTTATATTCAGTATCAAGTCCTTTTTGGTAATTGTTTTTATCATTACCAGTCGGCCTTGGATGCTACTACAGAAGGTATTCGCCGCGGAGAAGGTTGATATTGACTTTGAGATGAACAGACAGAGGCCGTAAGTTCTCATGATGGTCGAGTTGTATCCCAGAGAAACGTCGCAGTACTGGGTACTCTGCGAGTAGAGGCTATCTCTGGATGAAGCTTTAATGCCAGCTGACCCTAGGTCAGCTCCCCCAAGACAAATTTTGTTCTCGCTGTGGTATAAGAAATGCTGACACGTCTGTGCATGTGTAAGGCACAGAGCGGAACACTGCAGCCTGGAACGTGATAAAGAGTTATTGTATGTAGGAAGTATCCCCAAAGTATTTAATGTCTCTTTGTAAGAACTGACATTGGCTACATAGAAAGCTTCTGCCCATTGAAACAAGAACGTTATGGCTAGGAATGTCAAAAACATTGTTTGAAAAAGCACACGTCTAAGTGCCATTTATTTAATAGAAAAGCTACCTAATGAAGCAGTACTTTTAGCTCAAATTCTATATTTATTATCACATAGGATATTATAATTTTGTTATAGTACGTATAGTTAAAAGGCAGAAGTACACAGTCATTAATAACGTTAACAAGAGAATACTTTTGAACCGCCAGTGAAAGTTAAAATAGTACAGAAACACACTAAATGTGAAGACTTAAAATACAGAACACAATCCTTGACAATGCTATTGCTTGTGTCTGTCTGTAGATATACGTTTGTACGACATTATTTGTCGTTTATATTTGTTTCACAAAGTTCAAAATGAAACCATACAAGGAAAAAAAAAAATTATTAACATTCTCTCGACTAATAGTGAAATACATTTGTGTAGAAACTCTAAATATTAAAATTAAACAAATAAATGGGAAGATATAGTTTACCCACATACATTCTCGGAACGTTTTTGTTTTTTTTTGGTTTGGCTATGCTATGTTCTCGTTTTTGTTGTGGTACAAAAAAATATAATCAATTCCACTCTATTATAGTTCAATGTAAGTTTAAAAAAAAACGCATCGCCTTGGAAGAACGTGCTTTTTATAATGCAGATTTTTAAATATATTTTTTAATATCTGTTATAAAATTATTGTTTTTTTTTACTCATAATAAAAGAAATATTTTCTTTTGCCTTCATTGATTCATACTGGTTCTTCGTGGAACTCGAACACTACCTGTCTCGGGGGCATGAGATATCTTTGGGCCAACATTTGCTGACAACATTAAAAATAAACAGAGACCCACACACAAAAATGACGACTGCGTCAATGCATCTACTTACAATGACCACTAAAGTATTGTTAAACGAAAACTATTTTTCTTATTTAGCCAACATAAACAGCAGAAGAAATAATTATATTTATTTAATCAAGTTTTTAAGCTAAGAATTACAATTTTTCTTTTTTATCTAAAAAAAAACCCGGGAAATATTGATTTCCCATTTTAAACTGTAGTTGGGTCCCGATAATTTCAAAATGCCAATCCTTAGTTCCATAATATATCACTATATTTATTCTGCTTAGTTTAAGTTGAGCTAACAACAATAATTATATACTGTGAGCTTTAGTGAAAATTAAGTGAGAATTATCGCTAGACGAGAAATGAACTGAACATTTGTGCAATTACGTTTTGTTTTTGTATAATACTTAATGCTACTATAATACTAAAATAAAAGTATATTCTTATAAAGCTTACAATAACTCACTCTGTCTGTCTGTGTGTCTGTCTGGTAAAACGTTTGAACACGTTATTTCTCCCACACCTATTCTCGGATGAAGCTGAAACTTTGCACAATTATTCACTGGCGTAGACAATGCACGAATCCAATTTAAAAAAAACAAACCAATAAGTCAATTAATTACTGGTTTTTAATTATTATTTACTACCAACAAGGGAAATTTATGACTTCAGTATTCACATATATGGGTAAATATGTCGGGTTTTGTCCCCTTAAATAACTGTACACGATATTTCTCCCACACCCTTTCTCGGATCAAGACTTAAAACTAAGCTGTACAACTGGAAATGATCTAGCCCAGGGGTGGGCAACCTTTTTGTATAGAGGGCCGCATTAACAAAATTTTGGGAGTGGGGGGCCGCATATATATATATATATATATGTGTGTGTGTGTATACTTACAACTTAGAAATATACGCTAGTTAACTGTATACTGTCTTTTAATTCATATTTATACAGTATCATACATTCACTTTTCCTTTTTTTTTTTACATTCCAAATTGAGGAATTACTAGAGTTAGCAATTTCTGAAACCAATTTAACAATTTTTTTTTAATTTGCTATTGTCTTTTCATATTACATTTCACCACAAATGTACAGTTGTACTTAATGTGAGGAGTTTAACTATTTACGCTCGTGCGTGATGTTCCTGAATTGTGGAGCTAGCTTTCTAGTTGTTATACTTGTGACTGCTGTCAAATTATAGTCATTCACCATTGACCTGTGATTACACTTGTTTATTTTCCACAAGAAAAATACTTGTTCACATATGTATGTGTACCAAAATAATGTTAAAACTTAGTTGCAAAGTTTTTTTAAAGAGTGGAAATACAGCTTCTGGCACCCATTAAGCTACCGTGGAAGTACTGACTTGAGCTTCTCTTACAGGTTATAATTTGCATGGTGTTATGTTCTCTGGAGCTGAATCAGCTTCTGCACTAAATGGTGAGCTGATGGTATTGAAAACTGGTTCTTGACGTCTTAAAATTTGCCTTTATACATTTCATAATTAAGGAATCCAAATAAGTCTGGTAATATTAACCATTTCACTAGAAATATTTTCACCTTTCAACAAAGGAAAATGACAAAACCTATTTTCCTCTGCTGGCCTGGAGAAATTGGAAAGCCTTGTTTGAAAAATTTAAAATGCATTACATAAGCAAGCAGCCCATTGCAATAGCTACCATGAA
Source organism: Biomphalaria glabrata (assembly GCF_947242115.1). Taxonomy (NCBI): domain Eukaryota; kingdom Metazoa; phylum Mollusca; class Gastropoda; family Planorbidae; genus Biomphalaria; species Biomphalaria glabrata. Next base: position 31,248,637 of record NC_074723.1, read on the forward strand.
AAACATAAAATGTCTTCCACTCTTCATTAGAAATATTAGTTTCAAAGTCAGAGTCAATATCCTTCTAAGATATGGACATTTCTACTTTGAGAATTTATATTCTTCTCATTAACTTGCCCATGCTAAGCCAGCGGATGCATCGGAGTATTTAGTTTATATATCTACAAGTACTTTTCTAAACTGCCTGTGGTTATGACCGTAAGTCTGATGTTTTTATTCATATATTCTCTTCCGCATAATATGATGTGAATTCAAGCAGCTTTATGCAAACCTTTGAGTTTATGGTTGGGATATTCTTTAAAAAAAAAAGTTTTTCTGAGTCAAAGATCGAGGTCCATCAGTTGTTACACTTGCCATCTTGTTCCAATCATACCCAACATTCAAAACAGTTCTTCAAAGCATTGAAGAAATACTGGCCTGAGATTATGTCTTTGACTTTATATAATGAGAGAGTTTCGATAATTTGTAGTGAAATTTAGAATTCTTTTAATAGATTATGATTTTATATGTATATACTGTGGGTACACATGATTTCTGTAGGTATTCGCGGGCCGCATAAAACACTTCAGCGGGCCGCATGTGGCCCGCGGGCCTTAATTTGCCCACACCTGATCTAGCGTGTAACTACTAACATTGAGAGAAGTGATTGAGAAGAACGAGAGAGTGTACTTGAAAACATAGGTTAGATGTCACAACATGTTTATTTGATCTAATGATCATTACGGTGAGATTGTGTTGATCAGACAATTGCCTTTCTGATGTTCGATCTCACATTGTTCTCTCCTTTTTAACAGTTACTGAACACTTAACTCTTTCTCTCCGTAATTATTTACCACATTCTGATGGGATCAACGTTTGTATCGTCGGTTAGGAGAGAAAGAGTTAACAATAGCGTGATGCCGGAGATATAAATGTTAACTATAATTTGAAAACTGAGATCTTTTTACAATAGATACAAAGCTTTTATTCTGCAACTAGAAATCACTTAAATAACAAACACACTCCAGAAATGTACAATACAATTCAATTTTAACTCATTGCTACCGTCGTTTCTGTCCCCCAAATGAAATGCATCCCTTTAACTACTTTTTACTATCTCCCTTAACCGGCCTTTTTTAAAACTATCCAAACTTTTCTGGACTTTCCACCATTACTTCTAAATTAAATTTTTAAGCTGAAGGGAATTACGTGATTAACATACCGCCAAGACACTGCATTGCAAATATTCAACCAACGAGAGAATAATAATTGGTTATTCAAAATGGCAATGCACGCTTTTTCTCTGTAACAATTCTTATTTTACAGATAGAGCTTAGAAAAGAGAAATTTCTCACAGCAATATTTGCAGATAAAATACATGTTTTTATTTAAAATAAAATGAATTCCTTGATACACATGCATTACTAAGCATTTAGATTTGTGTTGCGCACATTAAACCTCTATTTATCGTATCTAACAAAACATAACTGAATTTAAAAGATAAACCAATTAGTAAATTAATTAAAAGTTTCACTTTTCAGACCTTGCATTCTCTGGAGCAGATGATGTTAAGATCATCTGTTTCTTTTGCCATGGTGTCATGTGGCCAGCTTAACGACCAACGGCCTTTACTTTCCCTAACCAATGTCAAGTACCTGTTAGAGCTGTGTGAACACAGGGGCGCCCAAAAAAAAAAACTTAAGGCGAATAACAAAGTAAAAAATGATAGCATTAGAGACCTACTATTCGGAGACGACAATGTCCTTAATGTCTCCAAGAAGAGGACCTTCAAAAGAGCTTATCTTTCTTTATCCAAAAAAAAAAGAAGTGTTGCACCAACTTCCTTCAAAACAATCATACTAGAAAATGGTTAAAAGTTTGTAAATTCGGAAAGCGCCTTATCAGCAAATACCGACCTAGTTAGCAAGGTAGACATTCGAATTGCACATTCCAGACTTGAGGAACAAGTGCGGTCATGGAGATGAATCAGCATATCCACAAAACTGAAAATCTACAGTGCTGTAGTCCACCCTTCACTCTTATATGTATCACAGTTCTGGACCTTATACTTCCGCCACATAAGAATTCACTCTTATATGTATCACAGTTCTGGACCTTATACTTCCGCCACATAAGAATTCACTCTTATATGTATCACAGTTGTGGACCTTATACTTCCGCCACATGAGAATTCACTCTTATATGTATCACAGTTCTGGACCTTATACTTCCGCCACATAAGAAAGCTAAACTCCTTCCACCTAAGCTGTCTAAGAAACAATTCATTAAGTGTACTGATTTAGCCACATATCAAACGTTTAAATCCTGCAGTTATCAAATATAAACAGTATCCACACAACAGAAACAAAAATGTGGGACATGTAGTCCGTATGCTAGAAAATCTCCTTTCCAAAACGACTTCTTTATGGGGAGCTGTGTGCAAGAAAGCGTTCTAAGAGAGGTCAACACAATCTTTACAAAGATCCCCTTAAGAGCACTTTCTCAAGGAGTGTGATATTGACATTCACGGCTGGAAAACACTAGCTCTTCATTGTTTCTCATGACGTGAAGCTCTCAGTGTTGGAGTCTCAAGATACGAGGCAGGGAGAGCGACCAGCATGAAAGAACGCAGCGCTAACAAAAGGCTGAGAGAGGAAGACGGCTTATCTGCAGTAAACTCCACAAGCGTATGCATTGAATGTAGCCGGCTTTTTAAAGCGATGAATTGAACTTTATAGCCATATACGAGTTCATAAGAAATTAGTAATATGCTCATACAGGACCACCAAGAGGATTAACACAATTAACACGATATAGAACATCTGTATCAACAGTTTTAAACCCATTATATCTCTTTTAAAAACAAACTCTTCAAAATAAAAAATTCAAATATTGCTTGGTCTCAAATTTATTGGTGAAAATTCAATATATTTTATACATTCAATAATTATGAAATTCTATATGAATTTTGCAAAAACAATTTTACTTAGTTGATGATTGAAAGGGAAACCAATACAATATTGATTGCTATTTCTTACAACGTAATTTCATCTGGTTTAATAATTGCCCTCGTATGTACTCAATCACCAGGCTCTTCATTTCTACTCCTTCGTGTTTCTTTCATTAAAATTATCTGACTAATCTATCTACTGTTAAAGAAATCAAAATGTTATAGCTCTTTAACATAGAAGACAGAAATAATGCTTTATGTAAATAGTAATAACTGTTGATAAAATACGAAATTATTTAAAACCGAGCTGATGCAAATAAATTTACAAATCATTACATACAGAAAATTTTATCGCAAATTCTTGTTCACAGTTTTTGTTTTACAATTTCTCTTTCAGCTTGTAACTTTTTAACGGGAAGAGAGATCAGAAACCTGGTTCTCGAAAAAGGCTTTAAACATTTTCCAAGAAATTTTACAGTTTGTTTTTTCTTTTGAGGAAAAAAAGTTCCCCTTTCAAACATTGTAGTCTATAGAGAAGATGATGTAAAGGTAATCGGTTTTTATGGCCCACCACGGTTAACGAGGAAAACAATAACCTAATTTCCAACAAGGAAAAACTCTGGTTTGACGGTTTAAACTTTTGAAGTAGAAAAAAATAACAATTTAATTAGGCCTAGAGGTCTAGACAATCTATATCTTAAACGCACATATATCAACGGGTATTTCCGGGTGTGTTTATTAAAAAGTGAACTAATAAGATAGACGTTTATGATTGATATGACAACATAGGTGGCATTGTCGTCACTTGGTCTTAGGAGAGGACTCCAGAACGCGAGACTGAAAGGTTGTGTTATTGTAGTGAGTTAGATTTTGTTACAAAATATTATTACTAAAGTCTACTACTTTTATATTATAAAGTTGTACTTACTATCTTCCACTAAGAAGTTATTAAAGTTTCAAAAAGTAAAAGTAGTTAATATATAAAATACGCCTACAGCGGTTTAGTTGTCTAAAAGCAGTTTGGGGCTACAAGTCAACAAAAGGTAACAACCAATACATAAGTACCATAAATATACAAATATCTAGAATAATACCAATTCATTTTACTTCTGTAATGGAAATAGTTGTAGTGACACAGTTACTATATGGCATGTGTGGCCAATTGTGACATACGGGCAAGAGGGTGTGCCTGTCCAATTAGTGGACTGGAGAATAGTCACGTGGGCGTGTTGTCAAGAATGAAAAGAAAAAACATCTAGTGGATTTGCTTGTGTATGAATGTTAGCTTACATGATATTATTATTAAATTATTTGCGATTAAAAGGGACTTCTATAACCACAAGAATCCTAGTCAATGCTGTTGATGTAAACCTTACCGCCATGGCTAAAATACTGCAAGCTTTCTTTATAATTAATCATGTTTGTAATAAACATATTTTATCGTTTTGTTAGCTGTCATATTCAGATACTTTGAAATCTTGTGGGGTTTTTTTGGTTGCATACGCTTAAAATCAAGTTATCGCGTACGTTTAAAATCAAGTTATTGCATACGCTTAAAATCAAGTTATTGCATACGCTTAAAATCAAGTTATTGCATACGTTTAAAATTAAGTTACACTAAGTCACATATTCACAGATGTAGATCTTTGAACCCGAGCAGTTGACATCATCCAAACCGAGGTATTTTCTTGAGAGGGCAATGCAATCTGAGTCGTTGAGGTTGTCAGGCTGACCAGTTAAAAATAACATCTCTGATTTTGTTGCTACAGTGCCGTCTGACCAGACATACGTTCCCTCTGTCTGGCCATCGTCCAAGCCCACCCATACCCAGTCTATGCTCATATCCTGCATTATCCTCAGCAACGAATCATAGGTGGCGTTGGTTTTTGTTATCACCAGACGGCCTTGTCTGCTTCTGCAAGACAAATTAGCTGCCGAGAAGGTCAGTGCTGGCTTAGAAATAGACAAACACAGGCCGTAAGTCCTCATGATGGTCGAGTTATAGCCCAGCGACACGTCGCAGTACTTAGTGCTTTGCGAGTACAGGCGTTGACCGGTCAAAGGTTTAATGCCAGCTGACCCCAGGTCAGCTCCCCCTAGGCAAAGCTTCTTCACGTTATTATATAGGACATTCTGACAAGACTTAAAGTGTGTAAGACACAGAGCGGAGCACTGCAGCCTGGAACGTGATAAAGAGTTATTGTACGTAGGAAGTATCCCCAAAGTATTTAATGTCACTTGGTAAAAACTGACGTTGGCTACTGAGATAGCATTCATCGAGTGAAGCAAATTAGTCATTGCTAAAAAAGTCCAAAACATTGTTTCAAATAGTAGTGTGAATCAGCAAGTAGAATAAATGCATAAAGTAGCAACCAATTTTTAAACAAGATTTACAATTATTTCCTACAGTTCTCAACGTAGTTTCAATGCGGTACGACTAGTGAAACAACTTTCCGCTAACATACTAACTAATTATAATGCACTAACAGCTATGAACAACCTTCCATCAAGGGCACAATCCATGCGCTGTGGAAATATATCTAGAGTTATGTCTCTTAAAATATAGAGAAAATAAAGGGTGGAAACTCACACTATATTTCTAACTCATGCTAACGCTGTCAATGGCGTCCCTTTGAAAATCTCTAGTTGCTCAATGTTGTTGACAAATCTTGTTTCATATTCATAAAGTTCAAATGGTAAAAATTTATTTAAAAAAAAAACCATTAGTAACTTATTGTCTCATCTTAAACACACAACACATAAGTAGAAAACAAATAACGCTAATGGAAAGAAACAAGTGTATTGAAGAACCTTGGTTCCATTTGGTTTGGTAAACAAATGTTATTGTTTAAATTTTCGAATCCAGTCCAATGCTTTGTGGCTCGTACTGAAGGCAATCAAAGCAGACAATGAAATCGTTTGCTTTGTGAAGCAAGTCTCCACTCAATTTAGTTCCTGCCCTGGGCGCTGCCTGATCTTGCGGCATGCGATGGACTGACGTTCTGTTGTCTCGATGGTCCCGGGTTCATACCCGTTGCTATCCCACCGTTTTAGATTATCTTTAACCTTTAATGATAGCCTGAATCATGTAAAACATTTTTACAAAATTTACTATAACCTTTACTGTTACTCTACTTGGGTTAAAAAAAAAAAAAAACGCCAGAAGGAAGAAATTAGGTGGATAGATGTCCGGGAATTCCCAAAGCTGTCAGAGAAGTTGATCGTGTCTCGCAAATCACGAGAATGTCGTGAGCAGACTTTTCGCTAGTATGAATTGAACTGGTCACGTAGACAATTAAGAGGTACTTTGTGTTGTTCTTTTTACAAGGCTTATATCAAGTCTGTCTGTCCGTCTGTCTGTCTTGTAAAACGTGTGTACACGTTCTTTCTCAGTCTTGAATATAGCTGAACTTTTGCACAATTATTTCTTTTACCTAACAACACAAGAATAAATAAATACAAAAATGAGCAATAAATTAACTAACTATTCCGATTGGTACCTCGAACATTGAAAAGAAATTGTACTTGACTTAAGTGGTGGTATAAGCTGAATTAGTCCCCTTTATAGGTCGCCACTTTAAATTAGCAAACAATAAATAATTATATAATATTTTCTAGTCGTAATTACATCACTAGCAGAGTGGCTAGCACGTCGGCCCAAAGTGGCGTTAGATTCGAGTTCAAATTCAGGACGTTCCCCCACATTTTGTGAGTGTGTAGCTTCTATTAAAAACCAATCACGGTAAAACTCCAGCCAGACATCTCTTTCTTCCCCCGCCCCCCCCCCCCCCCACTTCCAATGTTGTCAAATGGTCCAGGTAAGTGATAGGAGCATAGTGTATTGAGAAAACTAAAAGCGATAAAAAAAAAGCGCTAAACAAAACTATTGATACAAAATGTATTAACCGCACAGATTTAGTGCTGTTGATCTAGATATTTTACAAATTTAATTACGGGAATGAAAGAAAGAGAAAGACAAGAATAAGAGAGAAAGTCAAGAGTGTGACATATTTGTTACAAAATGTTGTGGGGCAGGATCTATATGCTCTGTATTATGAATTCAACTGATGTATACATTTTCAAACACTTACTACGCCCCAATTGCTGATTAGCTAGACTTGTATGATGATTAGAAGTGATGTATGAAAAGAAATGACAAAATGTGAAATAGGCCATTTAAAAGACAATATATTTAAAGATTTTTGTTGTGTAATACACACACAAAAAACTTTGTGCTACAAATTTCCAAATCTTAGAATTTCTAATAAAAATGAGCAAATACAAATGTTATTATGTTCAGCTGGTGCAACAAAAAGCCAACGTATGAAATCGTCTGCTAAAAAAAGGATCGACCTGTTTTAAATCAGATATTCACAGAAATAAAACTCGTTATTTGAGCACCAGACATTGTCCAAACAGACATAATTATGTAAGATGATGACACAGTCCGCATCTCCTGAGTTATCAGGCTGTTGATCTCTGAATATCCTCATGTCTGTTAGTGTAGCCAAAGAACCATCCGACCATCTGTCTATCATTTAAACTCACCCACGCCCTGGCTATGCTAAGCTCTTGCATTATTTTCAGCGTCGTAATATTTTTCGCGCTAGTTTTTATCATCACCAGTTGGCCTTGCATGCTAGTACAAGAGCTGTTAGCTGTTAGCTGTTAGCTGAAGAAAATGTTGTTTTGGATGTTGAGATGAACAGACAGAGGCCGTGAGTTCTCATGATGGTCGAGTTGTATCCCAGGGACACATCGCAGTACTGGGTACTCTGCGAGTACATTCTATCTCGGGATGAAGGCTTGATCCCAGCCGACCCTAGGTCAGTTCCCCCAAGACAAAGTTTCCTTACGCTGTACTATAAGAAACGCTGATAAGACTTTGAACGCGAGAAACATAATGTCGAACACTGCGGACTGGAACGTGATAAAGAATCATTGTACGTTGCAAGTATCCCCAAAGTTTGACTTGTTACTTGGTAATAACTGAAATTGACGACAGAAAATGTTTCTATCCATTGAAATAGGGAAGATAGGACATGGAAAGTCGTAAACATTGTCCCTAAATTATTCAAGTCTAATAAGGACTCGGAAAGCAGAAATTCTCTATTTGAATTGTGTACACTTGATCCCAATAGATGAAATATCAATCTAGTATTCTTTCATTTGATACATTTAATAGATTTCTAAAAAATGAATATCACTTCTGTATTCCACCAGTTCGTTCACATAATACTTTAAATGTAACAATTATTGGATTATAAGACACAGCACAGTTCTAAACAACCAAAGTTCGATTGCTCGTGACAGTTCAAAGAGCTTTTGTTCTGTGCCTTCTATATATATATTTTTTTTTATTTAAAAAAAAGTTTCAAGCTTCGGAGAAAAAAATGTGACCGCTATCTATTACATAGAGATTCAAGAATGTTCGATCTTGTTGACACACTTTTTTTTTTACTTTCGTTTAAATAAAAATCAAAATGTTTAAAACATTTTTTAAATTCTGTTTACATGTACTCTCTCTCTCTCTCTCTCTCTCTCTCTCTCTTTCTCTCTCTGTCTCCAAAATAAATGAGTGTTTATTTTTATTTTAAAACAAACTTCAAATAGGAAATAACAGGAAAAAATAACCAAAACATTATTGTAAAGTACAGGTAATCTTCATTGCTCATACCCACTGAAGCTTCTATATGTAATGTATTTATGTTGTCCACTTGTCATTATGAAAGATACACAATTAGATAGAGCCATTGTTTGTCTAATACACGTCTAACGTCTGTCTGTGTCGGCTCTATTGAAGTTGTTAGTGAACGGATGCTGCGAGGTGAGTGGAGGGGCTAGCTAGGTCATGTGACCTTTGACCACTGGGGTGGTAATTTGCATACGGGCGAAATAACTCTGGACCAGAAGAATGATTTTTTGGACATTCCGATGATCTAGAGGTTAAGTTCACTTAGTGCGTTATCGCTAGGCGGTGGTGTCGTTTCTAGAGTCACTAGTTCGAGCCTCGGTAGGCGCAGCCCTGCATTTTAATTCACTATTTTCTTTCTTAACTTGGTCCCTGGTGCTGCTTTTCATTTATGTTTAATATATGTATGTATCACATTTGTTTCAGCAGCTAGCTTCAACTCTATGTTCAAGAGTTAATTAACAATTTTTTAAACTGATTCTTGTGTTGTCAGGTAAAAGAAAGATGTGTGCGAAATTTCAGCTTAATTTGATATTATGTGTCAGCTTTTGGCCAGACAGAAAGACTGACAGACAGACAGAGTGAGTTGATATAAGCTTTGTAAAAAAATAATTTTAAGTTAATGAGAGCGTGTCGTAATATTTATAGCAAATCTCGTAGCTATAAGATAATGTTAGTTTTATTGTGACTGTCTTTAAGTGTTTCTTCAATAACGTTTTTTTTTAGAACCACCTTCTAAATCAGTGATGCCCAAAGTACGGCCCGCGGGCCACATCCGGCCCGCGACGTGGTTCTATCCGGCCCGCCGAAACGTCGGCACAAAGTGTAAAAATTCCATTGTACAAAAAAAAAAGTTTAAAAAAATATCTTTCCCTCTGTTAGAGTAAATGGATTGGTACCGATAGTAAGCCAATATAGTTGTTGTTTTTGAAGAAAGAGTAGCTTTCTTTAAAAAACGTAACATTAAACAGCTTTAGGAAATCAAACAAATAAATAAATAAGGCGTCATTCTTGGTTTGAGACTCGATAGTTAGATTGATAGATTACACCTAGAGTGGAAGATGGGAGAGAATATTTACCTAAAATGAGAAGAAAATAAGTCGGTTGCATGTCTATTTTTTTGTTGCCGCTGACGAGTCTACCGACATATCTGATACCGCTCAGAATTTGTGTATTTATTCGCGATTAAAACAACAGTGTGAAATCAGAAAAGTAGTAGCTATTTGGAGCATGCATGTGATCGCTAGCGGCGAAACACTGACAAAAAAGTTCAACCATCACAGTGAATTTTTTTCCCTTGAAGAAATTAGTGGGAGTGACTACTGATAGTGCTAAAACTATGGTTGACAGCAATAGTTTTTAGAGTTCAAATGAAACCGAGCCTCTGTGGTCTCGTTGAATTATTCACAAACAAAATCTATGGACCATGTGATGATGATCGTGTTCAGATTGAACAATATTCGTCGTTTCTAAAATCCCTCTGCCGCCAATGTGCCAAATGCCCAGGCAGAGCTACAACTGAAACTGATAGACTTACAAACTAGAAATCCTTGCTTGATCAAGTTTAAGTGATGCAGACTATTGATTTCTACTCCGTGTTTCTTGCATAAACTTTTCGAAATCTCCGAAAACAAGTGTTATGGATGATCACAATAATTGACTTACTGACTTAATCCTGTGCACTCCCAGGGGAGCATAGGGCCGCAAACTCTCCACCGAGCTCGGCTCTAAGCAGTTTTCTTCATCTGCTCCCAATAATTACAAGGGCTTATTAGTGGGGCAAACTTTTTCAGTGATGAATCGTGCGAAACCGATGCTACGTGATCGTATAGTCTCTTAGACGAACATCTAGAATTCTAGATTCAGTTCTTCGAATAGGCGTCTCAACTATGCAGCCGGATATTTAAAAGTAGTTTAGGATAAACTTCTCATGAATTAAAGTAAATACTAAATTCACGGGTTTCTAATAAAAATTGGTTTATTGTAAAATTCCTTTTTACCCATTTTTCTTCATGTGGCCCGCGACTCGAGTGTTGGATATTAAAATGGCCCGCCGTCCGAGTGAGGTTGAGCATCACTGTTCTAAATCATAAGATATAGTCGTTATGCCACGAAGGCTACACAAAACGAAATTACATGTAATTTTGTCTTCATTACTTTTTTTTTTTAAGTTCTTAATTTCTTTTTCTTCTTTTTTTTGTTTTAATTTTTTTTTTTTTTAATTTTGTTTTTTTTTTTAGAACAGGTGATTAGAATTAGTAGAATAGCTTCAACTAGATATTGGAAATCATTAAAAAGAATTGATAATCTGTTTTAAATTAATACAGGATTTAAGTAATATATTCACAGATATACATTTCATTGTTTGAACAGAAAACATCATCTAATCCTCTGTAAAATTGTAAGATAACTGCGCAGTCTTGGTTGTTGTACAGATCGTCTGGTTGCCCTGCTATAAACACAGTCTTCTCTTCTGGTGTCAACTCTGAACCATCTGACCAGACGTACGTTCCCTCTGATTGTATATCGTCTATTCCTACCCAGGCTTTCTCAATGTTCATGTCCTGCATTATCGTCAGAAGAGATTCCATTGTGGCGTTTGATTTGACCATCGCCAGTCGACCTTGTATGTTGCTGCAAGACAGTTCCGCTAAACTGAAGCTTACATTCGCTGTGACAATTTTCAGACAAAGTCCGAACGTCCTCATGATGGTCGAGTTATAGCCTAGAGCCACGTCGCAGTACTTGGTGCTTTGCGAGTACAACCTTTGACCTGAAGAAAGTTTAATCCCAGTAGAGCTGAGATCAGTTCCCCAGAGACACATTTTCTTCACACTGTCATAGAGAAAATGTTGGCATGTTAATAATTGTGAAAGACAAAGTGACGAACATTCCAACTTGGTCCTTGTGTTAGAGTCGTTGTCATAAGGAAGAATCCCTAATGTCTTTAATTGTACTTGGTGGAATGAGTTCGTCTCCACACAGCAAGCTCCAGTCTCTTGATAACACGACTTCATTGTACTAAAAACTAATATCCACACTTCTAGTAGGCTTACAAACATTATTAGGTTCATTGTTCTCCTTTCCAAATCACTCTTTGATTATCACATTTTACACGAACCAATATGCTCAAAACCTGTACAAATAAGAAAGGAAAAAAATATTTATTACATATATAATGTTTGTAAAAAATTATTTAAATATGTTTTACATTGTTTTGGATGCTCCATCAGACTTGAAAATATTGTACTTCCATGTTGGAAGGTTGTTGACTTGTGGTACTGCTAGTTAGCAGCACCGCTGGTACAATTAAACCAATGTAAGCGTATTATATTTATAATTGTAGAAATAATTTGTACAAACTTCTTTTTTTAAACATATATACTACACAGGGAGAGAAAGGAGCAGAAAGTAAGGCGTATGTATGTATGTTTTGATTTCTATTTGAGACATTCAAACATACATACATATATACTTACTTACATACATACATACATACATACATACATACGTACATACATACATACATACATACATACATACATACGTACGTACATACATACATACATACATACATACATACATACATACATACATACATACATACATACATACATACATACATACAAAAATACATACTCCTTACTTTATGCTTTATATTATAGAAATAAATGAGTCAGCTATTTTAACTGTGAATAGACCTTGCTTTTAATGATTTAACTATATTGAATTTAGCCCTGGTGATATGAAGGGTGTGTAATCATTGAAGGATTACGGGCACGACATGGTCTAAATTGTGCCGATGTGCCAAAAACTTAAAACTCAAACTCAAACTCAGCTAAAAGGGTAAACCCATTCTTATCTTATCTTATATAATACAGACGTTACTTCAAAAAAGAAGATGATTACGTCCTACGCGTCATGCATTTAGTCATGCATATTAACCAATGACTTAAATTCTGCCAAGTCACTGGTTTTCCTGGCTAGCTCAGGCAACCCATTCCATGCTCTAATAGCACTAGGGAAGAAGGAGCACTTGTACAAATTTGTCCTAGCATATGGGACGAGGAATGTGCCTTTATCTTTGTGTCTTTCAGAGTATTTTATTAAATTTTGTTTTTGTATTTGAAGATTATGGTTCAGTGTTTTATGTATTATTGCTACTTTACTTTTGAGCCTTCTGTCCTGAAGGCTTTCTAAATTTAGTGATTTTACTAAAGGTGTTACTCTAGTCAAATGTGAATATTCGTTTGTTATGAATCGCACTGCTCTATTTTGTGTCTGTTCTAGTTTCTTAATGTTTTCTTGAGTTGAGGGGTCCCAAACAGAGGATGCATATTCTATTATTGGCCTAACCAAGGTTAAATAACATTTTAGTTTTATGTTCTTATTTGATTTATAGAAATTTCTTTTAATAAATCCTAATGCTTTGTTTGATTTTTTTGTAGTTTCATCAATATGTGGATTCCATGACAGTTTTTCATTTATTATAACATCTAGGTATTTTGCGTTTTTAGTCTGTGTTACTGGTTTGCCATGAATAAGATAAGTGGAATTAATTTGTTTTAGTTTTTTTGTTACTCTTAACAACTGACATTTTTCTGGGTGGAAAGACATGCTCCAATTTGATTCCCATTTCTGTAATTCATCTAATTCTCTTTGTAAAATATCTGTGTCTTGTGTTGTTTTTATTGTTCTATATATTATGCAATCGTCTGCAAATAATCTGACTTTTGTTCCTGAAGTAATGCAATTTGGTAAATCATTTATGTAAATTAAAAATAGTAGTGGACCCAAGACTGTTCCTTGAGGTACATCTGAGTTTACTGTTATCGGTGTTGATTTAGAGCCATTTATTATTACAGTTTGTTCTCTCCCTATCAGAAAGTCTTTAATCCACTGATGCAGTGGACCATTAATGCCGAAATATTTTAATTTTTTAAGCAAACTATGGTGGTGAACTTTGTCAAAAGCCTTAGAAAAATCTAGTAAGATAGCATCTATTTGTTCACTATTATCTAAACCTTTTGAAAAATCATCAATTAGTCCTATTAGTTGTGTTTCACATGATCTATATTTCCTAAAGCCATGTTGGTATGGTGTGAGGACATTTTCATGCTCTGCTTTTATTTTCGTTGCAAAACGAAAAAAAAAAATATGAAGGGATCATTCTCTATGTTTAACATAGATCTAAATTCAAACCAGTAGAACAGTAATACCAAAAAGTAAAGGCCCGCATGTCGCGGGTCATATCCGGCTAGTATGAAATATCGATACTATAAAGTAGAATGTAAGACGTATGTATGTGCCGAATAGAAATCAAAACCGTTTGACCAATTTTGATAAAACTTGGCAGAAATGTTCCTTGGGTACTAATTTAGACCGTAGTGTATGTATTGTAGCCCTAAAACAAATTTAAGACCCAAAAATTAAAAAGTTGACCAACTCTATGAAAGTATGTTATTTTATGAATCTAGGCTATGTTTTACCATGTAGACATGAGAAAAGATAGAAATTATTTATATCTAGATCTAATTTTAAGAACTACACTTTGCACATATAGTTTTTTACTTTGACACATGAAAATACAAAATATAGTCAAGCTATTTTATTATTTAATAAAATTAAGCTTCAAATTTGTGTTTCAAAAGCATTATTACATTAATTCATTCTTTACATCTGCGAATTTAGAATACCTGACGTGCATTCTCTCCTTAGACATTACCCAAATGGTTACACATCTCTTTATTCCTAGGTCTGAAACTCTAATTTAATTCTAAGATAATAGAACTTCACTTCGCAAAGATAGTTTTATACTTTGACACATGAACATACTAATTATAGTCCATTCATTTCATATTTTAATCAAATTAACATTCAAATTTGTTATCCTAAAGCATTTTTACATTAGTGCTACTTTATTCTTAATATCGCTTGAATTCAGGTCAATTAGCTTTTTTTATCTCCATTCATAATATTTTTAGCGGCCCCAAAAGGAAATAAGACGCTATAAGTTTTGTGTGGCATGTCTGTCCGTCTGTCCGTTCGTCTCGTTTAGATCTCAGAAACTAGAAGAGAAAATGAAAACCGGACATCATGATATTTTAGATTATTAAGTTCTGATGCAACGGCTACTTTTTTCTTTTCCAAAAGTAAACCATCTAATTTTTAAAATTATATATGCAAGCAAAATTTTTCAAAAAATTACACCATTTTTCAATGAAAAACTTTAAAGGAAGTAAGTCTTATGAAAATGTTCACAAGCTTTTTCATTAATAAAACAACTTCATTCATAGATTCGCGCTTTGGTACAAAACGTTTGCATCTAAGGTCACAATGGTAAAAGTGTCAATGGATCATTATAAAATATATTTTCCATTAATTAACTAACTTATTGAATATAATACTGATTCAAATATTATTTTTAAAAAGAATTTTGATACGTATTTCGTTTCTATTGTAATTTAAAAAAACAAAATACTACTTTTTTACCTCACAGTTTTTACACATCCTCATTAGGCTATACACTTGACAACAATCTGAATCTAAATTACAGTAAATAGAGACCAGATCTATATAGATTGTCATAGATCTATATACGAATTTTAGTCTAGATATAGTAGATTCTATATCAAGATTCTAGATCTAGATCTAGACTTTTAGAATTGACTTAGAGTCTTAGATATAACTCTAGATCTAGACTTAGTGTTCAGTGTGTAGCTAAGGAGGGGATGGGGGGGGGGGGTAGAATTTCAAAATCCCCCCCCCCCGGGCCCCCACTTGAGTGGGTCCCTCAAATGGGTGTCCGAAATTTGTTTGTAAATATATAAATTAATATATTTGATTGACAAATAGTTTCAACGATGGTCTTTTTTTCAACATTTATGGATTAAATTTATAACAAATACTAAACCTAGATCTAGGTCTATCAGTACGTTGACTTTGTTGACATTTTTAAAATATCTTTTCTTACAGAGATCAATTTTTTTGTTAAAGCTAATTTTACATTTAAAAATGCAAATCTTTAGTAGATTTGTTGCCGATTTTTTTCCTTTTAAAAGAGATCAAACATGTTTTTGCAGCAAGAACTAACAATATTTCTCTATTTGTTGTTACAAATAAAACTGTATGATATACAGCAAACTCCAGGTATCTTGTTACCTTTACTAATAATAGATTTAAAAGGCATATATTTTAAGGTTACGCTAATTAACCTTGAAGCAAAATTTACAGAATCGAGTATAACGGATCCAATAGTTTTTCTTAATAATGCTAGAATTGTCCATTATTCGGGTTTGGCTTCTATTATTTCAGAATTAAACTTCACACTCGACTTATTACCCCTCTATTTATCTTTCCTCAATCCAATGGAAACTTGCTTTTCTAAATAAAAAACAAACAAACAAACAAAAACGTTCTTATAGAGTGAGAAAGAGTGAATTGCAAAGGTGGGAAAATGAATCAAAAAACCTTACTGTGTATGTCTTTTCGTCAGAGGAAATATCACAATCTTGGCATATTTTTTATTTGCGAAATTTAAAAGAAAATATTCTTTCTATGGGAACTTCCCCCATGCCGAGTTGACCAGATTGGGGCTACAAAACAGCGTGACGCAAAGGTTAAACCTATGATTACGCAGCCACAATGAGTGGCCGTCTGGCCTGCGGATACGTCTGTTGGGCATAAACCCAAAAGCAACATTGCTGAACTGAGATAATCACTCTCTCAACCTGGCAGCTCTTCATTCTGCTGGGATAGATTAAAGCCATTGTCACCTTTTTTGAAACTGTACATAAATTGTTCAACTTTTTTTTTTCATAGTAACCCCAGAAATGGGTCAAACTGAAAGAAGATGAAGCCGGGATTTAAAAAAAAAATACAAGAGAAGAAGCTACGTCTGCAGTTTCCATGCATCTCGACAAAATCATCATACTGTTGGAGAACCTTTTTGAATCAACAACTGAAAGAATGGACACTAGAAGCAGTGCATAGAATCTTTTCTGTTGTCACAGATAGATATTGTTACGAATCTCACTATCCAGGCTCTCTGCAAACTGCACCATACACCACCAACTTAAAGAACTTGACAACTCAGGGCTCCAAAGTAACGTAACACTTTAATAGTTGAATAAATAACAGCCAATACTGTACAATTGGCAACACGTACACTGTACAAATATCTCTCTGATAACACCGTTCCGCCGTATCAACTCTTGCACTGGTCTCTCGTCTCGTTCCGGGCTTGCACTGGGTTCAACAGTCCAGGACTGACTTCACACACTAGGCTCGTTGTGTCGGACTCGATCGCAGACCAAGATCAAGACGCCAGTCGTCTCATCTGTACTTAACAGTACTCTGCACTGAACCGTCGTAATGCTCCGTACAGAACCACACCGTTGAACTGTGCTGTAGTTGACCGTGTTCTGAGCCCCTGCCGTGAACCACTTTGCCCAACACGCAGAAGGTTCTGGGTTTGAAAGCCAGTTGACTTTTTTTTTTTTTTATAGTTAATAAATATTTCTACATTTTTTTGTGAGTCACATCCTGTAAAATAGATATGCATTTTTTGGTTATTTTTTTTTAAGTATATTTTTTACAGCCTAATATGTTCTATACTCTACCAATGTCTAGATCTGTCCGTCTGTCTCTGGGTGGACCACTTCAGGGGCCGATTTTAAGTTTGTGTGGACCCACACAAACTATCTTGTAACCTTGTTTTATTCATTAATTCATGCATTTGCCTTAATTATAGCATTATCATTTTATTTTATTGTTTCTAATGCACTATATCAGTGACTACATCAGTAATACGCAAGTTAAGACCCACAGGCAGCGGGTAATATCTGTCTAAATATAGGCATAATCTAACGCACTACAATAATACAGGACTTTGATGTTTCCAATTTGTTAATCATCTTTCGTTCCTAACGTATTACTTTGGTATTGGTAGTCAGCCAGGTGTTGTTTTACACACTTTTCTGCAGCTGTCACCTTGGTTATCTTGTTGTTGGTGTCTTCACCTAGTAGTACATCCTTGGAGATGTCGGAGCCATATTAACAAAATAACTGCGGTCACGTAGGTGCAGTTTATGTGTTTTGAACTAGTATTTTAGTCTTGCTCTGGCTAGTAACTTCTGCCATGCAGCCGATTGCCAACCAGGGTCTGTGCTAAGCAACAATGGCTGCATGATAAGCGACGTAGAGGAGAAACCTCATTAGTACATTCCTAATTTTGGTTGTCTTGCTAACAATACAACATCATCCGCAACACTTTCGACACGCGCACGCCTCTTCTTTTTGCATCGCATGAGATAGGGTTGTAGTTGTTGTTAGTTTGTAGTTCAAAGTTTCTGATATTCTTTCTGAAAATATTAAAACCTGCCTTTTAAACTGCCTTAGTCGACCACATTGGGACCACTTCACGGGGCCGATTTAGAGTTTGTGTTTCCACACAAAAATTATTTGCAACCTTGTTTGATGTCTTTTTATATTATTGATGTTGTGGAATTGTATTTTAATTTTTGATCATTGAAAGTTCGTTATACCCTATCCATTCATAGCTAGATCTGAACCAATATTTCTGAGAGGTAACTTTAATTACATAAAATATAACTTGAAACAAAAAGAAATATAGATCAGTTTCCGCTAAGAGCAAATGTTCCGAATCAAATCAATTAGAGCGGCTTTTGTTTCAACACTTGGAGATCTAGGTTAATAATCAGACCCTGATCCTTGAAAACTATCAATTCACTACACTAGTTCGAAACAAACAATCTAGATCTAGTAAATGAACATAAAAAAAAGAGTATTCTCGTCTCATCATTATTATTTTGCAATTTTTTAGATACATAATCTTCTTTATCAAAAGACGGAATGCAACACTAAATTGTGATATTTTGTGTATATTTGATAATCAATTACTAGATCTAGATCTAAAAAATAAAATTATATGTTACATAGGTTAGGGTTGAATAAAAAACAACAACTTGACTTCTTTGAACTACTTGACAAAACAACGCCTTGATCCAATTTTCTACACAATGTTCACGAGCGATCAGTCGCGGATAAAAATTTATTTCCGGTTTCTAGTCTAGATATAGCATATATATATAAGTCTATGGACTTGTCAAATCTCCTGTTTTTTTAGTTTTCATTTTTATTTTTAGGATCAGGTTATGGTTCTTTAAGCAATAAAATACAATAACGTAGAAAAAGAAAAGAAAGCGATATGAATCAAATATTTGGTTGTAATTGAAGAAAAAGAAAAAAAAATTTAAAAAAACACAAATATGAGGAATATTTGGGGAAGAATTTGACATAAACTGAGAAACTAAACAATATCTTGCCAGACATAATGAAATATAACTGTTTCCAACTCATTTAAAACAATTAGTTTGTGCTAAGAGCTAGAAAATGTTATTTTAGTGCTAAAAGGTGGACTAAAAAATGCATATATTTTAAAATACATCGATTATCAAAACATACTAAATTCTGAACACCGGTTACACATGAATGCTAGCTAATTAGAGGCCTATAATTATCCTTCATAGGAAAATCATCAATATGCGTTGCTTAAATAGGCTCTTTCTCAATGACATTAAATAATTAAAAAAATTAGATATCTGATTTTTCATGACCATAAAAATGCGCAGAATTTTTTAAATAGAATACTATCTATAATATATACATCGGATAGAAGAAATAACCGACTATTTATACATTGGCCTATATATATGAACATCTCCAGGAAAAAAAAACACACTCCATTGAATTAAATTACATATTCACAGAAATACGTCTCATTTCTCGAGCATGCAGTCTCATCTAAACCTTGGTAAACTGTCAAGTGTATCATGCAGTCAGAGTTGTAAAAATTGTCTGGCTGTCCCGGTAGGAATATTGTCATCTCTGTTGGCTTAGCAACATCACCATTGGGCCAGACGTATGTTCCCTCGTTTTGAACATCGCCCAAGCCTCTCCAGACGCTACTAATAGTATTTTCTTGCATTATCTTAAGTACCAAGTCTGTTTTGGTAATTGTTTTTATCATTACCAGTCGGCCTTGGATGCTACTACAGAAGGTATTTGCCGCGGAGAAGGTCGATACTGACCTATAGATCGACAGACAAAGGCCGTAAGTCCTCATGATGGTCGAGTTGTATTCCAGAGAAACGTCGCAGTAATGGGTACTCTACTAGAAGAGGCTATCTCTGGATGAAGCTTTAATGCCAGCTGACCCAGCTCCCCCAAGACAAAGTTTGTTCTCGCTGTGGTATAAGAAATGCTGACACGTCTGTGCATGTGAAAGACACAGAGCGGAACACTGCAGCCTGGAACGTGATAAAGAGTTATTGTACGTAGGAAGTATTCCCAAAGTATTTAATGTCACTTTGTAAAAACTGACATTTGCTACAGAGAAAGATTCTATCCAGTGAAACAAGTACATTATGACCAGGATTGTCAAAAACATTGTTTTAAATAGCACTCGTGTACGTGCTATTTATTGAATAGAATAGCTGCCTAAAGAAGCATTACATTTTAGCATAAATTATATTTTTATTATGACATAGGATATTATAATTTTTTTTATATCACGTATAATTAAAAGGCACAAGTACACAGTCATTAACAGCATTAATAAGAGAATATTTTAGTACCGCCTTTAAAAGTTAATAAAAATAGTTAAATTATGTCTCGGACAGAAACACACAAAATGTGAAGACTCAAAATGCAGCACAACATTCTTGACAACGCTATTGCTATTGTCTGTAGATCAAAGTTTGTTCGATATTTTTGTCGCTTATATTTGTTTTACAAAGTTCAAAGAAAAAGTTAGCAATATTCTAAAGACTTTATAGAGAAACACATTTGTGTAGAAACTCTAAACATTAACATAAAACAAACAAATGCGAAGATAAATTTGACCTACATAAATTATTATTATAGCTTTTATATAGCGCTACTTTCATGCTTATAGCATGCTCAGAGCGCTTTTGGTCCAATCTCATTTGTGGACCAGTGGGGGGGGGGGGGGGGGGGGGAGGGGGTATCTAGGAGTTGGTTTTCCGTGCTGCCTTTAGGCGCTCAGTAAACAAAACTCTGCCCGAGTCGGGTGTCGAACCTTGAGCCCCCTTCTAGGTAGCCAAGCCAAGCCAAGTTCAAGCGCACTTGGCCTCTTGACCACGAATTCAACGAACGTATTGTTTTCTTTTGGTTATGCAAATGCATTTTTCTCGCTTTTTATTTTTGGTAAAAAAATAATGAATTCCACTCTATTATAGTTCAATGTAAGTTATGGGAAAAAAAACGCATCGCCTATGAAGAACGATTTATAATGCATATTCTTTTTATAACTTTTATAAAATATATTTTTTCATTAAAAAAAATATTTCTCTTGACTTCATTGATTCATATTGGTTCTTCGTGGAACTCCAACACTAGCTGTCCTGGGGGCATGAGATATCCCTGGACCAACATTTGCTGACAATATATGGAATAAACAGAGACACACAAAATGAGACTGAGTCAATACATCTACTTACATTGCAATGATCACCAAAGTATTGTTCAACGATAACTATTGCCTTATTTAGCCAACATAAACAGAAGAAATAATTATATTTATTTTAATCTGTTTTTTTTTAATGCTAATTGATCTTTTTTATTGATTTCCTCTATTTCAACTGTAGTAGCATCTCGATAATTCCAAGGTGCCTACCCTTAGTTCCATAATTTATCTCCAAAACTAATATGATCAGTTCACGTTGAACTAACAACAATGATTATATACTGTGAGCTTTAGTAGAATTAAGTGAGAAGTATTGATGGACGAGCAGTGAACTGGACAGTTGTGCAATTACTTTTCGTTTTGGTATAACACTTAATACTAAGAGCAGGATGCCAGAACATCCGCTCTGTTATCAGACGCCCTGGCTCGCTTGGCCACGTTCGTAGAATACCAGTAGGTCGACCTCCACATGACATTCTGCATGGCGAACTAATAGAAGGCAGGAGAGCCGCTGGTCGCCAACTTTTAAGTTATACGGATGTATGCAAACGCGACATGACGCTTTTCAAAAGGGTGAAAATGCAACGGCGCCTGGTGATTACCTATGCCCAACCTGCGATTGCAGCTGTGTATCAAGGATTGGCCTCTTTAGTCACACAAGAAGTTGCAAAGGGAAAAGATCGTCTCCCGAGACTTAAAATGCCACAGAATACTAATATAATACTAACAAAAAAAACAGTTCATATTTTTACAAAGCTTCAATAACTCACTCTGTCTGTCTGACAAAAAGTTTGAACACTTTATTTCTCTCACACCGATTCTCGGGTGAAGTTGAAACTTTGCACAATTATTCAATGATGTAGACAATACATAAATCAATTAAAAAAAAAATTGACCAATAAGTCAATTAATAACTGCCTATCTTATAAAATGCAGACGTTACTTAAAGAAAAGAAGGTGATTACGTCCTACGCGTCATGCATCTAGTAATGCATGTTAACCAATAACTTAAATTCTGCAAAGTCATTAGTTTTCCTGGCTGGCTCAGGCAACCCATTCCATGTTCTAATAGCACTAGGGAAGAGGTCTAATAGCAATAGATCTTAATTATTGTTAACTACCAACAAGGAAAATTAATTCTTCAGTATTTGCAGATATGTGTAAATATGTCGGGTTTCGTCCCCTTAAACAGTTATACCATACTTGTCCCACACCTTTTCTCAAATCAAGCTGACTGAAAACTAAGCAATACAATTGGAAATGATATAGCCTGTAACTACAAACATTGAGTGATGGGATTGGAAAGAAACAGGTAGTGTACTTGAGACGATAGGTTTGGGGTTTGGCGTCACAATAATTCTATTTGATGATAAGGCGATTACGATGAGATTGTGTTGATTAGACAACGCGTTTCTGATGTTTGATTTCGTATTGTTCTCACGTTTTAAATAGTTACTGAACACTCAACAATAGCGTGATGCCGGAGATATAAATGTTAGCTATAAATTCAAACCTGTGATATTTTTACAATAAATACTAAACTTTTATTCAGGAACTATAAATCTTTTTAATAATAAACACACCACATAAACGTACAATTCAATTTAAACACATTACTACTGTCGTTTCAGTCCCCTTTTAATATCTCGCGTTTCCCGCCTTTTTTTTAAAAACTATCTAAGCTTTTCTCGCCCGCCTGGTCTTTCTAACCACTACTTCCAAGTTATTTTTAAAGCTGACGGAAATCACGTGAATAACATACCGCCAAGACACTGCCTTAGAAATAGTCAACCAATGAAAAAATAATGATTGGTTATTCAAAATGGCCCTGCACGCTTCCTCTTGGTGACAGTACTTATTCTACAGATCGAACTTGTCTTAATAAGTGGAAAAGAGAAATTTCTCACAACGATATTTGTAGATAAAAAAAAATTATTCAAAAGAAAATGAATTCCTTGATATGCCTGCATTACTAAGCATTTAGATTTATCTTGCGCACCTTCGACATCTATGTATCGTATCTAAGAAAACAAAAAAAAAATTGAAGATATTAATCAATTAGTCCATTAATTACACGTTTCCCCTTCAAACCCTGCCTTATATGGGGCAGATGATGTTAAGGTTATCTGATTAATGAGCATGGTGTCATGTGGCCAGATCAACGACCAACCGCCTTTACTTTCCCTAATGTCAAATACCCGTTAGAGTTGGGTGGAATCAGGGGCGTCCAAAAAAAAAAACTTAAATAAAGTAAAAGTAAAATATGATAGCATCCGAGACCTGCTATTAGCAGACGACAACAAAGTGGACCTTCAAAAGAACATGTCTTTCTTCACCCAAACAAGAGGCAGAAGTGTTGCACCAACCTCCTCCAAAACAACCAGTCACAGAACCAGGCATTCTCTTCAATTCTCATACTAGAAAATATTTCAAAGTTTGTAAATTCGGAAAGTGCCGTATCAGCAAATACCAACATAGATGACAAGGTAGACAACTGCACGTTCCATACTTCAAGAACAAGTGCCGTCATGGAGAGGAATCAGCATATCCACAAAACTGAAAGTCCACAGTGCACCCTTCACTCGTATAGGTATCAGAATTCTGAACCTTAAACTCCCCCCAGATTAGAAAGCTAAACTCCTTCCAACTAAGCTGTCTAAGAAAAAATTCATTAGATGTACTGTTTTGACCGCATATCAGACGTTTAAATCCTGCAGTTATCAAATATGAACAGTATCCACACAACAGCAAACATATTATAATTCCGAAGGGTGGGACATGTAGTTCGTATGTTAGAAAATCTCCTTCTTAAACGACTTCTTTAGGGGGAGCTGTGTGCAAGAGGCTCTCTAAGAAGGGTAAACGCACGCGTTACACAGACACTCTTAAGAGTTCTTTCTCTCAAGGAGTTTTTTATTGACATTCACAGCTGGAAAACACAAGCTCTCGATTGCCCCTCAAACATTGCATTCTACCCAGAAGAAATTAAGAAACTTATTGTAAATAAAATAGATGACAAACGGACAAGCTCTCATCCGAATCACAAGAAAGATGATGCCTATTATAAGCTATCCCGACAAGACCAACGTCTAATCTTTCGACTCAGGAAAGGGCACAACAGAATGAGACAACATATGTACCGGAAGCTCAAAATTGGAACCAGTGAAATCTTCCCATGTGGAGTATCACAAGGGAATGCTGACCATGTCCTTCAAAACTGTTCTCTTTAGCAAGAGGCCAGTACAAAACACTGGCCCCAAAACATCCCAATAGAAAGAAAACTATATGGAGAGCTCCCTGATTTGGAAACCACTGCGCAGTTTATCTCATATATTGGTCTAGTCATATGAACACTCCAACATAAACATGATAATGAGGAAGAAGAAAATGATTGCTTCTCATAGCGTGAAGCTGTCATTGCCGGAGTCTCAAGATACGAGGCAAGGAGAGCGACCAGCATGAAAGAAGGTAGACCTAACAGAGGACTGAGACTAAGAAGGCTTATCTGCAGTAGACTCAACAAACCTATGCATTGTACTCAGCCGGCTTTTTAAAGAGATGATTGGACTTTATAGCCATTAACGAGTTCATAGGAATTGAGAAATAGGCTCATCTAGGACCACGAAAGAGGAGATATATACACAACACAATATAGAACATCTGTATCAACAATTTTCAAAGCATAATAAATCTGTTCAAAACAAAAACACACTTCATACAATGTGGGTCCATTTTCTTTTGTTCGCAATTCGAATATTGCTTGGTCTCAAAATTATTGGTGAAAATTAAAATATATTTGATTGATACATTCAACAGAATAGTGAAATTCTATATTATTGTAGCAAAAACCATTTTACTTAGTTGACGATTGAAAGATAAATCCATAAGTTATCGATTGCTCTTTCTTACAACGTAATTTCAACTGGCTTAACTCTTTCTCTCCTAATTAACGATACCAACGTTGATTTTGACCTCATTAAATTAAATTAATGTTTAATTCTATAAACTTTATTTTGTCTTATATAAAAAGAGTATGTACTCCCCTTCATTTCGATACCAATTACAACATTTTTTTATAACAAACAACAAAGCTATTGAAGCTTAATCATAACAGGGGAGTGAAATAGTAATGAGCAAAATGAACAATTCCATAGAAACTTGGACAAATAATTACGGAGAGAAAGAGTTAATTATTTTCCTTGTGAATGCTCACTTACCAGGCTCTTCATTTCTACTCATTCATCTTTCCTTACTTAAAATTATTTGACTAATCGATCTACTAAGTTACAATGTTAAATAAATCAGAGTGTTTTGACTCTAAACATAGACGATACACATAGGCGTTTGTGCTAACAGTAATAACTGTTGATAAAGTACGAGTGTATTTAAAAAGAGCTGATACTAACAAAACTACATATAATTACATACATAAATTTTACCGCAGCGATTCAAAAACCTGGTTCTCGAAAAAGGCTCTAACAATTTTTCTAGAAATTTTACAGTTTATGTGTGTCATTGGTAATAACCTAATTTCCCAAATAGGAAAAAAAAACTCTTTGTTTGACCGTTACAAATTTTAAAGTAGAAAAATTTAACAATGAAATTTGGTCTGGAGGTCTAGACAATCTATATCTTGAACACACCTACATCAGCGGGTATTCCCGTATTTATTCATTAAAGAGTGAACAAATGAAATAGACGTTAATGAATGAGCACCGTTCTTTAAGTCTGGGTGTATAAGCCTGTCATTATAATTGTATATAATTATATTATACCAGGTCCTAATTTGGAAAGGGGGGGGGGTTGAGGCGGGGTAAAAACAATCAATCTCTTACAAATCTATTATTCCTATGATTTTACGAGCAAGTAATCGATTTTACAAAGGATGGTCGGCTGTACATAATGGAATTAATCTTTGAAAACAGAGGACTGCTTTTATATTAGTTATTTCTAGTTAGAAATACGTGTTTATATATAATGTGTTAGAACAACATATGTTGAAAAAGAATTATTGATCTAAATAAATAAATAAAGAAATAATTGTTTACACAAATGAGTTTATATAGACTAAATATAAATGTAAAATAAGTGTTACATAAAAAAAAGGATGTTCTACAAATTAATGCTTTTAAACAGCTACAATCTATCACAGTAGAGAAAGAAAGAGATGATAAATTAACATAAATATTTATATTTTTTTACTCTTTCATGTTGAGGTTCGTTTATCTTTAACTTAATGCTGTTATAGTGTATGTGTAGGTGTTACTATGGTGACGGTTAAAAGAGGTTAGCGTATGATTTCGAATGATGCAACATAGGTGGCATTGTTGTCATTTTGGTCTTAGGAGAGACGACTCCAGAACGTAAGACTGAAAGGTTGTGTTATTGTAGTGAGTTAGATTTTGTTAAGAAATATTTTTATTAAAGTGTAGTACATTTATTTTATTTCATATCAACTTGATTTTGTTCATATTGTAAATAAAGTTATATCTATTAGTTGAGATATAATACGCCTATAGCGGTTTAGTTGTCTACCAGCAGTTTGGTTCTACAGGTCAACGAATGGTAAAAACAAATACTTAAATAAGTGCCAAAAAAAAAAAAAAAGAAATACGAATTCATTGTTCTTTTGTGATAAAGCCAAAAGATATCATAGTCATTGATGTTGATTAATAGTGTTTGTAGTTAACATATTTTATTATTTTAGTTTTATTAGCTGTCATATTCAGATACTTTGACATTGTGTGGGTTTTGTGTTGCATACGTTTAAAATCAAGTTATTGCGTACGTTTAAAATTAAAGTTACTCTAAGTCACATATTCACAGATGTAGATCTTTGAACCCGAGCAGCCGACATCATCCAAACCGAGGTATATCCTTGACAGGGCAATGCAGACTGAGTTGTAAAGGTTGTCCGGCTGACCAGCTAAAAATAACATCTCTGATTTTGTTGCTACAGTGCCGTCTGACCAGACATACGTTCCCTCAGTCTGGCCATCGTCCAAACCCACCCATACCCAGTCTATGCTCATGTCCTGAATTATCCTCAGCAACGAATCATAGGTGGCGTTTGTTTTTGTTATCACCAGACGGCCGTGTCTGCTTCTGCAAGACGAATTAGCTGCCGAGAAGTTCAGTGCTGGCTTAGAAATAGACAAACACAGGCCGTAAGTCCTCATGATGGTCGAGTTATAGCCCAGTGACACGTCGCAGTACTTAGTGCTTTGCGAGTACAGGCGTTGACCGGTCAAAGGTTTAATGCCAGCTGACCCCAGGTCAGATCCCCCTAGACAAAGTTTCTTCACGTTATTATATAAGACATTCTGACAAGACTTAGAATGTGTAAGACACAGAGCGGAGCACTGCAGCCTGGAACGTGATAAAGAGTTATTGTACGTAGGAAGTATCCCCAAAGTATTTAATGTCACTTGGTAAAAACTGACATTGGCTACAGAGAAAGCTTCTATCCAGTGAAGTAAATTAGTCATTGCCAGGAAAGTCCAAAACATTGTTTCAAACAGTAGTGCGAATCAGCACGTAGAATAGATGCATAAAGTAGCAACCAATTTTAAAACCAGATTTAAAATAATTTATTACTGTCCTCCGATCAGTTACATATACTCCAGAGTCGAAGTAGCATATAGTATAACCTTATTGTTAAGAAACCGACCACTTATAATGCACGAATAACTATAAACAACGTTTAAATCAATGGCACAATCTAGGCATTGTCGAGATATATCCAGAGTCATGTCTCTTAAAATATAGATAAAATAAAATGTGGTAACTTACAATACATTGCTAACCCATGCCAACGTTGTCTATGGCGTTCCTTTGAAAATTTCTAGTTGTTCGATGTTGTTGACACACCTTGTTTCATTTTCATAAAGTTCATATTTTAAAACTTAATAAAAAAAAAACTATTAGTAGCCCTTTATCTCATCTTAAATACACACACGCAACAACACGTAAATTGAAAATAAAGAAAACTTTAAAGGAAGGAAGAAGTGGTTTCTTTTTGGTTGGCTAAACAAATGTTTATTGTTTAAAGAACCTCTAATGCAGTTCAATACTTTGTAGCTCGTACTGAAAGAAAATCAAAACATACAATGATATCGTTTGCTTTGTGGAGCAGCTTCCATTCAATTCAGTTCCTGCCTGGGGGGCTGCCTGATCCTGCGGTATGCGCGCTAGACTGACGTTCTGTTGTCTCGTTGGTCCCGGGCTGATATCCGCCGCCATTCCCCCGTCGTCCTGTGGGAGGTTTGGACTAGGAAATAGATTATCCTCAACTCTGAAGAGGTATCCGTACCATGTAAAGCTTTCTTTTACAGAATTTACTATTACCTTTAATATTACTCCACCTGGGTTTCAAAAAAATTACATATATATGTGTGTGTGTACATAATTTATTACATTCTGACCCTTTCGGAAGACGTTTATTGTTTATTGTAGACTCCCCGCCCTTGCCAGCAAGGGGGTCTGGGGGAGCTCGCAGCGCTCCCCCAGCGCGGGGCGAGCGAGCGAGCACTATTTCTGGTATTGAAAGCCAACAAAATGCATATTCTGAGGTATCTACAGTGCATTATCTTGCTATTCAAAAGTTTTATTTCAAAAACCTAATGTGCTATTCTTACTGACTTAGACCCTCTCGCGCCGTTCGGCGCATTTTCCGGCAAGCTGTTTCCGCAACTCTTATTTTACGTAATTCATTTTGTCGGAGAACATGTCCCGCAAAACCTCATGCGACGCTCTGTCACAACCTTACTAAGGATTCGACTCACAGTTCGGCATATGATTTCTTTGATTTAGACCCGATCTCTATAACTGACTTCTAAAATCTGTCTTTGTTGAGCCACATTTAATGTTTTTCAATTTCGGCAGAAGACTATTCACACTTTAGGCCTATTAATGGAGCCCAAGCCACTGGTAGAAATTTGTAACCTTTCTTGACTACGCTCTTGGAATTACATGCCTGTATTTCGCTTTAGATTTTATATCGAAAAGGAAAGTTTTTTTGTCAAATCATCTGTTGAGGGGTTTTAAAATAAAAAATCTTGGAGTTTTTTTGTTGTTTTTTTAAATTCAAAACCCCATTTAGCTACGATCATAGAATTTGGTGACTGTAGTTTGCTTTAAAATAATATTGAAGAGAGAGGTTTTCAACTCTAAACGCTCTGTAGGGGAATTTTAAACTCAAAACCATCTGGAGGGGTTTTAAACTTTAAAGAAAAAACCATCAACTCAAAACCCCTTTGGCTACGCTCATAGATTTTATAGTGTGTAATTTGCTTTTTTTTTTTATATTGAAGAGGTACTTTTTAGCTTCAAACCTCAACTGGAGGGGGGGGGGGTTAAACTCAAAACCCCTTTGGCTACGCTCATAGAATTTTAAATGTGTAATTTGCTATTTTTATATTGAAGAGGGGGTTTATCGTAAATTTTGGAGGGGGTTTTAAAATCAAAATCTTCCTTAACTGTGCTGTTGGAATTTGGGGATTGTTGTTTGCATTTTTTTGGTTTTGTTTTATAGAAGAGGGGGATTTAACTGCAAAAACCTCTGGTAGGGGGTTTAAAACTCAAAACACCCTGTAGGGGGTTTTAAACTCAAAGCCCCTGGTAGGGGGTTTTAAACTCAAAACCCCCTGGTAGAGGGATTTGTATCTCAAAACCCCCTGATAGTTTTTTTTTTAAATTTCAAAACCCCCTGGTAGGGGGGGGGTTTAAACTCAAAACCCCCTGGTAGAGGGTTTTTAACTCAAAACCCCCTCGGCTGTGCTGTGGTAAGTGATGATTTAGTATTAAAATCTCACCTAAAATAAACAAAATGAAAGCAAAAATCAGTCACTTAATTCCGTCCCCCCCTGATTTCATTTCGGGGGGGGGGGGGGGTTGAACCCCAAGAACCCCCCCCTGGCTACGCCCATATATAAATCAGACACTTACTACGCCTCAAGTGCTGATTAGCCAGAATCGTCTAATGATTAGAAGTGATGCATGAGGGTACCCCGGTACATACTAGTACAGAGTAAAGAGATACTTAAATCTTTCTCTCCGTAATTATTTGCCACATTCTACTGGAATCAACGTTGTTATCGTCGGTTAGGAGAGAGAGAGTTAAGTTGAACTCAGAATGGGAACAGAACAGTCATAAGTTATCCTCCCATCAGAGGCGAGCAAAACGTGCGCACGGGGCGAGGCAAGTTATTGGCGCACCCCCCCCCCCCCCACACACACACCAATTTTCCATGAACATCACATAGAAAAATATGCTGTGTTTGGTGCCACCCCACCGAGAGTGGGGCATCATTCCCCCTTACCCCCCTCACTACGCTCCTGCCTCCCATATTTCTCTGGCAAGAAACTGGGCCATCTGGTCTCCATACAATAAATGCATCTGGCTTTTTAAAATCTCTTAAGTCACAGTTCTATATTCTCCTCTCAATATTCCCGCACCCGATTTGTATTATTTATAATGAAAGAGGTCCGTTTAAAGTCTTGCTTGCTTTGGTCTTCTCATCGGGCTGACCACAACCTGATCATTTCGTTTAATCAATATGCAATTGTAAGTTTTCTTTTTCTTAGCAGCCCACGAAAAGAAAAAAAGCGGCTATTACTTTTCTTTAACATGCTGCCCCCCTCCCCCCATCAGATCTTTCGTCAGTCAGTCCGTCTCGCCACTCATATGGGCTTCATAAAAGCTACATTTTGTGAAATTCTCACAAATTGTAAGAAAATAATACAAATTGAAAATAACAAAAACAAAAGAAAAAATAACGTTATATTTTATACTAATCGACCTGCTGCAACCCATGTGACCGCAGTGGGCCCCGCACTTTCGTAGGACCCGCACTTTCATAGAACCCGTGCTAATTCAAGGTGTATAAATTATTAAATTAAACCAGAAATAAGAGATTGATATTTCCTTTACTTCTTCTTCTCGTTCAAACGCTTGAGCAAAGAAGAGAATTATATATATAGATAATAGCAAGTGAATACTCATAAATGTTGCTCATAAAACAATCATAATAGAAAGCTTTATCTAATTTTAAATATGGCAACAACAACAAAAAATGTGCGCATTAAATTATAAATTACTAGCCGGACATTACCCGCGGCATGCGGGTCTTAGTTTGTATTTTTCAAATGGCATAGTTTCTTTACGCTGTCGTATAAGAAACTTTGATAAGAATTTAATTGCGAGAGACACATAATCGAACACTGCAGACTGGAACGTGATAAAGAATTATTGCAAGTAGCAAGTATCCCCAAAGTTTGACTTGTTACTTGGTAATAACTGAAATTAACGACAGAAAATGTTTCTATCCACTGCAATAAGTTTACACTTCTAGTGAGGATGTCAGAACACGAACAACTTTGTTATCCTGCGATAAGTAAAATAAATTCATTTAAAAAAAGGTGGTAGCCTTTAGGAATGCTTTTCAGACTGAAATACTGACTACATCTCTTAGATTTTGAGTATCATTCAAGTAGCAGTGCTTATAAAAATCTCTTTTGTTCCCAGAAGCTTCATGCCAATGCTGCGTCTCTATATTTCCTGAATCTTAATACTGAAGTAGACTCCTTTAAAAACTCTTTTTACAAAACTTATATCAACTCACTATGTTTTTCTGTCTGTGTGTCTGTCGGGTCAAAATTTTGTACACGTTATTTCTCCCAGACCCAATCTCGGATCAAGCTAAAATCTGCACAATCATTTGTTTTACCTGACAACACAAAATCAATTTTAAAAAAAAATATTCAGTAAATTAAAAAACTATTGATAATAAATTATTTTGTATGGTGTGTCAAACAAGAAAGGGAAAGAAATATACTTGACTGAAAAGGTGGTATAGATTGTCGTCTGAGGCTTATTACAAATTTGATTGCGTGAGTGATTCAAATGAATTGATACACTTAATATAAGCTTTTTTTAAAACAAAAGTATTTCTTTGTATTTACTTTAAGCTCTGAAAAGTAAGTTCATGTTTCTGACAAGAAGTGATTCCGACTAAAGGAACATCCTGTTTGTGACAAAAGATCCCGAGTACAACCGTTTGTAAAGAAGAAAATCAATCGTTACTTCCTTCGAAACATTTCATTCAATAATCTCGCTCTTGCTAACTGGATTTCAACGGCAAGAATAGAATGCTTCTTTTTTGCAAATAAGAAAAAAATGTTTTAAAAAAAGTTTCAGAATTTGAAAAGTCTTTTTTTCGGACTACTGTTAACGCAAAAAAATAATTACGATCTCAAAGCTGAATAAGATTACAAAAAGAGTTTATGTTATTACACCAACTCAAAGGCGGCCCCCGTCAAAGTCTGATCCCTGTCGGATCCGCCTATTCGCAAGGAATATTCAAGACGTGATTTAATTTAGATGGTCAAAAGAAATAATGTTTCAAAGAGTCCTTTGCTGTTGTAAAAAAATGTTGTAGTTTTTTTCATCTGTTTTACGTGTTTCGGGTGTTCCCTCTAAGTTAAAAATAATTAACTTCTCCCTGGACAACGGAGGATGGCAGCGAGCAATGTATGAACCCTGCCTGGTCGTGCAGTTTGCTGGACTATCTTTAGGATTTATTGATGGTCCCTGGTTCAAACCCTGTCCGCTCCCATCCCCCGTCGTCCTGCGGGAGGTGTAGATTAGGAAGTAAACTATCTTCAACTCTGTGACCTGTCATTTCATCCCCGGTCACTTTATCCCCGATCACTTCATCCCCGGTCACTTCATCCCCGGTCATTTCATCCCCAGTCATTTCATTCCCGGTCATTTCATCCCCTGGTCACTTCATCCCCCGGTCATTTCATCCCCAATTAAATATTTTATATATAAATATGATTATGTAGAATGCTTTTTGACATTTTATGACTTGTTACTAATGCGTTTATAGTGTTTCCTCTTCCACTTTGTTTTCTTAATGAGAAATCGTATATTATATTGTAAATATGGGTGCGTACTTAGCTATAGCGCACTATTGGATGTGGGGAATGTAATATTATAATATTATCCAGATCGAAGGCCAAGGTTTGGTGGAAATAGTGGAAATCCTTTGAGAGATAGAAATGCGATTAGAATAATAATGATCATGCCGCTGATAACTTATCATCAGAGGCCAAGGTGTGATGATAGTACGACCATGTTTCACTTTATTTTATTTTTCAATCGCTCTTTCTTGACAATGGTCGCGTCATTTTTAGCCTTGAAATAAGGTTTTATTTTTTTCTAATAAAGGCGGAGTTCACCCATCCTCGGGATATCATGTCGCCTGAATAAGTTTTGCTTTAATTCCTTTTAAACATTAACGTGTTACAATTTTGTCATTTAAATAAAAAATGAATACATGAAATATTGCTCATTTCATGTTTTTTTTAAATTACAATTTGTTAGATAAAAATGATCAGATGATGAAAATATCAGCGGATGAAATGACCGGGGATGAAGTGACCAGGAGATGAAGTGACCGGGGATGAAATGACCGGGGATGAAAGGGGAATGAAGTGACCAGGGATGAAGTGACCAGGGGATGCAATGACCGAGGATGAAGTGACCGGGGGATGAAGTGACCAGGGGATGAAGTGACCAGGGGATGAAATGACCGGGGATGAAGTGACCGGGGATGAAGTGACCGGGGATGAAATGACCGGGAACCCTTCAACTCTGTCCGAAAAAATTAAAACAAAAAACAAACAACCCGGGACCGTCGAGATAATCAGTTCAGCACGCTAACCGCACGACCAGGCATTGATCTTAACTTAATAACAAACTGGTTACAAACTAATAGCATATTATTGATAAAGAGATATATAACATATTACGGCATCGCATCTACCGGATATGTGCAATATGTCAGACGAGCGATTTTAGATAATCTTTCAGCATTGATTTGTAAATGAAAAAAAAAAAGAACAGATATATCGTGATTGTACTTCCGTGTCTCACCATAGTTATCAACAGAGGTAGCGGCATTTTCATTTAAACTGAACTAGAATAAGGATGTAGATCTACATAAACTAAATTTCTGATTTAGCACTCTTCAGATCTATATCTACTAGATCTAGTTCTATAATATAAGTTTGGAATAATTAAGATGTTATTTAGATTAGACTTATGCAAAAAAAAAATCCTAGATAATCTATCAATAGACTGAATGCAACATTAAATTTAAAAATAGTAGATAGGTTTTAGTATATTATAACATTTCAAGATTGATCTAGACATTTGGAAATCAAAATCTACACCTTTAAGTCTAGAAGTTGAGATTCTACATCTTTATCTAGTCTATATTAGTCTAAACCAGACCTAGCAACTCTAGAACTAGACTCTACAACGATTTCAATTAGAATATAAATTCAGATCTAGTTTTAAAAAATCTAGATATACTATAAAAAAATCTAGATCTAGTTTTAAAAATCTAGATTAGATCTAAATCTAGCTATTTCGCCTTTTTAACAAATACGAGTCAGATTACGAGGTTTAATACAAATTACTACACCGAGTTGCTTTAGCATTTCAATTAATTAAAGAATTGATTCCATAGGACGTCAAAGGAAAAAAAATCCACTTTGTCATACGTCCTAGTTAGACTACAAAATGGAATCATCATTACGAGCCAAATATCGAGGGTTCATAGAAATTGGTGAACCGATTTATTTTTAGCATTACATTTAAAAAATTCATTCATATAACGTCCAAGGAAAAAAATAGTCCATTACGTCACAATGGGCTAATAGCAAAAAAATGTTTTTATTAACACAAGAGATTTAACCAGGGTTCATAATCTACAGTACATAAAGTTCTAATATAATTCATTTAAAGATTATATATATATATATATATATATATATATATATATATATATATATATATTGTTATGACATGATTAGGAAGTAGTTAGGAAGTAGTTATTTGTTTCGGGAATAGGGTAAAGTTTTAATTAGCGACAAGTGACGTGACAGATCTTTTAAAAAGAAGAACGCTCTAAACGACGCTAGAAGGAGGACGCTTATTGTAAAGTAGTAGACTTGAGTACGACATTATTGACATCGGACGATTCCCTTTTGAGTATTAAACATATTGTTAGAACAACATATCAGCGTCGACTACATATTTGATTGTTTCGGCCTTTCGCCGGTGTTACTGAAGTGTTGAATTCAGCGTTACCTACAGTCAGATCTACACTAGACAGATTGTCAAGAATCAACACCGCGCAGAGGTCTTAACAACGTGGCGACCCCTGACTCGGAGCTCACTGGCATCAACGTTCAGAAGGATAGAAGCCCTCTGTTAGGAGGAGGCAGAAGCTAACGTCATCGGCCTAGTCTGCAGCTAGACCCTGATTATACAGCCACGTCGGCGAAGGAAAGCCAGTGAGACCCTGGACTCGTAGACCTAGGAGGTAACGAAATATAGATCTAGATCTACATTTGTAATTTGTAAACGCCCATACGTTGGGGCAGCGTACTGAAGCCTGTAGTTCGGTATTGAGAGGGCTACAGTTTGTCGAAGGGAAGAAAACCGTCCTGTCGAAGCCGTACTGAATAGATATCGCCTGCCCGGCATCTTGAGAACGAACGTGAAGGTCACCTCTGCAAGGCCAAGATCGACCGTTGAGGTCACGCCAAAGAACTTGTGACGTAGGAACCATCTTACTGCCTACGGCACTTAAGTACAGTAGTGCTAATTTGATCTACGGCTCGGCTGAATCTGTGCTACACGGTAGATAGCCAGATAGCCGGTATTTTAGCACTGGACTTTGACTTTGTCGCTGGGTCAACTGTTGGACCGTTCCAGTTTCACTTTGGACAGACGACCACCCGGAACCACCGTACCTGCCTTGGAACCAGCAACCGGAACCAGACTCTACGTCACCGACGAACCGGAGCCAGACGAC
Source organism: Biomphalaria glabrata (assembly GCF_947242115.1). Lineage (NCBI taxonomy): Eukaryota > Metazoa > Mollusca > Gastropoda > Planorbidae > Biomphalaria > Biomphalaria glabrata. The sequence continues at coordinate 31,284,657 of NC_074723.1, forward strand.
AGATCACCGGGAACCAGAACCAGACGCCGTACCACCGAAGAACCGGAGCCGTTGCAGACCAGTACCAAAGGACCTTGGAGAGCCGAAACGTTCGCTGTCTTTATCTCACCGCTAGGGAAGACATCGCCGTGAGCCTTGCCGCCGGGACAGACATTAGCGTAGGAAGAGTGGACCCGAGACTGACTGTGGAGTTATCGCCGCTTCTTAGACAGATAAGTCAAGTGTTATTTAACTACTTTCTCCTTAGAATAATTAGAGTCTGTAGGGAAGTGACCACTCGCTAGATTATCACTACCAGGTTAAATCGTGGTGGATTGGGGATATCCTTAAAATTAGGTGTAATCTAGCAAGAGGTCCAGATATACGTTTAGCTGTTAATTCGTCCTGTGTGTGAATGTGAATCGTTTAGTTAATCATTTTTAGTAACGTCATGTATTAATTGTTTGCAATACTCCTGTCTTAAGTCTTACTGTCAGACGAAAGTCTCATTCATTAGAACTAGATCTATAGTTTGGTGTTTAACGTATTTAGGTTTAATTTCATAGTTTATTTGTATGAGTAAGTTATATACACTCCTGGCTGTGAAAGCAGGTAAGAAGTAACTAAGATCTAGCGTAATCTAGACTAGATCTGGGGAACAATCGAGGTGAAGCCTGATTGCCCATTTGTAATTTTAGTAGTTGTAAATAGACAGGTTGGTCTATTTACCGGCGACTCGTGTGAGTAACACGTAGTCGGTTGAGTGTGCGTGTGTCGCACAGCGTATTCAGTCGGGTCAAAGGGTAGCCTACACACTGGTACCAAGGATACTAAGTGTATCTTGGAAAGTACAGAAGTTATTATAAGTCGGAGTTGGCACTGTAGACGCCAAGGGTAGAGTGACGAATTTAATTTATTTGAATCAAGAGGTATTAGGTAGCCGCGGAGCGAGGTTACGCTCAAAAGGTAATTTGATTTATAGAACATAGGTAATAGACGCTATTAGGCCTGTGTGTAAGATAATTTAAATAAAAAAGCGAGGTAAAGTAACAAAGGTAATATGGCAGCTACTTCAGGTTACGACCTGGAAGAATTTAGGAAAAAGCTAATTCATGAAGCTAAGACAGAACTAGAACTGCGCGGCAAAGAACTAACTGCTTATGTACAGCAGATGGTGGCGGCAGAAGCAGAGCGCTTGGAGAAGGAAAGAATTAGAGAAGCAGAGCGCTTGGAGAAGGAAAGAATTAGAGAAGCGGAACGCTTGGAGAGAGAGAAAGCTAGAGGCAGAGAAAAAGAAAAAGAAGAAGCAGAACGCTTGGAGAGAGAGAAAGCTAGAGGCAGAGAAAAAGAAAAAGAAGAAGCAGATCACATAGAGCGGGAAAAGGTTAGAGAGGCAGAAAAGTTAGAGAGGGAAAAGGTTAGAGAGGCGGAACGCATCGAGAGGGAGAAAAAAGAAGAGGCGGACAGAAAAGTGAGAATTCAAGTAGAACAGATGAGGATAGAGGCTGGTATAAGCGTGCCCACAGAAGGAAACAGCAACAATAGTGCCAACATAGAAAGCCATAGTAGCGCCGCATGGATGAAGAAGAAGATCCAACCTTTTGCGGAAGACAAGGACGACATCGGCGACTATCTGAAACGCTTTGAAATTAAACTTGCAAAGTTTAATGTTCAGGAGAAGGAGTGGTCCGAAATCCTGTTGGACTTCGTACATGGGAAAGCCCTCACGATTTGCCAAAACCATGACCACTCCATGCAAAACAGCTATCAGGTGCTAAAGAAGGAACTGCTAAACGCATACGGGCACAACGCGGAAACATTCCGAAAGAAGTATTATGAAAACACTCCATCCAGCCAAGTTGATCCCCAAACAACTATCAACTCAGAGAAAGACTTCTTCACTAAATGGCTCGCATTCGAGAATGTAGAGAACACCTACGAGGGGTTGAAGAACTTCATTCTGATTGATAACTTTATCAATAAGTGCGACCCTCAGCTACAGTCCTTTGTAAAAGAAAGAAACCCGAAGGTAATTGAAGACTTGGTAGAAATCATTAGGATCTTTAAGAATGCTTACCCAAACAACCCACTTTCAGTTAGCGACCACAAAAAAGTAAATTATGTAAAGAGAAATGATGGTAATGATAGGGATTATGGTAGGAGAAATAGGTCCAGGGAACGTGGGAACAATGGTCGGGATAGTTATGATGGCATAAAGGATAGATCCTGGGAAAATGAAAACAATGGCAGGGAAAGTTATGATAGGAGAATAGATAGACCTAAAGCGGGTGATAGAAACCTTAGGGATGTTACATGTTTTAACTGTCAGGAAAAGGGACACATGGCATACCAGTGTAGGAAACATAGAGGGAATGGAGCTGGCAATAGGAATACACAGGATAATAGTGGCACTAGTGATAGGAGAGGTAATCAAGGAAACCGTAGACAAGAGAGGGATAATCGGCCACCAGATAGGGTTAATTTTGTAAGGAGCATCCAAGACAGGGATCGTGATAGTGGACATAGTGAACCAGATGAAGAAATTAATTACGTTGATTGTGGGAAAGATAGATTTAAATTATATCCAGGCATGATAAATAATAAACAGGTAAATGTGATCCGGGACACAGCTAGCAGTACACTCGCAGTTCGAGGGGGATTAGTGAAATCTAAGGATTATTTAGGATATACCAAATCGGTCAGATTGGCAGACGGCGCAGTTAAGAGGTTCGAAGCCTGCAAAGTGTTTCTTCGATCTCCATTATACACAGGGTATTGCGAAGGGGTAGCCATGCCGAGGTTATCTAGAGATGTTTTACTTGGAAATGTAGCAGGTGTCAGCGCCGCTTCTGACAAACAGGTTAGAAGTTGGAAAAGCAGGTATGGCAACATGAGGCGAAATAAACCTAGAAATGACAGAATTTGTTTTAACTGCCATAAACATGGACACATCGCTAAAGACTGTTGGAGTAGGGCAGAACAGTCTGAGCAGAAGATTGCGAGTTCGGATAGGAGGCGCAGGTCTGTATCCGATAGTGATGATAGAAGAGATGACTGTGGTAGCGGTAATCGCAAGTCATACCGAGGTAGAAGGCCACAAGCGGGCTATAGTGGTGTAAGAAGAGATGTTAACTCCAGTTGGAGAGAACAAATGTACGAGTCGTGTAGATAGCCTGTGAAACATAGCACTATGAGACTGTAGTGTGTAAATAAGTTGGATTTTATTTAAATTGTTTATTCTTAATTAATTGACTTAACTAGTAGTCATAACTAGACGGGTATTAGGTTGTTTAATGTATCTTTGAATAGTATATTTATGTTATAATATACATGTAATTTGGTTATCATTAGATTGACTCATGTTAATTATGTAATTTCGGGTAGTATGTATGCATTGCATGTATGTGTGTATGAAGAGAAAGGGCATTTATAAGGCGACGATGTAGTGATATCAAGGAAAAGTAAGTTTTATAATTTATTCTTTGTATTTGAGCATTATCATACATCAGTCAAGAGTTAGGTCGTGTGGGGACAAGTAAGTGGAGAGAGGAAATAAAATACACTTGTAGATGCCCGAAAGAACGTTAGGTGTATAGTGGGAGAACGAGTATTGATAAATGTCAATTTGTCATATTAGGTAAATTGTCTGTCCTGACGTGTGAGGGAAAGCGGTGTAACCTCCGGAACGTGATGTGATGATGTATAGATAGACACACCTATAGTGTCAGCGCAAACGAACTATGTCGGCGGTCACCTATGGCACATCACATTGGACAGTATCAGTTAGTGACACTTGAGGGAAATAGATGTTCAGAGGAACTTGATTGTGGACACAGAAAGAGAAGTTGAAATCGCAATCAAGACTCAAGTTGTGTTGTCTTTTATGTTTCCCTACATTTTGGCCCTTGCACATTGTAAGACTAAGACAGTAGATTAAAAAATTGACAGGCAATTTTTTTTAGCGGGAGGGGGAGGAGTTGTTATGACATGATTAGGAAGTAGTTAGGAAGTAGTTATTTGTTTCGGGAATAGGGTAAAGTTTTAATTAGCGACAAGTGACGTGACAGATCTTTTAAAAAGAAGAACGCTCTAAACGACGCTAGAAGGAGGACGCTTATTGTAAAGTAGTAGACTTGAGTACGACATTATTGACATCGGACGATTCCCTTTTGAGTATTAAACATATTGTTTGAACAACATATCAGCGTCGACTACATATTTGATTGTTTCGGCCTTTCGCCGGTGTTACTGAAGTGTTGAATTCAGCGTTACCTACAGTCAGATCTACACTAGACAGATTGTCAAGAATCAACACCGCGCAGAGGTCTTAACAATATATATATATATATGTATATATATATATATATATATTAGGATTAAAGCCGTCAGTCTGTCTGTCCGTCAAGTTGATATCGGAAAAAGACAATCAAATAAAAACTAATGAAAATTAGATTAACTTTTAATTTTCATTTCTAAACATCGCAATAGTTTTAAGTATCTATAATAGATTGTTCCGGATGTTTGTATATAAAGTGAGAGAAAAAAAAGAAAATCAAATACCGTTAAATTAATTTTTGGAATGGTCTCGTATGACAATTAGATGTACCACAACATTGTGGAGAGATTTTTATACCATAGTTTTGTGTTAGGAAGTTATTTTCCTTAACAATCTGAACATAATATTAACGATAATTAGATTTTAAAACGTTTACCTAGAAAATTAAATTTAATGTACGACAGAAGTGCGATTTTACATAAATAGAGTTAGAATAGTTTTCATAAAAATCCGCAACAACCGAGATTCTTAAATGAGAAGAAGATTATTTGTTTTATTTATTAGAAGAGGGATTTTAAACAGTCATTTGTGTTAGTGGATTTTTCAAATAAAATTCGGAACAGTTTTTGTGACGATTTCTAAGAAAATTTAAGTAATGTAGGTTGATTTCTTTTTCAAAACCAAAACCGGAACACTCTTTTCAAATAAAAAATAAAACTCTGTAATGTTTCAGCAATAAAAATCAATGTAAAATAAGTCTATTAAGTGTTTTTCAATAATCATCTCTGGTAAATTACTTTCGTATTTAAAATCCTGAACAACATATTGTCGATATTTTTGAAAAAAAAAGGCATTCGATATAAATTTCTTTTAGGTTGTAAATATGGAACAATTGGATATCGATAATTAAACTACAGTGACTTATTGTCCAAGAATATAAGGGTAATGTAAGTCAATGATGCTATTTCAAATAATCGTTTGACACATTTTTTTATAAAACAATATCGGAACAACTTCATAGTTCTTCTTAGTTCATAGCACGGACATTACATGTAATATAAGTTAGAAGAGCAAACAGACATTCGTTGGTATTGATTTGTTTTTCACAAAAAACATCCGGAACAATCTATTATAGATACTTAAAACTATTGCGATGTTTTGGAAAGAACATTAAAGGTTAAATCAAATTTTCAATAGCGTTTAGTGTTGTTGTTTTTTTATACAGACCAACCAACAGACAAAACGCACACAAATAAGCGGCTTTTATCCTGATGGAGGCACTAAACAAAAATAAATAAAATCTCATTATTTTAAACATTTGAAGGGATTACTTTGTCATTGTATCTTGCCGCGGTGTTACTCTACTGCACGAATGAAAAGTTCAATTTAAAAAATGTGCACGATATTTACATACATAGTGCATTCTTAGTCCTTATAAACAAACATAAATGCTTCCTTTTAACTTAAGCGGCTAGTTGACCAGAAAAAAACACCTTTAACTAGTATTTATAATTGTTGTGAACATTTTTTTGTACATTTTATAAATATATTTGACTTAATGATACTGAAAATACACACAAAATTGTCTTTATTTGTTAACATATTGTTACGATTCCCTCCTACTCAGGCCTTCTGTAAACACTTCTAAACGCAACACAACACATCAACACATCAAGAACTTGACAACAAGGCTCCATATAATCTTTTTCTTTAATAATGGTCAAATCAAACAGCCAATACGACATAATTGGCAACACAATCAACTGCTACAACGTTAGACCGTATATCACTGTACTAAACTCATCAACTCTACTGTCTCTTCCTGGACTCGTACGTTTCACTGGAGGACTGCACCAGGACCGACTTCATGGCTGACTAACAATCCCGGTCTCAACGCTCTCCGGTCTTGAACTGCCGCTTTCCTACACACTGTGTCTGGTCTGCGCAGGCTTATCATCAGATGACCGTAACACGGGCGCTATTCACGTGCAAAGTTCATGCCAGTACTGTCCCTTGCCTTTCAATATAGCACGCTAAACTGTATTACTGACCTGTGTCACATGTCAGCTGATCACACACAGTTAACCCTTTTGCGTCGCGAATAGGGTTATAAAATATTGTAACATTGCCTCCCTTACATTTACGTAATTGTTTTAGAATTGGTGTATTTTTATGAAAAAATCGCTTGTATAATTAATTTTATAAATTAAACGGTTTGCTTTTAGAAAACCAAAAGTTCCCGTTGCACCTAAACTTTTTCAAGCCGCATAGCTTGGTGAAATAATATTTTTCATTTCTCTTCTTGTTTACGAGATCTGAGTGTGACAGACTGAGAGACTGACATTTTCCACAAACCTATTAGCGGCTTTTCCACTTACGGGGGCCGCTAAAAAATAAATACACACAAAGTCAAACACACATTGTTTTACGTAGCTCAGACCCACAGCATGACGTTAGGAGTCGATCTTGAGTTTTATATATTGTGATTAATTTGTAGATATAGCCTCAAATGATTTCCAGGTAGTATATTTTAACCCTGATGTTCTGCATCCTGGGATACTCCCGAATGTTACGTATTTTTCTAGCCTTGTCTCTGATGTATTCAAATTTGTTTTGGATGATCAGATAGGCTTCCCCGAACGGATGACTATAAGTGGGTTTCCATGAAGCTTATTTGCTTACCTGAAGCTTATAGTTTATCAAGACATTATTTAGGCTAAAAGTGGCTGTGTTAGCCTGAAGCCTGAGACCCAAGTGTTGCCAAAATTGGTCGTGTGTTGACCTGAGGCCTGTGACTTTCGTTTTTTTTTCTTGTGTCTTACTTATTTCCACAATGTGACGATAGATTGTGTATTTATTTGTAATAAATGACTAAAGCGGTTTGCCATACTATTTTTGAACGTGTAACTTTAGTTTCTATTTTTTGAGACGGCCTGTGAGTTCTTAGCCAGTTATTTATAATCTGATGTAACTCTTCATGTAAATCAGCGGTTCTCAACCTTTTAAACTCGGCGACCCCTTTTTACAATCCCCCACTCTGCCGCGACCCCCACCCCCGCTCACACACAGCAATAGAAGAATAGACAAAACAATCCATTTTTTCGATGGTCTTTGGCGACCCCTGGCAAATCGTCAATCGACCCCCAAGGGGGTCGCGATCCACAGGTTGAGAACCCCTGATGTAAATAAACCATTGGTATACATTTATACTTGAGACTTTGTTAAGTCTTGTTTTGCATTAATTGCTTTAATTGAATACCTTGAGGTTATACTTAATAACCTAGGAAATACAAGTTGATAGAAGCTCTAACTTCGTTCTGATAAGATCTGCAGCCGTTTTAATATGTCTCTTACTTTCCAACAATGCCAAGCAGTGAGATAATTCTGTAATTATTTCAATAAGAGTGGTCACCCTTGTTTGTTTTATGTCATAAATTGGAAAAATGTTTGCATCTTTTAAATCCAGGGGGACCCAACACGGGGCTTGGCAGTTTGTGAAAGTGATTCAGCAAGTCATGCTTTTCCGCATGAATGGTTTCTGCAGGAATTCCTACTTTTCCGGTTGCGTACCAACATGTAAGCTTGTCAATGGCTGCTTTCAATTCCTTTACGGAGGACTTTTCATTTAATTTATATAAAAAAATTGTAAAGTGTAAAGAACTTAGACAAAGTAGCTAGCCAGATAGCATATACGATCTAGAAGAGTTTACATAATCCACCTTATAGCTCCTATGGCAGTGCACGTTCACTGATAATCATGCCATCTTTTGACTCGAGTGGTACACACTTCCTGATCTGAGGTTCAATAGCTTTATTTCATTATTCTGATGTTGCTTGCTTTATCTCTGCAGTCGTTAATTTTTGTACTTTGTTAAAATCAGACTAAATAAAATCTGAAAGGTTTTTTAAATGGCTTTCCACACCAAGCAACTGATAGAATAATAAATAAAATAGAGAATGATCCATGAATGGGAAGTGGTTGAAAAAAACTGTCAAAACGTAATTAGGGGACTAAATCCATATATATATATATATATATGTCTCATTAAGTAGCATTTATTCCCCTTATATCGAAAACAACCAAAATAATTATTCACCAACAATTAATTCGTTTAATGTATGTTTGTATGTTTGTTTTTGATTGATTCATCTCATGTTTGGTTCAATAAATAAATGTGCAAAAGTTTTCACTTGATCCGACAATGGGAAAAAGGGAGAAAAAATTTTCAATCTTTTTACCAAACAGACAGACAGACAGAGTAAGTGGATATAAGCTGTGCAAAAATATTATTAGTTCTTCTTGGTAACATCACTATTAATTTAAACTGATGTAGATTCAGACACAAACTTGAAGCAAAGATACAAACATCAGCCTTGAAGTGATTTGCTGGTCGAGTTCAAATAGCTGATATCATGCCTGATCAAGAAGTTCATTGGTCTTCCAGGATATATTACCATGAAAGTAATTCAACCATATTTATAAAATAAGATAAATAGTATTCCGCAAAATATGCTAAGTGTCCAGTGTGACAAGTCAAAAACTCGCTGTCAGAGTCACTCAAAATTATCACAGCATTAATTATTATTTTTCATTATTTATTTATTTTATTTTGATTATTTCACCATCCTACCCCTAAATTCTCCACCCGCCCCACCTTTTCCTCTCTACCAGGCTAGACTTAGTCCACCACCTTGGAGAAAATTAGGCCAGTCCTTTCATTTATCTGCCCTTGACCGGGGCAAAGATAGACACGTTCTCTTTAGTCTTATCCGCGGATGTCCGCCGCGATTGACCCCCCCCCCCCCTTGGGTGGAATGTAGGTCACTCTTTCCCCCCACGTCTCTCTTTGATCTAAGAGATTACACGGGTCAATACACCGCGTGATACTCCAAGGTGCGGCTCAAGTCTACTTCACCCACGTGTAAGATAATTCTTAGCCTAGGACGTTTCCGGTGCCCGCCCACACTTTTCAGGCATATATATATAGTAAACCAACTCAAATCACCCTCTCTTTCTCATTCGAGCTGAGCTATCGAGTCTGGACTATATCACTTATTCTTTCTCCTAGAGGAATACCTGGTGCCTCCCTCAGGTGTCTGCCTATTTGTTTGATATCAAGAATCACCTACTATTTATGTGCTGAGTGCTATCCAGCACTGCACTGTCCTACTGAGACCTGCCTATTTATCGGATTACTTACCTGCCTATTTGCCTACTGGCCTATCTATGTGCTTAGTGCTATTCAGCACTGCACTTTCCTATTGAGTATCACCTACCGCCCACGGAGATCTACTCAATTCTACTACTTGGCGCTATCGGCATTGCCCGCCTATTCGACAGCCCACCTGTCAAGCTATTAGGCGCGACGTCCCTATAGAGTCAGATCTGTGCGAGACGTCATAGCTACGCCAACCCTCGGCAACTCACTGGACATATCCTGTCAACTACGCTGCCCACGGCAGATCAGCTCTGCCCGCAGTATCCTTGTGCCCACGGTAGACGGCCACCCGCCCTACTGTGCCCACTACAGATATTAGATTTTGGGGACTGAGACTCCACAAGAACTATATCGCCGGCGTCCCTCTATCCGCTAGAGCGCCACCTCCAGCTGCAGAACCTCAAGCCAGGACCCAGCCAGCTGCGACATCAACAGGACAACCAGCTAAGTCAGAGGACAAAGTGACATACTCTCTTATTATGTGCAAGAGTGATGATTAAACATAGAATATACTAGAGATAGATGCAAACCCTCCCCCTTTTTATTATTATATGTATATTTATGTAAATAAATATCCTTTATTTTAACTTTTGTATCTATCTTTCATTGCTTGTCTCGTTGCGTGTCTGCTCCCGATTCATATGCTGATAAGTGGGGGTGTGATAGCTTTAAAAATAATCATCCCCTAGACATAAAACGTGCCAAACACACGTCACATTTCCCCACCTGTCACATCCAGTTATGACAAAAGTTTGGAAAACATTGCAATAGAGCCCATAAAATAATAGAATATTGTATCATAAAACGAAAAACGAAAAAAAAATCACTGGTTCTACTTTAAAATCTTATACAATTATAAAAATAAGTGTTACACTTTCTTTGCTATTTTAATTCGAATTTTAAAAAAAAGAGAATCTATTTTTCAAATGAGCAATACAAAGTATATATAAAGTTTTCGTAAATCGTACATACCCATATCTTTAAACTATAATGCTAGTCCTAATTACATACAAGGAAAACGCGAAATAATATTGATATAAAAGACGGAAGCCAGAGAGATGTCCCAAATTCATCAATGTAATTGTACTTTGTAGAAAAAAAAGTTTCCGCTACGATGTTTTTTTCTTTATTTTATCTAAGCTAATGTTTGCAAGCTCTTTGTAGATTACTTAATGGATTGGACGCTATAAGATTTGGTTTATTTTGCAAAGCTTCTATCAACTCTTGTCTGTCTAGTACATATTCTGTACACCTTATTTCTCCCACTTCCCATTCTCTGATCACATTGAATTTGGCAAAATATATTTTCTTATATTTCTTATGGATCAATCAAACAATGTACTTATTTAATTGATTAGTGGTAATTAATTTAAATTGAAATTAATGAAGGAAAATACATCTAATATTATTCATAGAAGTAAAATAAAATGTACAGTTATTTCCCTTTTATATTGTTATTCTTACAGTGTTTATATTTGTTTAAACGTTTAAATGTGTAAGCGAAAAAATTGCGTGTAATGAAATATAACGTTGCAATGGTATTTAAAGAAAGATTTTCATTTAAAAAATTATTAACAGTAATCTTCTTGTTATTGACAAATCTATTTCACTATCCGTTTATGTTACAAATAACTAATCAAACAATGAGTAATACAATATATGAACTCTTTCTCTCCTAACTGACGATACCAACGTCAATCCAACCCCATTAAATTATATTAATTTTTTGGTTTTATCAACATTAATTTGCATTATGTAAGAAGAGCATGCAATTCTCTTTAATTCTATACCAAATAAAACATTTTCTCAGAACAAACAAACAAGTTATTGAAGTTTAATCAAAACAGGATAGACCGATAGAGAAATACAAATGATCAAAATGAGTAATTCGATTGGAACATTGAAACTAATGATGGCGAGACAGAGGTAAAGGAGAATAACGAAGATAAATAGATTTAAAGTAATTGGCTACTGATATAATAGAAAGAAATGAGAAACAATAAATGAGATAATTAAACAGACAATCTATTTAAAGATTTTTGGTGTGAAATACACACAAAAAAACAAACAACTTTGTGCTACAAGTTTGAAAGTTAAGAATTTCTATTAAAAGTAAACAAATACTTAAGTTATTATGTCCGTCTGGTACAACAACAAAAAATCAACGTATGAAATCGTCTGCCAACCATAGTATCGTCCAAATTTAAGTCACATATTCACAGAAATAAAACTCTTTATTTGAGCACCAGACATCGTCCAGACCGGCATAATTCTGCAAGATGATGACACAGTCCGAATCTCCTGCGTTATCAGGCTGTTTATATATGAACAACTTCATGTCTGTTGGTGAAGCCAATGAACCGTCTGACCAGACGTACGTTCCCTCTGTCAGTCTATCGTTTAAACCCACCCAAGCTCTGACTACGTTAAGCTCTTGCATTATTTTCAGCATCGTAATATTTTTCGCGCTAGTTTTTATCATCACCAGTTGGCCTTGCATGCTAGCACAAGAGCTGTTAGCTGAAGAAAATGTTGTTTTGGATGTTGAGATGAACAGACAGAGGCCGTGAGTTCTCATGATGGTCGAGTTGTATCCCAGGGACACATCGCAGTACTGGGTACTCTGCGAGTACAGTCTATCTCGGGATGAAGGTTTGATCCCAGCCGACCCTAGGTCAGCTCCACCTAGGCAGAATTTCTTTACGCTGTCGTATAAGAAATTCTGATAAGACTTTGAACGTGATACGCACATTATAGAACACTGCAGACTGGAACGTGATAAAGAATTATTGTACGTAGCAAGTATCCCCAAAGTTTGACTTGTTACTTGGTAATAACTGAAATTAACGACAGAAAATGTTTCTATCCATTGAAATAGAGAAGGTAGAACTAGTAAAGTCGAAATCATTGTTTTAAATCATCCACGTCTAATAAGGATTCAGAAATTCTCTGTGAGAAAACAATCCACTTGAGGACAATATATGAAATACCAGTCTAGTATTCTTTAATTTGATACATTTATTAGATTTCTTTAAAAATCAATATTACTTCTGTATTGTACTCAGGCGTTCACATAATTTTGTTCATGTAATAACTATCGGAGTATAAGACACAGAACAGTTATAAACAACCTAACCGAAGAATACGTTCGAAATGCCTGTGGAAGTTTTAAAGAACCCTAGTTCTATGCCTTCTATATTTTTTTACTAAAAAAATAATTTTAAACTTGGGGGACGGGGAGGGGGGAATGTGATCGCTGTCTATTCCATCGAGATTCACGGATGTTTGACATTGTTGACAAACTTTTTAAAAGTTTCATTTAAAAAAAAAAAAAAACAGGTGTAAACATTTGTATAATGCTATTTACGTGCGCTCTCTCTCTCTCTCTCTCTCTCTCTCTATATATATATATATATATATATATATCTTTGTCTCCCAAATAAAGTAGTTTGTTTTTTTTAAACTTCAGATAATAAATAAAAGAAAAGAAACAACATTATTTCAAAGTAATAGAATATCTGTGCGTTTATGTTGTACCTTGGATTTTATTGTTTTGCTATTCACATGTATTTTTATTGTTCTCTTTTCTGGTAAGAATTTCAAATCATTTTCTTTGTATTTTAAGGAGTTTTGAAAAAACTATGATACAAAACAATGAAACTACCTGCTTTGTAAAAGCATTTTGTTTACATTAAAAAAAAATCTTTCTTTCTTGAGGATCTTAAAATCTTATTTCACTTACCTGCACTGATTGAAACCAGTTCTTTATCAAACTCAGACGTGTCTTGGAAATGTAGATAATTGCAAGGTAAACATTTCATTTTAAAAATGTTCACGACACTTATAATGGAATGATACTTTCAATAAACAAACTTTTTTCAACCAATATTTCAACACTAAAAACTTCATTATTTTGCGACACTGTAGCATTACAATTAATGCGCGCATTATAAATTATTTAGAAAAAAAAATTGTTTCATTTAAAAAATAATGATTCCTTTACGAATGCTTTTCAAACTGAAATACCTTTCTAACTAAAATACTGACTACATCTCTTAGATTTTGAGTATCATTCCAGACACAGTGCTAATAGAATCCCCTTTGTTCTTAAAATCTTCATGCTAATGCTCATGCGTCTCTATATTTCCTAAATCTTAAAACTGAAGTAGACTCCTTTGTAAACAGTTTTTTTTCATCTCTGGAAAATTAGTTCATAATTTTTAGCGCCCCCGAAAGGGGAAAATACGCTATTAGTTTTGTGTGGCCTTTCTGTCCGTTCGTTCCGCAGAAACTAGAACAGAAAATGAAAGTCGGACATGATATTTTAGATCATTCAAAGTTCTGTTGCAACGGCTACTTTTTTCTTCTCCCAAAGTGAACCATCTAATTTTTAAAATTATATATGTAAACAGATTTTTCAAAAAATTACATCACTTTTAAAGGAAAACTTCAGGGGTAGTAAGTCTTATTAAAGAGTTTACAAGCTTCTTCACAATACATCAAGCTCCATTCATAGATTCCCACATTGAAGACACAAAAATTACATCTAAGGTCACAATTGAAAAAGTATGAATAGATCATTATAACATAGATTTTCCTTGTTATTAACTAACTCAAGGAATAGAATACTGATTCAAATGTTGTTTTTAAAAAGAAATTTTCAATTGTAAGTTTAAAAAAAAACACTACATTTATACCGCGCAGTTTTCACACATCCTCATTAGGCTATACACTTGACAACAGTCTAAATTACAATAAATAGAGGCCAGACATAGATCTATATTTAGATTTAATTGTATTAAAAAATTTGAACAAATCTTACATTTATAATCCTTTAAGAAAATAGTTTATCTTCTACCAGCTTAGGGGTGTAGATTTATTTATTATGTAAGTAGTAGTATCACTTCAAGAAGTGAATCTGATGCGAACAGCATAAGTGCACTATAACCCAGTAGTAGGCCTACTAATCCTGATCATAATATTGACCTAGACCTGGCTCTAGTAGATCTAGATTCTATTTATAGATTTCTAGATCTAGTCTAGATTAGGATATAGATTAGGATATAGATTTAGTTCTGAATCTTTATCTACAGTCTATTTAGTCTAGACCTAAACCTAGAGTCGTGCGGTTTGTGCGCTGGACTGTCGTTTGCATTTATCGATGGTTCCGGGTTCAAACCCTGCCCGTTTCCATCCACCGTCGTCCTGCGGGAGATTTGGACTCTGAAGGGATATTCGAAACATGTAAAACATAAAATAATAATATGCCTTGACATATTTCGATGGTACTTTAAGTGTAAATGATACAGCACAACGTTATATTATTTAAAATACAACAAAAGAAACCATTTTATATGATGTTAAGTCTATTTATAATTTTAATTAAATATTATTGTAAAATGTGCAATAACATTTGAATATATGTAATTAACATTGAGATTTTACATTTGAGTAAAAATCAATAAAAGTAGGTAATCAGCTCACTGTATTGGTTCAACAAAAGAAATAACAAGCAATAGTGTTCATTGGAACATATTTCAAGAAAGTTTATGTGGATGAATAACACCCTGAGCTAACTCAATAGGTGCCACCGACACTGTATCGGGAGGTTTCCATGCTGATCTTAGATGATCACTTAACGCTACTCTACTAATTCCAGAAGAGTTAGAAGAGTCTTAAGACGAGGTGTTGCACTGTTTGCTTTTATTTGAAACAAAGCCGTTCTAGTAGTACTACTCTTGCTTTTCCAACAATTCTTAGCATTGAGATACCTCTGTAATTATTACAATAAGAGTGGCCACCCTTGTTTTGTTTTATTTCATAAATCGTAGAAATTTTTGCATCTTTTAAATCCAGGGAGGACCCACCAGGCTCAGCAGTTCGCGGAGTGGCTTGTAAGTAGGTCATGCTTTCCAAATGAATGGTTTCAGCAGGAATTTCAACTTTTCCAGCTGCTTTCCAACGTGTAAGCTTGTCAATGGCTGCTGTCAGTTCCTTTACAAAGGACTTTTCATTTAACTTATCAAGAATTTCAAGTGTTGAGCAGTTAGACAAAGTGGTTAGCGAGATAGCACTTACGATCTGGAAGAGTTTGCATAATCCTCTATCATAAACTCGAATTGCATTGCACAATCATTGATGATCTTTTGACTTGAGTGGTACACACTTGCTGGTCTGAGGTTCAATGGCTTTATTTCATTATTCGGATGTTGCTTGCTTTACAGTGAAAATCTCTAATTTCTGTACTTTGTTTAAATAAGATTAACTAATTTAAAGTTTTTTTGTTTTTTTTTTTAAATAGCTATCCACGCCAAAAAACAGATAGAAAGATAAATAAATAGAGAATTTTTTTTTCATTTTAGAGGCCCCCAAAAGATTGAAAAGACGCTGTTAGTTTTGCGTGGTCTGTCTGTCTGTCTGACTGTCCGTCCCGTTTAGATCTCTAAAAGAAAAAGAGATAATAATAATCGGACATCATGATATTTTAGATCATTGAAAGTTCTGATGCAACGGCTACTTTTTTTCTTTTCCGAAAGTGAACCATCTAATGTCGATTTACCAGGAGCTCCTGGAAATCTCCCGAAATCGCAAAATATACGAAAAAGTTCTTAAAATATACAGAAATATGTATATAAAAATTGTCATTTTGTGGTGTCATTCAATAAGGAAAACGCAAATCTTACGCACCGCATTATGCATTAGCCGTAATTTTGTAATCTGGTGAAAGAAGCTTCTCGCGCTTCAAACTAATGAAGAATTATTTAAGTCAACAATTCTTAAAGATAGATTGAAACATTTGGTAATTCTTGCTATTGAGCGTGATCTTTGTAGGAAACAGAACTATTATGATATACTGTATGACTTTGCTACACGCAAGGCTTGTAAAGTAATTCTGTACGTAGTAAAGAATGAATAAAATGCATAGACGAATTTATTTCTAATTCAAATTCTTAAATTTCACTTATTGTCTGCTTCCCTACCCAAACTTGGCCCCTTGAAATCCGTTTCATATAGGGCCCCACAATGGTTAAGTCCGGCCCTGCTATTTACGAATATATATATATATATATATATATATATATATATATATATATATATATATATATATATATATATTATTTATTTATTTATTTATTTATTTATTTATAGTATATTACTTAATCTCATTGCATGACTTCTTGGTCACAATGGTTAAGTCCGGTGCTGCTATTTAGTGTTTGTAAAATGTTTGTTTGTAAAATGTTTTACAATGTTTCGGATGTCCCTTTAGAGTTGAAGATAGTTTACTTCCTAATCCAACCCTCCCGCAGGACAAAGGGTTCTGGGATTGATAAATTTTAACGACAGTCCAGCGAGCAGGCAGCCATCCGTAGTGTGAATACTACTCTTGTCTTTTCATGGAGTGACTATATTCGCAGAAATAAGAGAGTGATCTTTCCTTTACTTCTTCTTCTTCTCGTCCAAACTTTTGAGGGAAGAAGAGAATTATATATATATATAGATAATATAAAATGTCTGCTATTATAAGACTTCATTGATGAATTTTAATATTTGTTGTGCTTTGCTAATTAGAGTAGACATGTGACGCACGCGACACAAAGTAGTACAACAATTCAAGCGAAGCAAGGCGTTCTTAATTATTTTAACATACATAATCAGATGTCACATAATAAGTAGTGACAATACATTAACACATTTTTTTAGCTTTTATATAGCACTACTTTCATGCTCATAACATGCACAGAGCGCTATGATCCAATCTCATTTGTCGACCAGTGGGGGGAGGGGGTAACTGGGTGTAGTTTTCCGTGCTGCCTGTAGGCGCTCAGTAAACACAAGTCTTCTCGAGTAGGGTGTCGAAACTCGAGCCCCCTTCATATGTAGCAAAGACAAGCCAAGTTCATGCGTACTTAACCTCTCGACCACGCTTCCCACGATGTATATAATCTATATATATATCATGGGTAATTGATAAGTTTATAGTTGAATTTAATTTTCTTGGTGGCTTTTAGTAAATAAATGAGGCATACATCTGCAGGGCTTATGTGATATATGGAAGCAAAATTGGGGAGTTAACAGGTGTGGTCAGCCTTCGGCCTCGCTTCCATCGGTAATAGCTATATAAAGATTTATAAGTGCTTAGATATTGCCTCAGACAGGCATATGGAGGCAAGCTTCCAGAAGTCTAGCGTTAAAAAGACTTGGCTTATCTCTTAGGAATATTAAAAAGAAAAACAACATTCAGGTTGAAGAAAAAGTCAGTTCAATGCATATTTTTAAGAAGCTGATATCAACTCACTCTGTCTGGTAAAAAGTGTGTACACGTTTTTTCTCCCACACCCATTCTTGGATCAAGTTGAAACTTTAAAGAATTATTTATTGTACCAAACAATACACGAATCAATTAAAAAAAAACACTATTAGTCAATAAATTATTGGTTATTAATTATTTTGTGTGAAATCGATTTAGGGAAATAACTTTAACAATTGAGGATTTCTTTTCCTTAGATAAGCTTTGTTTTCTAAAAAAAAGGATTTGTTTCTATTTTGCTTGTTTTAGTATGAAAGTAGACAATTAATCTCCTGTTGTATTAGTAGTTCTTTTTACAACTAATACGAAGTTGAAACAAGAAAAACATTTTAAAAAATACTTTTTTAACAAGCAAATCTTTTATTAAGTGCACTTGTATCAATTAGTTAGGATCACTCAGGTATTTAAATTTATAATTGATATAGACTAACAAGAAAAAAATAAAAAGCATTTATAAAATACATTGAAAAAAAAAAAGAGAGAAGGACCTGAATTCGAACATGTCAGCTAAAGCCTTCTCGAGCCAAC
This sequence comes from Biomphalaria glabrata, assembly GCF_947242115.1. Lineage (NCBI taxonomy): Eukaryota > Metazoa > Mollusca > Gastropoda > Planorbidae > Biomphalaria > Biomphalaria glabrata. Next base: position 31,302,970 of record NC_074723.1, read on the forward strand.
GCGGTGATCACTCTGCTAGCGTAGAGTCTACCAACATGGAAGACTGTAGAGTTATCTAACGTTTCTATTTCATGTTTGTGTTCACTAAGCCTGGGACGGAAGCCTAACTTAAAGATGGCTAATGCAGCTTATAACACCACTTCAGTCAAGTACTATTTCCTTCCCTTGTATGAGATCCCAAACAAAGTAATTTGTTACCAATAGTTTCAATTAACTCATTGTATTTTGTTTTTACTGATTCTTGTGTTGCTAGGTAAAAGAATTGTGCGAAATGTCAGCTTTTTCCGATATCGTGTGTCGGAGAAATAACGTGTACCAACTTTTGGCGAGACAGACAGACTAACAGGCAGAGAGAGTTGATAAAAGCTTTGTAAAACAATAGTTTTAGGATAATAATAACTTGTAGTGATATTTATAGGTATCTCGTAGCGATAAGCTGATACTAGATTTATGCTGACTGCCTATAAGTATTTCTTAAATAACATTGTACTTTAGAACCACCTTCTAAATTATAAGATTTTAAATCTTCTAAATTATATGATGTTGTCGTCATGGATTTTAATTTTTTTATTTTAATTTTTTTATTTGAGTTCAAGTAATTAGAATTAGCATCATAGTGTGAATCAGATATTGAAAATCATTTAAAAAAAATGGATACTCTGTTCTAAATTAATACAGGATTTAATTAATATATTCACAGATATACATTTCATTGTTCGAGCATACAGTATCATCTAATCCTCTGTTAAATTTTATGATAACAGTGCAGTCTTGGCTGTTGTTCAAATTGTCTGGTTGTTTAGGTATATACAAAATCTTCTCCTCTGGTGTCAATACTGAACCATCTGACCAGACGTATGTTCCCTCTGACTGTATATCGTCTATTCCTACCCAGGCTCTCTCAATGTTCATACCCTGCATTATCGTCAGAAGAGATTCCTTTGTGGCGTTTGATTTGACCATCGCCAGTCAACCTTGTATTTTGCTGCAAGACAGTTTTGCTAAACTGAAGTTTACATTTGCTCTGACAATTTTCAGACAAAGTCCGAACGTCCGCATGATGGTCGAGTTATAGCCTAGAGCCAAGTCGCAGTACTTGGTACTTTGCGAGTACAGGCTTTGACCTGAAGAAGGTTTGATCCCAATAGAACTTAGATCAGTTCCGCAGAGACACATTTTCTTTACACTGTCATAGCGAAAATGTTGGCATGTTAATGATTGTGAAAGACAAAGTGACGAACATTCCAACTTGGACCTAGTGCTAGAGTCGTTGTCATAAGGAAAAATCCCTAATGTCTTTAATTGTACTTGGTGGAATGAGTTCGTCTCCACACAGCACGTTCCTGCCTCTTGATAACAGGACTTCATTGTACTAAAAACAAATATTAACCTTTTAGCAGGCTCACAAACATTATTAGATTTATCGCTCTTCTTTCCAAATAACTCTTTGATTGTCACATTTTGCATTAATCGATTGGCTCAGCACCTGTATAAATAACAAAGAAAAAAATATTATTACATTTAAAATGTTTGTAAAACAAAATAAGAAAAAAAATGTTATTACATTTAAAATGTTTGTAAAACAAAATTGTTTAAATAAGCTTGACATGTTTTGAATTTTCCCTCAGACTGGAAAATATTTTACTTTCTTGTTGTAGTTGGTCCTTCGTTGACTTGTGGTTATCTGGTTTTTACCATTCTTTGGTATTGGTAGTCAGCCAGGTATTGTTTAACACAATTTTCTGCATCCGTGACATGATGCTTATTGCCTGGTTTATTCTATTTTTTGATGTCTTTATCCAGTTGGGGATGATGGAGCTATATTAACCAAAAAGAACAACAGTTCATGGCTATGTAAGGTGCAGTTTGTGTGCTCTGAACTAGTATTTTAATCTTAATCTGACTAAAAACATCTAGCATGCAGCCAGGGTCTGAGTCAGCAACAATAGTTGCATGATTAGAAGAGTACCCTGATTAGTACATCTCTACCTTTGATAGTCGTACTAACGATACAACAGTATCGACAACACTTTCGACATGCACACCTCTCTTCTTTGTGTATCGACGGAGATAGGGCTGTATTTGTTGATAGTTTTTTGTTAATTGTTTCTGAAATCCTTGCTGAAAATTGTGAAACCTGCCTTTCTACCTGCGTGGATCACTTTGGGGGCCGATTTTGAGTTTGTATTTTTACACAAACTGACTTTGTAACTATGTTGCTTATACTTTTTTGGTGATGTTTAGCTTCGTCTGTTGCACTGTTTTCAAATCTTGGTATTCTCAGACTGTCTATCTGACCTCTTTCTTACAGTAGAAAAGAATGCCAGATTTTGAAACATTCCTTTAATGTATGCCATATTTTTTTTAAAATAAAGGACCTAATTATATTCAGCTACTGATCTTAATTAATGTTTTCATACTTACATCTGCAAGATTTTCGGAATTGCTTTTATGTCTTTTATGTTATTGATGTTGTGAAATTAGCATTTTAATTTTTGATCATAAATTCTTCGTTATATCCAATCCATTCATAACTAGATCTGATCCAACATTTTTGAGAGGTAATGTTAATGAAATGCAGTTTAATTTGAAACAAAAAGAAAAAAGAAGTCAGTGTGCGCTCAGAGCGAATGTTCCCAATCAATTCGAGAGGCGTTTGTTTCACAACGTGAAGATCTAGGTAAAAATAATTAGACCTCCATCTTTGAAAACTAACTTTCACGAAACAAAACAGTCTGTCTCTGGCGTTTTACGTCTCGAGAGACAATCGTTTCCCATTTGCAAACAATACTGAAAAAAATATCTCACTGACCTATATGGAGCTAATGCACTTCAAGGCAACTAAAGGGCGGAACACGTAAGCCCCATCATGCGACTCAAAACCCATTAACTATAACGATGGCTGAGAAAACTTTTACCACACTACATACACATTCCTGTACTCTCTTTGCTTAGTATATTTTAAGCAAACTGACTTAAAATTAATGACAATTGTTAAACTACAATAGCGATACTGGCAAAGTGGATAGTCTTACTGAATGCGCCTTGGATAAAATTGCCCTATACGTAACGACATACTATGTAGACTGTTTCGTTAAGCCTTTTATTCTCTTTTATAGCATTAAGACTGCCAATAAATTGTTTACGTCGCCTAGATATTTCGTTCAGCCTTAAACATAGTCTTGTGTTACTAGTCACGTCATTGTATCTAAGTCGAAACTTTTCCTATTTCCGAAACAAATAACTAATTCCTAATCTAGTGCCATAACACGATGCTGCTTTTTGTTTCATTGACTGTGCTGAGGTAGAGGCTAGTGATACTGTACACGAGTCGAATTGTTGTTTTACATCCATATAAACAATTTTCCTAAACGTTCCTTTTTACACTACACAAGTTTATTCTGTACAGGGAATACATAGAGGTTAAATAGAAAGTGAGTATTTATTGGTGTAATATACTAAATCAACTCATAACCTTAGAAACAAGGCTTTATTTCAATAAAACACGACTGATACACACAATAACACAGTACAGGCTGGTCACGATTCACAGACTACGATAATGCGAACACGATTACTAGTTCATTTAACGATCACTCCAATTGGTAGATTTAGAGAGATATCATTAATGTTAGTCTTGTAGAATGATGCAAGATAAGCTGTAATAAGCTGTAATAAGATTGTCAGAAGAGTCATGGTTATCAGGGTGTAAAGACGTGTTTTTGTAGTGCTTTAGATTTAATTCCAGATACCGTTTTATATTAGTACTAGAGTCTACTACATTTAAATCACTTCATGTGAAGTTAAAATGTTCTATATGATAGTAAAACTCTTTTTATTCTCATTCAAAAAGAAGTTATTCAAGTTATAATAAGTTTTATAATTTAAAACATAATACGCTTACAGTGGTTTAGTTGTCTACCAACAGTTTAGTGCTAAAAATCTCCGACCGTCCACAACAATCAAGTTATGACTTCTTAGTTTTAGATTAAATGAAACTGTAGTTAAAATGTTTTACATCTTTCGGATGTTCTTTCAGAGTTGAAGATAATATACTTCCTTGTTCAAACCTACCGCAGGACGACGTGGGGCTGGCAGCGGGAAGGGTTTGAATCCGGGATAATAGAAAAGCTCGAATAACAGTCCAGCGTATATGCCGCTCGACCAGGCAGCCACCCAAAAATATCCATTGAACTATAACATAGTTGTACTGAGAAATGACCAACACAATGTTTCAATGTCATATATTCCAGTTGCCCTTCTATCTAGGGGGCTGAACAAAACTTTTTTTTTTTCTTATTTTGTCTAGAGTGTGAAGACTGCAAAAAAAAAAAAGTTCCAGCGCTCTGAGCTTCAAGCTATGATACCAGAGCGCTTTACTTACACGAAAAAGAAAAAAAAAGTGCAGGTGAAATAAATAAAACGTAAGAACAAACAAAATATAATATTTTTAAAAAGTTTATATGAGGATAAGAACCGCGCAATTACTCTCATTTATCTCCCTTTTACCATATTCAACAAAATTAATCAATTATCACTAATTAATAAATTAATTGGCTAATTTTCAGATTAATTCATGAATTGTCATCGTTTAAAAGAATGGGAAGTAGAACAAATGTAGTCCATTGTACAAGATCAGACATACGTGCAACAGACAGACAGACAGACAGACAGAGTTGATAGAATAAGGAAGTGGGAGAAATGTAACGCTAAGTCCAAACACTCTTGTGTCCAATTTGTAGGCCAGTTACTATTATTTACTAAATATACTTGAATACTAGTGATTATGAAAGACATCGGTAATGAAGCGATGAATCAATGCATTCTTAGGAATGAAATAATTCTGAATTACGATAAATATAAAATACTATCTGCTACGTCAAACGGCTTAGACTAAAAATGTCTTTGTCAGTACGTTACAGTTAACGGGGGTTAATAAATGTTAGCCCACGAGTTCTTAGTGCATTCATAAGCTCTTTAAACAAAAATTTTACAGTCATTTTAGCAACTGGTGTACATGAAAAAAAATCTTAGCTAATGAATGTTTCTAATTGTTGTTTGTACATTTTTGAAAGGTGTTTTTTTTTAGGAATTTTAATTTATAAGTGCAGTTTTTCTGGTTAGGGTCACCTTCACCATTACCTTCATCTCTTCATTAGTCAGTTGGACCGTTGGGGCACCATGTTCAATATGTTAACCATCTTTCTTCATTCCTCTTTGTCCTTTTCCTTTGGTAGAGTTCTATTCACTGACAGGCCTGACAGTATTCTTTGATTTTGTCTTCACATAGCTTTTTCTGTCTTCCTCTTCATACGCTTCCTAGTACTGTTCCCCGAAGGAAGGTCTTTGCGAGCTGTAAGGACCTAGTTGTGGCCATAGAGTTTGAGCTTACGTTTTTACCAGTGGTCAGCAGGTCATCGTGGGGTCCAATTGAAGTATTAATCCTGTTTCTAATCTCTTCCTTTGTTATACGTTCTTTGTAAATGACACCTAGGATTTAACTGTATCATAACTATCAGTCCATCGAATACATATAAATATTAACAATTTAAGAAAAATAACATAAAAAAATCTCCGTATCATGTGGTATGAAGTCGTTAGTCAAACTAACAATACAACAGAATCGGCTAAACTTTCGACACGAGCGCGTCTCTTCTATTTGTATCGACGGAGATAGGCTTGTAGTTGTAGTACATAGTTTCTGATATTCTTTCTGAAAATATTGAAAGTCTTTTTAACACCTGCTATTTTTACCTGCCATAGCGGACCACAGTGAAAAAACCTGACATTCAGGATACTTCCTATTGCCCAAGACAAGTGATAGGATCATAGCGAATTGAGAAAACTAAAAGCATATAATAGCGAAAAAAAACAACAAACAAACAAAAAAATTGGTAAAAATATTTCTAATTGCAAAGATTTATTATTTTTACTCTAAATCTGTTACAATTGTTATTAAATGACTGACCCAAATTAATTGATCCAATCACACTTAGAAAGAGTTTCTGTTTTAAAGCATGCTTTTGTTTTCTTGTTAAAAAATTAAGTAGGTTAGATCTAGGTGTGAGTCTATATCTCTCTGTGAGTTTTATAATCTGTTCATTAAAATATCTTTTTTTAAGTCAACAAAAAATATTTTGTTTGGAACAAAAGGATTAGAATTACAGACATTCAGGTCATTGACATTGTATTTATCATCCATGATGAGAACTATTGCATAGTTTAAGAAACATCACAGGGAAAATGAAGAGCCAGGCTTAGAAAGTAATTGAAGGAGTCTACATCCAGGGCAGAGAGGAATGGAGAAACATGGTCAACAGATCTTTTGTGGTCCAACAGAGTAAAGGATAGGTGAAAGTGAATGTGAACGATTAAATAACCCAGTGTGAAATCAAACAGCACTTAGTTTATTTTCATATTCCATTATTAATAAGTACTCAATTCTAATAGAAAAATATCTAATAGAATTTCCACGAGGTTAAATAGGTTTAAGATAACGTTCGGTAACTCAGGAAACATAAAAGCAAAATATATTTATTTATAATGTCCCTTGCCACGCAAAGGTTAGAATATTGACTCATAATGAGACTATTACAACAATGTCCCTTATTAAGGGTGGGATTCTAAGAATGGCTGATAAATGGGAGGACGTCAATTAATCATTAAGACCGTATCCACCCAGTCTACAAGAAAAAGCTCATAGAACATGAAAGAACTGGGAAGCCATTTTAAAAATTAGCAAGAGACCGTAAAATTTTATGAGTCACTATGTTTCTACAAGAACGCAAAGTAAAGATGATGATGATAATATATGTAATATTCTTAACAGTATTCCAATGATTAGCGCTTAGATCGAAGCGCCAAATTTTCCTAAATATTAATCTATTAAGTTCTTAAATAAATGTTGAAATACACGAAGACATATAATCCGTTCAAGATAAATATTTTCTAGTTCTGTAGAGGAGTTTAACTGTATTATTTTTCTTCATTATGAACAATTGTAATGGTCAAACTAAAGTTTCCTCAGTGTGGCCAACTATCGAGTAATTCTTTCCCCAACGATATACATCAATGGTTCAAATTCTATGAAAATATATTTTCAAGTTCCGTGTCCACTCAGGTTTTAACCTAACCAGAATGTTTTACTAACCACGAAGGCACAATTTGAATTTGAAGCTATTGTGAAAAAAATAAATAAATATAGGTTGTTGTTTTTCTTCAGAATATTGTAATCATACGAAATTGTACTATTTATTCAAAAGTGTTAAGTAGTCATCTGTTTCTATTTCTCGTATTTTCATCTCTGTAAAGGAAACACTCGCACTATAGCCAGTTAGCGAATGCCAATTTAATCCCTTTGCATGCTCAGTAGATCCCCATTTACCGTTAAGATTGGATCTATGGCATCCACTGGTGTACCACCAGGCACCGATGTACGCTGCTGCACAGTTAGAGCTTGAACCATCGTTATCTCTATCAACAGTGCTAAAAGGTGCACCATTATGATATGATAAACTATCACTTGCATTCCCTGAATAGCTTTTTATATTTAATTTGTAATTCTCACTAACACTAGATATTTGAAAATCTGTGTATTGCGAATAATAACTCTGGTTGTTAAATTTCAAATCAATTCTTAGATCATATTGCCCACAAGATGTTAACTTAAATATATTCTCATTTCCCAGATAAAATTCACCAATGTTGTAATCTCCAAAGCCGTTTCGATAGTCAGACCAGTCTCTGAAGAAATGAACCTTTCCATTGACTCTTCTCTGAATGACGATCCATCCACCGCCGTCTGTGTTGGTATCACACATGACCTTTAACCCGGAAGCTAACGTTACGACCACTCGATTGTATGTGCTGTTGACGTCACGACAAGACTTGGGACTTATTCTGTTTTCTGAGTATGTTATTTCTTTATCTTCTGTGTTTCCTGAAATATAAAGAAATTTATTAGAGAAAAACAGTTATTCAAAAATAACCTAGTCATCTGGAATGAATGTATGTATTTTCTATATCTTAATATAAAATCTCATAGAACACACGAAATTAAACAGTCTTTTCTCACATAGTCCAAAAGACTACATCTTCTGTTTTTTTATTTGGTCTGCAAATTATTGTAAAATGCCCTATGTCCTTTTTGTCCTCCTCTGTTTTATTTTAACCTGCTAAGTGATTATCCTTAGACTAGACTTCAAGGATTTAAGGCACTGCTCTGGACGAGCAAAGACAATTAGCCTTATTATAAGCTTTTTTTTTTTTTAATTGTTTTTTTTTATGTTTTCCTTGTGTAATATTAGGGCTGGACTGGTGTTTGAGAAAAAAGATTTGTTGATATTCATACTAGAAATGGGATACGAACCCGTTTTTTTAAAGTTCGAGTTCGGGTTTGGTTCGGTTATATCTAAATTTCGGTTTGTTTTGATGTTAAAAAAATTTATAAAAATAAGACTATGTACAAATTATAATGTTCAGTTCAGTTTATTAGATATTGTCGCTGCGGGATGTTCTAATTTCTTACACTCGTGTCGCTGGCCACATCTCAGAAAAAATACGAAAAAACATTCAATCCCAAAACAACTTCTGAAAATCCCGTTTTATTGTTGAGACACTTAGTCGAAGCACTAAATCTAGATGTTCGTCTGTGAGGTGATTACGCAACATTGGTTTCGTCTGCTAATTAAAGAGTTGCAACTTCGTTTAGAAAGCACTTATAAGACATGCGACACCTACTTGTTTTTCTTGTACTTTGACATTTAGTTCATCTAGATATGATTTGATGTCACATTAAAAAGCTAAATCACACAACATGAGGGGTCATACAAAATTTCCGTTTCATGTCTCATGTTAAAAACGTTTTTAGAACCTTTCCCATGCTGAAACACCGCATATCACAGTAAAAAAAAAATCGTCTTCATTATTGGGCAATATTTCTGTCAGAAAATTCTTAGAATGTTTATGGATCAACGCTAAAAATGTTATCAAATTTACAGTGCTGAACACACCATCACATGGTCATAATTGCCACAGCGGTTCATTTTAACTTGTCACTTTTTTTTATAACTCATTCTGCCACTTCGCTTTGAGATCCAACCATACTTCTGCCAGCAACCTATTTTTTACGCATTCGCCGTGGAAAAAAACAAAACAAAAAAGGCTTCATTTCACTACTTAAAATATTAGCTAATTGGCAGCACTGGGAAAACTCTAATTTGATTGTTATTATTTTTCAAATAATAAGGACAAAATAAACTTCAATTTAGCAAGAGGTTTAGACAATCTCCTAAACAGATATATGACACTGGGTGTTCCCGCTTGTCGATCTTATGTTCCAATAACATAAACAGACGTTGAGGACCAGGGATACTTTGGGCAGCATCTTTGAAGTCTGGATATTTAAGTCTGTTATAAGCATTTCATTCAATCTGAGTAGACTGTATATTAGTTTCACTAGAAATATTTTCTATGAAGTGGGAATTGGGGGTTGGGGGGGTAATATAAAAGATTGCTCAATTTTTGTTTGAATGTATCATTCATTACTTGTTCAGAGTAAAATAATCGCTATTACGAAACTGTTATTAGCTTCTTACGGGAGGAGTGTTGTTTTTTTTCTAAGTATTGTTGTAACCCCACTCCCGCGCTACACTAATGGTGCGCATCTGAGCACTACTGAACACGACTAGTGAAAGACATATGGAGACAGGAAGATGGACTGTTGTGAGCCGGCTAAAAGTCATGGGAGTCTAAACAGTCTGGTGCTGAGTGCTGTCCTGTGTGATACTAGGAAACTGTGTGGGAGACCTGGAACGACACTGGGAAGTGTGTCGGTGGTCTGTTCTGTGTTCTGGTATGAAGTAGGACTCTTAGAACTTAGACATATTTCTCCCTGTGACTTTATAGTAGACGTCCAAGTCTAACTAGTAACTATTGCTATTTCTTGATGCTTATACTAGTTATAATTAATAAATACATCGTTTACTGCATGGGCGTAGCCAGGATTTTTTTTCGGGGGGGTTTTGGGGGGGGGGGGATTTTTTGTCTCCCCCCCCCCCTGCGAAAAAAAAGATTTTAATGTATTTATGTGTGTGTGTGTACATAATTTTTATTACATTCTTACCCTTCATTCTTTCGGAAGACGTTTATTGTGACCTAGAATAGGTTCTTCCATGAGTTAGTGGGAAAATTGTAGATTCCCCGCCATTACTAGCAATGGGGTCTGGGGGAGCGCTAGGATCTCCCGTCTGGGGGAGCGCTAGGAGCTCCCCCAGCGCGGGGCGAAGCCCCGCCGCCAAGCACTATTTCTGATATTGAAAACCAACAAAATGCATATTCTGAGGTATCTACAGTGCATTTTCCTGCTATTAAAAAGTTTTATTTCAAAAACTTAATGTGATATTCTTACTGACTTAGACCCTCCCGCGCCGTTCGGCGCATTTGCTGTTAAGCTGTTTCCATAAAATTGTAGATTCCCCGCCATTAATAGCAAGGGGATCTGGGGTGAGCGCTAGGAGCTCCTCCAGCGCGGGGCGAAGCCCTGCCGCCAAGCACTATTTCTGGTATTGAAAGCCAACAAAATGCATATTCTGAGGTATCTACACTGCATTTTCCTGCTATTAAAAAGTTTTATTTCAAAAACCTAATGTGCTATTCTTACTGCGCCGTTCGGAGTATTTGACGTCAAGCTGTTTCCATAAAAATCTGTCACTGGTAATGTCCCACCTGCCATGAGGACCTCCATGAATGAGTGGCGTCAAGTTGTACTAGGATAACATTGCAACTCTTCTTATGCGTAATTTATTTTGAAGAACATATCCAGCAAACCTCATGCATCGCTCTCTCACAATCTTACTAAGGGGTCGACTCCCAGTTCGGCATAGGATTTCCTTGATTTAGACCCGATCTCTATAACTGACTCCTAAAATCTGTCTTAGCCATCTTTGTTGAGCCACATTTTGTGTTTTTCAATTTCGGCAGATGACTATTCACTGCAGTTTATTAATGGAGCCCTGCCACTGGTAAAAATGTGTAACCTCTCTTGAATACGCTCTTGGAATTAAGTGACTGTAGTTTGCTTTAGATTTTATATCGAAAAGAGAAGTTTTATCGTCAAAATCATCTGTTGGGGGTTTTCCACCTCAAAATGCTCTGTAGGGGGATCTTAAACTCAAAACCATCTGGAGGGGTTTTAAGCCATCTGTAGAGGAGGGGTTTAAACTCAAAACCCCCGATAGGATTGGCTACGCTCAAATAATTTTAGTGTGTAATTTGCTTTTTTTTTTTATATTGAAGAGGTATTTTTAGCATCAAACCCCTCTGAATGGGGGTTTAAACTCAAAACCCCTTTTGGCAACGCTCATAGCATTTTGAGTCCGTAATTTGCTTTTTTTCTTACACTGAAGATGTATTTTTATCCTCAAACCCCCCTGGCGGGGGGTTTAACCTCAAAACCCCTTTGGCTACGCTCGTAGATTTTAGAGTGAGTAATTTGCTTTTATTTATATTGAAGAGGTACTTTTTAGCTTCAAACTCCACTGGAGGGGATTTCAAACTCAAAACCCCTTTGACTACACTCATAACATTTTGAATGCATAATTTGCTTTCTTTTTATTATTAAAGAGGTATTTTTTACCTTCAAACCCCGCTGAAGTGGGGTTTAAACTCAAATCTGAGTCAAAACCCATTTAGCTACGCTCATAACATTTTGAGTGTGTAATTAGCTTTTTTTTATATTGAAGAGGGGGTTTATCGTAAATTTTAGAGGGGGTTTTAAAATCAAAATCTTCCTTAACTGTGCTCTTGGAATTAGTGGATTTTCGTTTGCATTTTTTGTTTTGTTTTGTTTTATAGAAGAGGGGGATTTACCCCAGGTAGAGGGTTTAAAACTCAAAACCTCTGGTAGGGGGTTTTAAACTCGAACCCCTCTGGTAGGGGTTATAAACTCGAACCCCCTGGTAGGGGGTTTTAAACTCGACCCCCCCTGGTAGGGGGTTTTAAACTCAAAACCCCTTTGGTTGTGCTGGGGCAAGTGATGGTTTAGTATTAAAAACTCACCTAAAATAAACAAAATCAAAGAAAAAAATCAGTCATTTAATTCCGACTCCCCCCTTTGGGGGGGGGGATTTCATTTCGGGGGGGGTTTGAACCCCAAAAACCCCCCCCTGGCTACGCCCATGGTTTACTGTTGCCGACCTGTCTTTCGTTGAGTGCCTGCCTTAGAGAGTTACAACAGTATTTTAAAAAATATTTTACATGTTACTTGTTTTAAATAGTTTTTAATACACAAAAAAATAATACTAGATACATATCTCTTGGGAGGTGGGGGGGGCGATGGCTGAATGGTTAAGCGCTTCGCTTTCTAACCTTTGTCCTGGGTTCAAATCTCGGTAAGACTTGAATTTTTTGGCGCATTTGAGTTCACCCAACACTAATGGGTGCATGACTTTAGTTGGAGAAAGTAAAGGCGGTTGGTCATTATGCTGGCCACATGACACCCGGCTCGTTAGCCGTTGGCCAAAGAAACAGATGACCTTAACACCAACTGCCCTATAAATCGCAAGGTCTGAAAGAGGAACTTTACTTTACTAGTATTCGAATCAAGACTACAGTCTTTAACTATTTCTAGCTCTGAACCTAGATCATGAAAGGAGAATTTTATATACTCAGAGTACATTTATGTCTAGAGACATATTTGAATTGTTATTTTAGAACGATAGAGAATTAAGAGCTGTATTTTTGTATTTTGTTTTATTTATTTTTGACATAAAAGAGAGAAAACTATACCTTCATCTCTATCTTTGCTTATGTCTGTTGTATTCGTTGAAAGATTTGCAACAATTATCTTCATTTCCTCTTTATAGTTTTTCATGTTTTCTTTAGTATCATTTAAATCTTCAGTAACGCTCTCTATATGCTGCTTGTTAGCATTCAAGTCATCTTTAATGCTCTGTATATTTCCCAGTATTAATTCCTTGTCTTCTTCTGACTTTGCTAATATTTTCTGTATTACTTTGACCAAATCGTCAAACGTTGGCCTTGTTATTGTAATTGTTAACATTTTATTGAAATTCTCATTCTTGTTTTCTGAATACTTCACACTGGCTCCACAGAAATATTTTCCAGCCTCTGATAATTTGAGATGGCTCCATGTGACTTGAATGTAGGAGTCTCTTGACTCGTTGCTGGAGAGCTCGGCTTTAACATTCTTAGAGTTAATTTCCTGGTTGGTTGCAACAGTTTCACCTTTGTTTATAGTAGCAATAATACCATTTGTCTCTGAAAAATATATTTAATTAAGAAATGGTAAGATAAATGTAAATAAAAAGTTCACTTAGCGCACAGAACTTTTAATCCATCCGATAGCCGTGTGCGACTATTGCGACAATACATTTTAATGTATCAAGCTATATTAGCTGGGTGTTTGGTAATCCTGGGATTCTTGGAATAATAAATCTATGTACAGGATTCTAAAAAAACACTTTTTGATTTCTTTTGATATGAAATATGTAACAAGCAAAATATTTTTAAAAAATCATTTTTTAAGTGAAAAAAAAAAAACCATGGCATAACTAAATGGGAAGAACTTTGTCCTTAAAACTATATATACCAAAAATGTATAAGTTATTTCCCATATTTGGTTTCAAACAAAATAGTTAATTACCAATAATTAACGGATTAATTGAATATTTTGTTTATTGATTCATGTTTTGTTAGGTAAAATAAATAATTGTTTAAAGTATCAACTTGAACAGAATACGTAAGGGAGACATAGCGCCAACAATTATTTAAGGGGACTAAACACAAAAAATTTAGCCATTTCTGTAAATATTGAAGTTTTAGTTTCTATTGTGCTATTGAAAAAATAATGAATTACCAGTAATTAATTGTCTAATTAGTTACTTTTGTTTTATTGATTCATGTCTTGTCTTTGTCGAGAAATAACTGTGTGAAGTTTTAGCTTGAACCGAGAATGGGTGTGGGAGAAATAACGTGTACACACCTTTTACCATACACTCAGACAGACAGACAGAGTTGATGTTAACTTTGCAGAAACGAAACGATTCTCTTTCTCTTACTGAGTACGTAAATTTAACTAGAATGAGAAAATGTAGATATACATCGAACTAGTCGAACAAAGGGGGTGTCACGCAGCGTAGTGTGAATGTGGAATGGTGTGAAAGCGTGTTGAAAGGGTTAAAGAGAGACAGAGAGAAGAATCCAAGATGGAATCATGTAAACTAGGTTATTATTAATATGTTACAAAACGTTTCTCAACATTAAAGTATTCATCATCTACTATATATATGAGATTGTTTGTACATAATTAAGAGTCTCATCAGCTCGTGACAGATACATAAATCCCTTTCAAGACAACAAAACGCTAAGACTATATGGCTGTTGAGATTAATTCTTTTTCTCATACGTATTTGTTCTTCTACTTCTCTATGCTTACTTTAATGTTTGTCTCAACACTTGTGGATGTCAGTTGTTATTATTATTATGACCTTTAAAAATTATTAAATATTAAAAATCCCAGTCTTCCCCAGGATTCGAACCATCGACCCCAGTTCGAAAGACAAGCGCTTTACCGCTTAACCACCGCACCTCTAATTAACACACTATTTGTTTCATTTAGTTAAGTCTAATGATCCCAAATTAGCCTACATTTTAAAAGTTGACATATCTACCTTTCAGAAAGCAATAATCCTCTACTATAAAGTTATTCAGTCTGCCAATGGTAATTCTGGGAAAAGTTGCGTTTTATTCCATAGTAAAAAAAATAATTAAAAAATCCCCTTTCAGACCTTTCGATCTATAAGTCAGATGATGTTAAGCTCATCTATTTATTTATCCAGACGGTTAACAAGCAGCGTGTCACGTGACCAGCACAACGACCAACCACCTTCACCTTCCCAGCAAGCCATTAGAGTTGGGTGGACTCAGTGGTGCCGTAAATATCTCAATATTCAAAATCTAGGTCGAACACGACCAATTAGTTGTTTTTTTTTTTTTTGTTTTGTTTTTTTTTTTAGTTGTTTTTTTTTTTCTTTTTAATTTCTTGGACACAGGTTGATAATAAAGTCAAAAAGAAGGTTAGGACAAATCTTTATTTTAAAGGACTGCCTGGTTAACACGACCTATCGGATCGGACTCCCTTCCCAATAACCACGTTCTTTCTGCTTGAGGTCGTTGTGATTACAGAGTACATTGCTAAGTTTAAAGAAAGCGTACATGAAGAGCAACTGGCATCGAGAAATAACAGCTGGCATCAAACGACTTCTCAAAGAGACAGCTGAAGAATCCTTTACAAAGTTCGGGTAGCAGGCTTTAGACCAAAATAAAGACCTTTACCAAAAGGCGCAGACGGCGTAGTCTACTCAAAATTTGACAAGAGGAGCTAGTCATAACTGAGTTGCTTGAATAATCATCCATTGACTCTGCCATTGACTGCATTCATTTATATTTCTAATTTAGCGTGTTTATGTGTTGTGTTATTTAAATAAACTTAATTGAATCCCCAAATATTTGACAAACTCAAACGTAACAAAACAAAAAATACAACTATAGTGTTGTTGTTTTTTTTTTTTTTGGTGTAGTCCAGAGACAAAATGTAACAAACCTAATCAGTGAATGTTTGTGAAGTTCACAGGTATTGCATGCTACTTTTAATATAGATATATAGATTCTGTTTTACATCTTTTCTAAGGATATACTTATTTGAATATTTTGTCTCTGTATCAACTTTCTAATTGAGGAAAAAAAATAGGAATTTTTGTTTGTATTTGACGTACATCTATAAGGTATAGCAGATGTCATAGTGCTCTAATATATATATTTTAGATCAATACATTACCGTGAAATATATACAAAGATTGAATTGTAGAGTTTTCATTATGATCATTATTCATAACCTGTAAGATATCAAGAATAGTTTATATATTAGCAATTTAGGATGCGTAAAAAAATACAGTAGCACGAAATGCTAAATATTTTATTATTTTATTCTTTATTAACTTTTGAAGGAAAGGAATATATTTATTACTATTAAAATTTAGTTTGTTATTACTCTGTGGAATAAAGATCATCATTTAAAATATATTCTCCTAATTCAAAGTACTTGATAACTCAGGGCTCCAAAACAACGTAACGTCCAATGAATCACAGCCAGTACTGTCCATTTGACAACACACACAAAATACTGTACAAAAGTTTCTCCATTAAAACCAGTACCACCCTAGGACTCGTATACCGCTGTATTACTGGCCTTTCTGCTTCGTCCCGGGCTTGCACTGGCTTCAACTGTTCTGGACTTCGTACACTGGTCTCGTTGCATCGGACTTGATCGCTGACCAAGATGAAGTCGTCGTCTCGTACTCGAATAGTGTCTTGACGCAACTCCGCACCAGTCTTTCGTACAGAACCACACCGCTGAACCGCACTGAACCCAACCTAGCCAAGCCTGTAGTAAATCGTCTTGACTGCGACTCCTTCTGCAAACCGATGGAACGTCGCTCGACCATTCTGGTTGATCACATGACCGTATCTGATGTGACTGGCCTTAGTAGTGTTCACTTAAGATGCTTCTTGAAACTTGAAACTAACCTTCGCCACTCGCCCAGTCTTAAAGGTTGACCGTACGTCTAGCACTGGCGTGGGGAGATTTGTCTTTGCTGACTACAGACACTCTACTCCGCATCACCATCAGAGTTATAACAATATTAATCAAAGCGTCAGTGCAATTCATTTTTGTTTGTCTGAAACAGTGACACATATTTTGCCATTGCAAAAATGTTCTTACGCCCTATTATTATAAACTCCTCTTAAAAATGAACTTAATCTTAATCTTAATCTTATATAATACAGACGTTACTTCAAAAAAGAAGATGATTACGTCCTACGCGTCATGCATTTAGTCATGCATATTAACCAATGACTTAAATTCTGCCAAGTCACTGGTTTTCCTAGCTAGCTCAGGCAACCCATTCCATGCTCTAATAGCACTAGGGAAGAAGGAGTATTTGTACAAATTTGTCCTAGCATATGGGACGAGGAATGTGCCTTTATCTTTGTGTCTTTCAGAGTATTTTATTAAATTTTGTTTTTGTATTTGAAGATTATGGTTCAGTGTTTTATGTATTATTGCTACTTTACTTTTGAGCCTTCTGTCCTGAAGGCTTTCTAAATTTAGTGATTTTACTAAAGGTGTTACTCTAGTCAAATGTGAATATTCGTTTGTTATGAATCGCACTGCTCTATTTTGTGTCTGTTCTAGTTTCTTAATGTTTTCTTGAGTTGAGGGGTCCCAAACAGAGGATGCATATTCTATTATTGGCCTAACCAAGGTTAAATAACATTTTAGTTTTATTTTCTTATTTGATTTATAGAAATTTCTTTTAATAAATCCTAATGCTTTGTTTGATTTTTTTGTAGTTTCATCAATATGTGGATTCCATGACAGTTTTTCATTTATTATAACACCTAGGTATTTTGCGTTTTTAGTCTGTGTTACTGGTTTGCCATGAATAAGATAAGTGGAATTAATTTGTTTTAGTTTTTTTGTTACTCTTAACAACTGACATTTTTCTGGGTGGAAAGACATGCTCCAATTTGATTCCCATTTCTGTAATTCATCTAATTCTCTTTGTAAAATATCTGTGTCTTGTGTTGTTTTTATTGTTCTCTATATTATGCAATCGTCTGCAAATAATCTGACTTTTGTTCCTGAAGTAATGCAATTTGGTAAATCATTTATGTAAATTAAAAATAGTAGTGGACCCAAGACTGTTCCTTGAGGTACACCTGAGTTTACTGTTATCGGTGTTGATTTAGAACCATTTATTATTACAGTTTGTTCTCTCCCTATCAGAAAGTCTTTAATCCACTGATGCAGTGGACCATTAAAGCCGAAATATTTTAATTTTTTAAGCAAGCTATGGTGGTGAACTTTGTCAAAAGCCTTAGAAAAATCTAGTAAGATAGCATCTATTTGTTCACTATTATCTAAACCTTTTGAAAAATCATCAATTAGTCCTATTAGTTGTGTTTCACATGATCTATATTTCCTAAAGCCATGTTGGTATGGTGTGAGGACATTATGTTTGTCTAAGTGGTTTATGATGTTGCTACATATTATGTGTTCTAGGATTTTACATGTGATGCTGGTAAGTGATACTGGTCTGTAGTTTCCTGGGTCAGATTTTTCTCCTTTTTTAAATAGGGGGGTGACATTAGCTTCTTTCCAGTCCTTTGGTACTCTGCCCTGGTTAAGTGAAGCCTGAAAGAGTATTTTGAACACTGGGGCTAGCTCATTACTTAGTTCTTTGAGTAATCTAGCTGGAATACCATCAGGTCCAGAAGCTTTATTTGGTTTGAGTTTGGTGTTGGCTAATAGTTTTTGAATTCCATTTTCTTGTACTACTATATCTTCTATGTTGTCTACTTGGTTCAAATTCAGTAATATGTCTTTGTCTCCTGGGGCTGAGAATGCTGATGCAAAGTATTTGTTTAGAATGTTTGCTTTAGTTTCATTATCATTATGTATTATGTTATGTTCATCTTTTAATGGCGCTACGCCTGTTGTTTCCATTTTCTTAGACTTAATGTATGACCATAGGTTTTTGTTGTTATCTTTAGATATTACATTGTTTATGTATTCACTCTGCAGCTGTCTGCTTACTTTTTGGGTTAAGTGTTTAATTTTTATATACTTTTTGTAAACTCTTTCTGCATTAGTTTCTTTAAATTTTCTATATAGGTTTTCCTTTTGTTTACAAAGCTTCTTTAGTCTATTATTAAACCAGCATTTATTTATTTTGTTTGATGTGTATTTAGTTGGTATATGATTTTCTATAATCTATCTGTGGGCTACTTTACATAAAAGAAAAATGATGTTTAAAAAAAATTATAATTAGATATTTTCTAATTTATATTCTTGTTTAACAATTGAAATAGCAATAAGTTTTAGATTATAAAAGCATGGATATATAGTACTATATACGAAGGTATCTTTAGTCTCAATAAATCCTGTTATTTATTAGTAATCATATCGTACTTTGCCTAAAAAACGCCACTCATTCGCACCTACTGTTTTTGCCTTAAACACATGCATATGCAAATGTAACTTTTCTGGTTAATTATTCAAATAAAATAAGTGCAACTTACCTTATATGTACACGCTAACGTTAGGGGCTCAATTAGTTCCTTAATAACTTCAGAACTTCCAACGAAATCAAGTTTTGATTCTGAACAAAACAAATAATATTATTGTTATATTATTTTACTTATGTACCATAAAGAAATAATAATATAAAAAAAACTATTTATATATAAATTTATTATACAGGCAAATTACAATTGCTCCTTACGCTAGAACAAATCAGCGGAAGTTTTCTGCAGCTGCAAGTGCCTCTTCTATCACAGGTTAACCCCTCTCCCCTCCCCCTGCTGCTACCCAGGGCTAGAAGACTGTAGCTAGAGTCAGTGAGTAGAACGATTGATATCGCGACGTCTATTTATTGAGCATTCTGCCTCTAATAGCCTCAAATGTCTGAGATATCCCTGGCAGATCAGAGTCCATTAAGCTTGCAGCGATTCCAAAAAGTCTTGAACGCTTTTCATAAATGTAGAACATTTTAACTAAACGTGTTATATAATACAAGAAAATTATGTATTACCAGAACCTACTTTGTTTTTGATGGACTTCAAGTTCCTCCTTTTTACATAGACTTTTATCTTTCTCAGTGTCTTTCTTTAAACGTCGCACCTGTTCCAGTAATGTTGTAGAGATGGTTTCATGTTTGACTTCCTTCTTACTAACAAACGAAATATTCGTAGCATTAGACCCGTCTCCGGTGACAATACATCTGTATACCTTGGCATCAAATTGTGTCGGATCTTGTAAAGTTAAAGTTATAAACAGATTTCCAGAATCAATTTGTGAATGTTTAAATATTTGAATTCTTTGAAGATTGAAAGTTTTAGCTTCTAAAGTGAAAAGATCTTCAAATGATTTAATACTTTCATTATAAATTGAAAGTGTAAGATGTT
This sequence comes from Biomphalaria glabrata, assembly GCF_947242115.1. Taxonomy (NCBI): domain Eukaryota; kingdom Metazoa; phylum Mollusca; class Gastropoda; family Planorbidae; genus Biomphalaria; species Biomphalaria glabrata. The sequence continues at coordinate 31,323,019 of NC_074723.1, forward strand.
TAATGACATCGAGCTCTGCAACATGGCTGTTGGTTATCGAACAGTTGACCACTAGCTGCGTTGTCAACTCTGCTGAAATAACATCGGGCTGAACATCAATTACAAGTTCTGAAAACAAAGTGAATTATATTATTGTTTCTTTCGCAGCAATGTTTCTATTAAAAGCTCGGAATTATTCATTGACATACATATATACAAAAATGATACATATATATATGTGTGTGTGTGTGTGTGTGTGTGTGTGTGTGTGTATAAAAGAATTAACTCTTTCTCTCCTAAGTGATGACGCCAACGTTGATTTGACTCTCATTAAACTAAATTGAATATCCTATTTATAAACTTTAATTTGTGTTGAGTCTCCTATATTTCAATACCAGTTATCAACATTTTCTGATAAAAAAAGAAAAAATTTATTGAAGTTTAACCCTAACAGGATAGTGAGATACAATTAAGCAAAACGAATAGGTTAATACTGTCGGAACTAATAACTGATGATAAGAATAGCGTGCCTCTACAATGACTACATTTTAATGTGATACGATTTGGAAGTCCAGTGATTAGGTATAAAAGCTATGTCCGTGATCCAATTAACTTTTCTATACAATTAAATGCCTAGTACTTCCAAATATATAAACTAAAGATACTTTCAGACATAGTAACAATTTAGATAACCCGTCTAAATGTGGTTACAAGGAGAAGATATTAATACTGTTGTAACCCTGCCTTGCACCAGTGCTCTAGATGCGCACTAGCGCACTGTTGAACGTAAACAGGAAGACACTAGGAGAGAGAGAATAACAGTGCATCAGGGATTGTGAAGAGTCTGAATGTTTGGAAACTAAGAAGCCAACTTTTGTGCTGCCTGAAGGTTGTAGAAGGGACCTGGAGCGAAGTCGGGAAGGCTGTCGTTGGTCCACATTCGGGTTGCTGTCTAAAGGACTGGTAAATTAGTAGCAAGACTCTGAGGAAGTTGAAGGATGTTATGTGTTTGTCCTAGTGAATAAACACCTGTCTTTATTTCCAGTTAAACTGTGTTGAGTTGCCTGCCTTTAAGTTGAGTGCCTACCCAAGAGTTACAACAATACATTACTTGAAAAAAAAAACAATAACAGGCTCTCTCTCTCTCTTTCTCTCTCTCTCTCTCTCTCTGAATTTCTCTCTAACTATCAATGACACTCTCACTCTGTTTGCACTAGTGACTGAGGACTTACGACCAAGGTACAGGAAGCTCATGATAAATAAATGAATTTAAATATATACAAAGTTAATTTAAACACAAAAAAACAACTAGTTACCTGACGTAGACAAAGAAATTAAAGACACGCAGACTAAGAGATGTAGAACTAAGGCCATTGTGGTACTAGTGAAAACAAGGGAGAGAATACCGGTTTATATGGTGAAAAGTTGAGTGATAACTCTAGTGTCTTATACAACTAATTACCCTCTTATCATCATAGTTATATCACCTTCTAGTCAAAATCCTGTACAATATAGTGACATCCCTGTCTGGTAAGGCTTGACAAAGGATGTCAGTGTGATAATGGGCAACGATAATGTTAAAACATGAGACGAGTTTACAAAACAATATAGCAGCGTTTCTCAAACATTTCTATTTGGACTCTTTCTAAGCCCGTGGAATTTCGAACACATTGAGCCTTTGTCAGCAGTTAGGAGATCGATGCAAGCAACCATATTACATTCTGGAGGGTTCTCAAAATGTAAAGAAAAAATTAAAATTAAGATCCCCATTCAAACCTATGGGGCAGATGATGTAAAGGTCAGCTGTTTCTGTGACCTACGGTTAACGAGGGTGTCATGTGGCCACCACAACGACAAACCGCCTTTACTTTTCCACAACTAATATTAGGTACACAATAGAGCTTGGTGGACTCTGGGGTGCCCAACGTTCCAGAAATTATAAATCTCAGCTTCGGTTCTATTGAATGGTCCCATGGGAAAAAAAGTAAAGAAATGTTTATAACACAAAATTTCCTTTTATTAATTTGTTTTTGCATATATGCATATTAATATTATTGTAATAGCTTTACCCCTCCACGGTCGCTTATGGCGCGCACCTGTGCACTATTCCATATGGACATGGACGAACTTTTAAAATCATAAAAGAGTAGATGTCCTGGCTAAGTGAAAAGAATCACGTCTTAAGTTACAACCTGGATCCGCCTAAAGTTATGAAACGATACCTCGCCACTGGACAGGCCAGCTAATTGAGCAACTATGTAGGTACTTTGTATGGATTATCTGGTCATGATATTATCTAGGAAACAGTTGAATTGTCATTCCTGGCGCTGGAAGAGATTCCTTTTGTTTGTGAAGGCGACCGCTCTTGAGACAACCATTTGAACTAGACCTGTAGAGTTGTGCATCGCACTTGGAACCCCGAGGCCAGTAAAAGCGAACAATAGCTCTCTCTCACCAGCCGGAATGAACCGTTCACATTTACATACACCATTCTGTCTGGCGACTTGGAACAACCAGACGACCTTGTGGTTTTGGTGAAAAAGGCGACATAAGTGACGTCATCTAATCTTGTCGAGACTTTAGACGAGATTTAGATTACCTGAAATCCAAGACTAATATTTGTGTTTGTGTTGTACTCATATCACTAGAGGTTATATGTACAAACAAACCAATAAGCTTGGAAAACACAAGTCGCCTCCTAAATATAATCATCGTCCAAATGGCCACATACGCTTGCGAGGCGTTGAAGTCATCCATAAAGGTTGAAAAGAGACTAAATGTGGCTGAGTAGGGATGGTAGATTGATCCTAGGAATAACATATCGAAAACATTTGATCAATAGAGAAGTCCTTTCTCGGATATGCACTCGTCCCCTGAGTAAAATGGGTGACAATTTTAAGAAGACCTAAAGTCTGTGAGCATCAGTTGAGAAGAGGCTGTGGAAGACGCCTATGACGATTACTGTGGACAGGCTTGCCGACTTATGTATCGAACGGCGCAGAAAGACGTATGTCTAAGCTTAAAACCTGTGGTCTAGCAAAACTCTGAAATCTCGCCAAGATATGAGTATGACGGCTCAAGGAGCTTAGCATTTTCCTAATTTTGAGCTTCAGAAATTAATTCACCTGGTGTCTCCAAAACATTTCGTGTTGTTTTTTCTCTTTGACAGAAGAACGAAAGTGATTTACGTTAAGTAAAAAGAAGCTAGACTGAGCAAAAACACTCGACCTGAATAAATTACGCAGAAATTATTATTTTTATTTTTGACACGTTTAGCGCCGTGTAAATGTACGCTTTACATATTCCTTACTCCGTTGGACCGTTGGGGCGCCATGCAAGATCTGTCGACCGTCTTACTCCATTCCTCATTGTCTTTTGCCTTAGTTATAGCCTCTGTCAATGGCAGGCCTGTACATTCTTTTATGTTGTCTTCCCATTGTTTTCTCTGTCTGCCTCTTCTTATTTTTCCTGGTACTGTTCCTTGAATGATGGTCATTGTCAGCCCCGAAGACCTTGAAATATGGCCACATATTTTTAGCTTGCTTTTTTTTTTTTACAATAGTTAATTAACTAGTAATTAATTGATTCTTGATTGTCTATGCCATGTTGCCAATGCATAATTGTGCAAAGTTTTAACTTATTCCTGGCTTAAGTATGGGAGAAATGACGTTTACAAACTCTTACCAGAAAGACAGAATTACTTTATATAAGTTCTGTAAAAAGAAAAAGAAAGTCACATTAGGACACACAAGGATTAGGGTAGCATGGGCCAATAGAATAATACGACGGACATTAGAAATTATTTCCACTTTACTTGGCTAATGCTCACAAAATATAACACAGAAATAAAATTTAAAAAAATGAATCCCTTGAAAAAAAAAAACATCTTGTCATCCGCTTCACTTCTCTGCCCCTGTCACGCTCTTCTATTTTGAGAAACGCTGCATTACTGCCTGAACATGTGTCTCGGCACTAAGATACTAGAGCTTGACTATCAAATAATAAGATATTAGAGCTAGACTATCAAGTTTAACTGAATACATAGGAGGATTCAGGATACAGGAAAGAAATAGAACTTTGAAGGTATCATGAAAAGTAATCTGGCGTTAGAGAGTGAAACGAAATTATTGCTTTGTTTATATTAAACATTTTTGTAATAATTAGTCTGTTGAAATAAACTTTGTCCCTGAAATTGTTTTTATTTAAGATTTGTAAGCCTCATTCATTTTCCTACTTTCTTGTGTTTTATATTCCCAAACATGTGATTCAATGCTAGAAAAGAAGCCACTATTTGCTTTAGATACGAATTTGATTTACAAGTACACAAAAAAAGTAATAATTGGGGAATTCTTTAAAAAAAATATTTAAAATGGAACTAGAAAAGAAAAGTAAGATCTCCTTTTCAGACCTTGCGATCTATAGGGGCCATGATGTTAAGATAATCTGTTCCTTTGGCCAACGGTTTACGAGCAGGGTGTCATGTGGCCAGCACAACGACCAACTGCCTTTACATTTTTCAACTGGTCAGGCTCCCATTAGAGTTGGGTGGACTCCAGGGCTTATACAAATCCAAAATATAAAAAATCCCTATCTTTAATGAGATTGGAACCAAATACTCCAGGTTCAGAAGTAAAGCAAGTAACCACCTAGCCACCACGTCCCAAAAAAAAAGGAACTAGAAAGATAAGAAAATTTAATAAAATAAGTTCTATATTTGTTTTTATTTTACAACGAAAAACATACAATATAAATATTATTATTAATATAGCTTTTTTATAGCTCTACTTTCATACTTATAGCATGCTCAGAGCGCTTTTGGTCCAATCTCATTTGTGGACCTGTGGGAGGGTGGGGGTATCTAGGAGTTGGTTTTCCATGCTGCCTTTAGGCGGTCAGTAAACTGCTCGAACCTCGAGCCCCCTTATAGTTAGCCAAGCCAAGTTCAATCGCATTTGGCCTCTCGACCACGCTTCCCACAATATTTCCAAATATTTAGTCATTTCACTCATGTACATAATATAATTCTAAAAAAGAAAAGATAGATTCTTCCCAACTAAATACCCGTTATACAAAATAAACAAATGCTGGTTTCGTAATAAATTAAAGAAACTGGATTCAGGATTTTCTGAACAGGGAGAGAACAAACTGTAATAATAAATTACTTGAAATCAACATCACTAACAGTAAATGCAGGTGTACTTCAATGAACAGTCTTAGTTCCACTACTTTTTAAATTATATTCTTAATCGCATTAGTTCTGGAACAAAATCAGATTATCTGCAGTCGATAGCATAATAATATATAGCATATAATGTTTAGAACAATAAAAACAACACAATAGAGAGACATTTTACAAAGACAATTAGTGGAATTACAGAAATGGAAATAAAACTGAAGCATGTCTTCACATTGAGAACAAATGCCTGTTATTTATGGTAACAATAAAAATTAGAACAAATAAATTTTACGTATCTTTTTCATTGTAAACCAGTAACACAGATTAAAAGAGCAAAATACCTAGGTGTATATTAAATGAAAAACTCTCATGGAATCCACATATTGATGAAACTAGCAAAAAATCAAACAAAGCATTAGGATTTATTAGAGGAAATTTCTATAAATCAAATAAGAAAATAAAACTAAAATGTTATTTAACCTTGGTTAGGCCAATTATAGAATATGCATCCTCTGTTTGGGACCCCTCAACTCAAGAAAACATTAAGAAACCGGAACAGACACAAAGTAGTGCAGTGAGACTCCTAACAAATGAATATACACCTTTAGTTGAATCACTAAATTTAGAAAGCCTTCAGGAGAGAAGACTCAAAAGTAAAGTAGTAATTATACATAAAACACTGAATCATAATCTAATAAAATACTCAGAAAGACAAAAAGATAAATGCGCAATCCTCGTCCCATATGCTAGGACAAATTTGTAAAAATGTTCCCACTTTCTTAGTGCTACATGAGAATGGAATGGGTTGCCTGAGCCAGTAAGGAATTCCAATGACTTGGTAGAATTTATGATTGACCTATAGACACGAGTAGCACCATATCATCTTCAGTTTCAAAGTAACGTCTGTATTTTATAAGATAAGATAGGAAAACAACACAAAAAAAGGCCTAAGTTAACGTATCTATCCGGTGTTGTGCTCTATTAAAGCAGAAAAGCTGCGCTGGTGTAAAAGCGAGGAAAATCTCATGGGGAGGAGATCCCCACAAAGAAAAATGGAAAAAGGGTGGAGTGTTAGTCCCACATCTCATTTTAAATAAAAGTGTGTTGGTTGTTGATCCCGTGAGGTTGGAGGGGTGCCGGACATGTAAATATTTGTTTCTTCAATCTACAGAAGGGTGTCTTTGTCATTGCATTGTTGTATAGCAGTAACGAGGAGGTCGGTGTGTGTATGATGTGTGTTATTGAAATGAATAGAGACGGGCTATGTTGCAAAATGTGTTCTTGTAGTCATGTTTTTAAGGTCCTGTCAGCATTTCTAATATAGATCAATTGACACCTTGAGCATATTATAGCAATAATGACTCTTCTAAGATTACAGTTAAATATACCAATAATCTTGATGGCATGGGCGTAGCCAGGATTTTTTTTCGTGTGTGGAGGGGGGTTTGGGGGGATTTTTCTCCCCCCCCCCCCAACGCCAAGCACTGTTTCCGGTATTGAAAGCCAACAAAAATGCATATTATGAGTTATCTTTAGTGCATTACCCTGTTATTAAAAAGTTTTATTTTATAAACCTATTGTGCTACTCTTACTGACCTAGACCCCACCCCCCGGCCGTTCAGCGCAATGAGCGGTAAGCTGCTTTTCACAAAAAAGTTGGCACTTACTGATTAGTTCATATAAAGATTATTCAAAATCGTTGGATGTATTATGTATAATAGAATGTACGGTGACACTTATTGTAACATATTTGCAATAAACACATTTGTTTTTAATTTTTAGCGCCCCGCTATTTTAATTAATACCTACTGTCGAGTATCAATGTCAAATATTTATTCTATTAAAAATATTAAATATTAAAGTCTGGTCAAGGTAGCTGGGTTTTTTTTTCCATCACGTAAGTGACATTTGCCAATCAGCCGATTAACGACGCGATTGTCACGTGACAAGAAACTTTAATTTGATTGGTTTAGCCTCTACTGTCGAAATGGGGAACAAAGACGGGGATCTAGAAACTTCAGTCAAGATGTAAAACTTAGAGTTAGGACTCTTGAGTTAGAACAGTTTTGTACTTATACTAAATCTAGTAGTTACTTATACTAAATCTAGTAGTTTCTTATACTAAATCTAGTAGTTACTTATACTAAATCTAGCAGTTACTTATACTAAATCTAGCAGTTACTTATACTAAATCTAGTAGTTACTTATACTAGATCTAGTAATTACTTATACTAAATCTAGCAGTTACTTATACTAAAAAATCTAGTAGTTAATTTGAATGTTTTATATTTGATACTGTTCACCATTGTAAATGCTCCATTATACGTTTTAAGATTTCAAGCTCTGAATTAAAGTTCTGTATTTGACTTAAAGGATCTTCACTTATTCAATCAACTAGATAGCATTTAGATCTAGAGATATACTTCATATAGAATCCTGTGCACCACGGTTATAAGATCTCAGCACCCTAGACAATTTGGCAAAGTTGGAACTAACAAGAGATTGTGAGAGTCAAGCTCTTTATCTTGAAGATCATCGTCAATTTTATTACAGATCCTCAAGAACATTTGACCGTGATATTTTGGCATCACCCACAAAGATCATTAAAGATCTTATTTTACCGTGATACTTATTTTCCAACACCCATTCTCGAATTAAGTTGAAACTGTACACAACTATTTATTTACCTGACAAAACAATAATCAAAAAGTGCAATAAACCAATTAAATTAAGTTTAGTAAATATTGTTAGCTAATTATTTTGTTAAGTATCGCATAATGGGAATGAATACTTCTTTTTGTAGAAATGTGGATAAAGATAAAGTTATTCCCCTTATTACATTTTACACTTTTTTCTCTCCCATTTAAAGTCTTGGATAAAAGTAAAATGTTACATAATTATTCATATAATTGATTTGCATAATTATTCATAGTGTTATGACATGTTTAGGAATTAGTTATTTGTTTCGGGAATAGGGTAAAGTTTTACTTAGCGACGATGACGTAAAGTGGGTTAAAAAACAAGAACGCTCTAAGTGACGCAAAAAGGAAGACGCTTCTTGTAGAGTAGTAGACTTGAGTACGACATAATTGACATCGGACGATTCCCTTCTTGAGTATTAAACATCTTTATAGAACAACATATCAGCGTCGACTACATATTTGATTGTTTCGGCCATTCGCCGGTGTTACTGAAGTAGTTGAGTTCAGCGTTACTTCCAGTCAGATCTACACTAGACAGATTGTCAAGCATCAAGCCTTAACAATAGTCATAACAATACATGAATCAAACAAAAGTCAACTAAACAATTAAAAATAAAACAATTAGTGGTAATTAATATAGCAAAAAAAAGGAGTTTTTGTGATATGCTTATCTGTCTTGTAGTTAGTGATGCCTGTCTGACTTCGACAGATTACTCTGGAGATTTCTGGGTTTTATGTGCGGGTGTATTTCAATGTTACTAACTGACAAGAATATAGACTCACACAAAAGTAACAAGTGCAGAAACTAAGTCCAAACTACTAGACAATTTAGATTTTGTTTAATACTCAAAAGGCTACAGTCGAGTCTATGTTGATAAAATAGGTATAATTCTTATGAAATCCTTTCACCAACTACTTTTATGTCTCTAGGTAGCCTCCAACCCAACGAAATCATAACGTCACTAGTCGCATTCAAAGTCTGTCAGTTATGGTGCGCCTTTAATAAACTAAAATTTCTAACTAAATGTGTAACAAATTATTCCTTCAGTCTTAGGATATATGTTCCATATTTAAACTGTTTTTTCCATTAAGGTTTATGTTTTTTTAATCCCATTTATATTTGTGTAATGTTGGTTACGCCTGTCAATAAATATTTTAAACAATTGTGTTTACATTTCTAAAGGACATAAAGAAAATGATGTATATGTTAGGTTTAAGTATTCTCCCTTACAAAATGTCAAATGTGCTAGTATAGATATTTCGTTATGCTATGCTGGTTTTAGAGTTTAGACCAAACTCTCGTTATCCAAAAGCTGTTTTATAACAATGAATTCAAATTAGTTCACAGAAATCAACAGATTGTGCTATTATAGATGCTATTCTTTTTATGCTATGCTGGGTTTAGAGTTTAGATCAAACTCTCTTTATCCGAAAGCTGTTTTATCAAAATGAATTCAAATTAGTTCACTGAAATCAACAGATTGTGCTAGTATAGATATTACACTTTGTATGCTATGCTGGGTTTAGAGTTTAGATCAAATTCTCTTTATCCGAAAGTTGTTTTATCAAAATGAATTCAAATTAGTTCACAGAAATCAACAGATTGTGCTAGTATAGATATTACACTTTGTATGCTATGCTGGGTTTAGAGTTTAGATCAAACTCTCTTTATCCGAAAGCTGTTTTATCAAAATGAATTCAAATTAGTTCACAGAAATCAATAGATTGTGCTAGTTAAGACATTACACTTTGTATGCTATGCTGGTTTTAGAGTTTAGATCAAACTCTCTTTATCCGAAAGCTGTTTTATAACAATGATTTCAAATTAGTTCACAGAAACCAACAGATTAAGAGAAAGTAAAACACCAGACGTGTAGGGGATTCGTTTAATATCACTTCAATATTTAATGTCAAACTTATTTATTTTTTTTAAATTGGCTTTGAACAAAAAAAAAGTCAAAATTTGGACTAGCCTACTATGTGTCCTCGAGCATAGAGAAGAAAATATAAAATATAACTTATGAGACATATTAAGTACGCTTCTAATCTTATAATATTTCTCTTATTTTCATCTCGGTAAAGGAAAGACTTGAATAAAACTTACTTAAGTTATACCAGTTAACACCTTTGCCATAATCGGAACTTCCCCATTTACCGTTTAAGTTACAGCTATGGCATAAACTGTTGTACCACCAGGCTCCCGTGTAGTCTACTGCACAGTTACCGCTATACCCGTCGTTATCTCTATCAAAAGTGGTAAATTAAGAGTTATTGTGCCTTGAAAAACTATTACCAGCATTTCCTGAATAGACTCCTATGTTTAATTTATATTTCTATTTTTATTTTATTTATAATTGTTGTTTTCACTCAATTCGAATATTTAGCAAAATAATTATAGTTATTGTAATTCAAATCAATTCTTAAATCATATAGTCCAGCAGAAGTTATCTTGTTATATTTCTCTTATTTTCATCTCGGTAAAGGAAACACTTGAATTAAACTTACTTAACGCATACCAGTTGACACCTTTGCCATGATCGGTACTTCCCCATTTACAGTTTAAGTTACAGCTATGGCAATAATCGTGGTACCACCAGGCTCCTGGGAATTTCACTGCACAGTTATCACTACTCTCGTCGTTATCTCTATCGAAAGTGCTAAAGAATGCGTTATTGTGACGTGAAAAACTATCACCAGCATCTCCTGAATAGTTTCCTATGTTTAATTTATAATTCTCTTTTTCACTCAATATTTTAAAACTTGAATATTGCGCGAAAAATGCATTGTTCTTATATTTCAAATCAATTCTTAAATCATACTGCCCAGTAGATGTTAACATATAAATATTTTCATTCCCCAGATAAAATTCGCCAATGTTGTAATCTCCAAAGCCGTCACGATACTCCTTCCAGCCTCTATAGAAATCTACACTTCCGCTGATTCTTCTCTGAAAGATGATCCATCCACCGCCGTCTGTCTTGGTGTCACACATGACCTTTAACCCGGAAGTTAATGTTACCACCACACTCTCGTCTGTACTGTTGACGTCACGACAAGTTTTACGGGGTGGATAGCTCAGTGTGCTTCCTAAAGAGAAAAAAAATTTGGAGAGTGAGGGGATTTAAACGTCTTTAAAAACATTGAAATTTATTGGTCTTCTTTTTATAAATTTTTAGTCTGACAGAAAGATAGCTACACATATAAAATAAAAATTTAAAAAAATAATAATAAAAACAACAACAATAATAGTAATAATAATAATAAGGCTTGTCGCCAAATCTAAAGATTAATGAGGAATGCAGTATTTCCCGTGGATACGCAGCCCCAGCTGCGACCTACATATTTCGCCACTACCAGGGCAAACTACGTAACACCAATATGTCATCAAAGCAAAAAATCAGTCACAAAATTTTGAACCCCCAAGAATTCCCCCTGGCTAAGCCCGTGATGTATATATATATATATATTGTTGTGGCACAATTAGATATTATTTATTTGTTTTGGAAATAGGGAAAGTTTTGACTTAAAGATAATGACGTGAATAGTAGAGAGAAGACTAGGTTTTTGTTTGGCAGAGCGAAATATCAGCCGATGTAAACAGACTACTTTAGGACGCCTTAGAGATAGGAACGTTAACAGGTAGTTGACATTCGACTGTTCCCTTCATTGTTATTAAACTTCTCGTTCTGTAACAACGTCGAATAACTTATCTTATCTTATCATATATAATACAGACGTTAGTTCAAAAAAGAAGATGATTACGTTCTACGCGTCATGCATTTAGTCATGCATATTAACCAATGACTTAAATTCTGCCAAGTCACTGGTTTTCCTGGCTAGCTCAGGCAACCCATTCCATGCTCTAATAGCACTAGGGAAGAAGGAGTATTTGTACAAATTTGTCCTAGCATATGGGACAAGGAATGTGCCTTTATCTTTGTGTCTTATATTGATTGCTCGGTCTTTCGCCGGTGGTATTGGATTTTATTGATTTTTACCTCCATTTGGTTATTTGATTTGACACCTCGGAAGCGCCTAACAGTGTGTAAACCACAAAAATACGTAAATATGCATACCTTCATCGGTCTGATTTTTCACTTTTATCGAGGCAGTTGAAAGATTGGCTAAGATTACTTCCAGATGCTCTTCAATGTTGCTCATATTATGTCGATAAGTGTTTAAGTCTTGTTTAATTTTGTCTATATTTTGTTGATTTAAAATCACGTCTTCTTTGATGTTTAAAAAAGTTTGCTGTTTAGTGCTCAAGTCTTCTCTAATGCTTGTCAAATTTTGTTCCTTAATGTTCGAGTCTTCACTAAGGATCTGTATATTATTTTGATTTCTAATCACCTCTTCTCTTATGCTTGTGATATTTTGTTCTTTAAAAACCAAGTCTTTGTTGATGTTCTTTATATTTTGATTAATAGCTTTTAGGCTTTCTTTGGCTCCATCGACCTGTGTAAACAATTTGTGAATTGCTTCCACCAAGTCATCAAACGTTGGTCTTTCAACTGTAATGGTTAACATGTTACTTGACTTGTCAATTCTTCCTTCTGAATATTGATTATGGGCTTCGCAAAAATATTTTCCTGACTCAGTGTGTTTCAGATTACTCCATGTGACTTGAAGATAGGAATCTTTAATTGCGTTGTCATAGATTTCTCCTTCAACATTTTGTATATTACTTCCTTGGAGACTTGTAACAACGGGTTGATCTTTGTTTACATATGCAATAACACCTTTGGACTCTGTCAAAAAATAAAATATTTTTATTATAAAGAATATAAAGAAAACAACATAGACAAAGTATCGCTCATTTTTTATGTCAATTCATTGATATCTATATTTTACTCATTATGTTGTAATTTAAAGTTGCCCAAACTTTTACCCATGGTGGCCATTTCATAACAAATTTACGTTGCCCTTTTTGCTATATATGGAGTCTTGGGAAGCGCTGTAAGCACATCCAGTTGAGTCGGGGGAGGGGAATTTAGGATTTATTTGAAAAGAAACTTAGAGTAATATAATTGTAGCGCAAATTTTGTTTCCATATTTACTTGCAATATGCCTGGACTCCAAATTTACTTAATAAGATTTCATTAATTCCAATTCAAATTGTCTTTTTTCTTAGAAATATTGTTTCCTAGATATTTTTTAAAGTCTTTTTTTTTTCACCGGAAAAATTTCTTTAAAAATGGAGTGACATTATGATTCTTCCGAGGATTTTCCTGCGTTAAAAAATTCAGAATGTCATTTTTTTCCTGAGAAGATAACGAACGTTTTTCTCATCGAAAAATATGTGGGAGGGGGGGGGAGGAGCTGGACGATATTGGAGAATTGTTCAAACATTCCGAACATCAGAAACGCATTCTCTTTTTGTTTAGAGCACAAGAATTAATCTAGTAAAACAAAATAGAAGGTCAAATACTAATCGAATAATGAAAGAAAAAAAAAACATTTTTTCTCTAATTCAAGTTTCAGAAATTTATTTTCATAGCGTCTGTAGAGTAAAATATTTCCGGTAGAACACAGGCCATTTCATGCGAAACTATTCTTGTCATCTAATTTTTTAAATGTATAAAAAAAACGCCTTTGCGCCCATATGAGAGATTGTTTTATGTCTCCTTGGTGTAGATCATTTCAAACTATTAGAACTAGTCGACTCACGGCGTAGCATACGCCGCTTTTTTGAAGGGCCGGCCTTGGGCCACTGCAGCCTATGCGACCGCAGTGGGCCCCGCACTTTCATAGGACCTGCGCTAACAAAGATAAACTTTGTTTACATCAAGCTAAATTTAAATGAATTTTATTATACTTTTTAACATAAAAACGGTCTAACTAGAGTTTTCTCCCATGTGGCCAAATATTAGTGCTTTTTTTTTTTTCATATGGTAACTATAGTCCGACTCGTAGAAATAAAAGAGTGATCTTTCCTTTACTCATTTGTGTCCAAACTCCTGAGCCATGAAGAGAATTATATATACACTAGCCTGGCATTACCCGCGGCCTGCGGGTCTAAGTTTGTGTTTACTAATGTAGTCGATTGGATTTAGATGTATGTTAAACTTAACTAATGATCCTTTCACGTTATTTCTCTTTCGCTACGAAAATAAAATTAGGTTTGCGAAAATGGGTTTACCCGAAGTCGATACATTCATATCTATTTAAAACGAAAAGAGCGATAGCTTTGTTAAATGAATGGAATTATAAAGTGAACAATCAAACGAAATAATTTTAAGTACGCGATTCATGAATGAATATAGATCTAGGCCTATCTCAACTCGGCTTCGCAGCTTTTGTAAACGAATGTAGTCTCTTAAAAATAATACTTTAGAAAACCAAATTTGAATGTTTATTTGATCAATATATGAAGTTAATGGACTATAATTAGTATGTTTATGTGTTAAAGTATAAAACTATCTGTGCGAACAGAAGTTTTATCATCTTAGAGTTGAATTAGAGTTTTAGATCTAGGGATGGGATTATAAAGTAAACAATTAAACGAATTAGTTTTTAGTACGCGACTCATTACGTATTGTCTAATGTAAGAATGTTCGTCAGGAAATCTGTAGTTACATATATAAGGAACTAATTAATGTAAAAATGCTTTTGAAACACAAAATTGAAGGTTAATTTTATTATATAATGAAATCAAAGGATCTTCTTTTGTATTTTCATGTGTCAAAGTAAAAAACTATATGCACAAAGTGTATTTCTTAAAATTAGATCTAGGTCTAAATCCTTTCGAACTTTTCTCATGTCAACATTGTAGACATGGCCTAGATCCATAAAATACTATAGCTTTAATAGAGTCGGACAACTTTTTTTTTTTTTTAGGGTCTTAAGTAATTTTCAGGGCTACGATACATACACTAAGGTCTAAGTTGGTACCCAAGAAACATTCCTGCCAAGTTTTATCAAGATTGGTCTAGCGGTTTTGATGTCTATAAGTAACATACATACACCTCACATTCTACTTTATAGTATAGATATATATAGAGATAGATAGATAGATAGATAGATAGATAGATAGATAGATAGATAGATAGATAGATAGATAGATAGATAGATAGATGGATTAATGGATAGATGGATAGATGGATAGACAGACAGATAGATAGATAGATAGATAGATAGATAGATAGATAGATAGACAGTAAAATATAAGTTACAAAAATAGGTTGTATATATGTTAGTAGAGACAACTCTTGTTTGTGTATTCTCCGTGAGTGTGAGCTTTAAGTGTACATAATCATGTGTATGTAAAGACAGAACCATTTCAAAATGAAGCATTACCATGAAGTATATACAAAGACTGAAGTCTGGAAGTTTCATTTTGATCTGTTTTTAAAACCTGTAAAATAATATATATATTATTATTAAGTAATATATATATATTTTAATAACAAAATTTTTGGGTGAAAACAAATTAATTACATCCCTTACTTCATATAGCCTACCCTTGTTACTATTAATAGTAAATATTTTTTAAATGTTGTTATTCTATAAAAGGACGGTTTTGCAATTTAATGATAATATAAATAATAATATTGTTGTAACCCTAACGCTGCCCCAGTACTTGTGGTACGCGCCGCGGCACTATTGAACCATAACAGGAAGACGCTGGGATAGAGGAAAGAACAGTGTATCACGTGATTCTGAAGAGTCTAAGTTGTTGGTGACTAAGGAGCCGTCATTCGTGCTGCCTGAAGATTGTAGAAGGGACCTGGAGCGAGCGAAGCGGGGAAGGCTGTTGTTGGTCCGTATTCAGGTTGCTGGTGAAAGGACTGGTAGAATTAGCAACGAGACTCTTTGAATACAGAAAGCTGTTATGTGTTTGTCCTGGTAAATAAACACACTTATTTATTTACTGCAGAACTTCGTTTGAGTTGTCTGCCTTAGATTTACAACAATATACTAAAACTATTTTACCTAAGCTTTGCAAGCTACAAAATATAACAAACTCGGATATTCAATATCTTGTCTAGCTTACGAGATCTTTTATAACGGAAGAACAGATAACTCTGAGACAAACCACACACAACTTAAACCTGTAAAGACTGAGCGGATTGTTCCCTTTTAGGAGGACTCAAAAAAAAAAAAACAGTGTTTGTGATATTGACATTGAAAATGTCAGAGAATAAGTTAATCAATTATAATCCAAACTTGAATTAGTTATAATTCTTCCGAGAATAGCATTATTTATTTCTAAATTCTCTACGAGAGACTCTAAAATGATGACATCATCGTTCGTTGGACATAGATAAATCCTTAGAACCATTCATGCCTAACACAAATAGAATATTAACCAGTTCAACGTAGCAAAACACGAGAGCTTGGATTTAAGGGCGCATGTTCAGAACCTTCAGAGAATTGGTTATAGTCACATAAAATATGCACATATACATATAATGCAAATATAATCATGTTTTATAGCGCAACATGTACGTTCTTTCTTCTGCGATTGTTTGAGCGTAACTCGCCATTGTAGACAGTATATAAGAATAACAAGATTTTGATTCTAAAATAGGTTATAGCTGTGTGAATTGGTGTGTTGCACTACATAATTTCTGCAAAACCTAAAGGAAGGTATGTATTACTGTACAATGTTTGGTACAGGTGTAAGGGATACTGGAATTCACGGGTCAAATATCAATGTAGGAGTTGGTTAGGATGTTCAAAATGAAACAAAAAATGCTATAAAACATTGTAGAACTTTTCCAGGTTCATTGAGAAGGCGAAGAATGACCAGAAATTGTAGGTAGGAATTTGTGCGGGGATGAATGGGTGGGGGTGGAGGTAAATAGGCCCTACACGACTTTATATTCTGTACTGCAAAGAATTAAGTACTAATAAGTGACGCATATAGTATTTTCATTAACCTCTGTAATAGAAAGGTAATTTTAAAAAAAAACAGTTATTTTACCTGAAATGTACACTTTAATGTCAAAGGTTCAATCCGTTCTTTAATAATATCAGAACTTCCAGAGAAATAAACTCTCGATCCTGAAAAAAACAATTTAAAATAAAACATTATTTCAATGTCTTGGAGTTTGAAGATTTACATTTTTCCATTGTCTTGATGAGAGTACTTTTTTCTGTCGAAACACTTTTATAGTTAATTAACTAATTGATGAATTTTTATTATTATTCTGTTGTCAGGTAAAAGAAATAACTGTGCCAAATTTTAGCTTAGGTGTGGGTGTGTATAATCTTAAATTTGGTTCTCTCGACACTTTAAGAATTCTACTTCTGGATGCATCGATTAAAGTCGACAATGACATAAAAAACTGAATAGTGACATTTGTTTAACTTGACATTTACAAAGACATTTTTTTAAGTATGACATTTATGGGTTCGTTCTATTAGCTGCTAGCTAAAGGCTAAAAAGTAAATTCAATTTTCCCTTTCCGACCTTGCGATCCATGGGGCTGATGTCATCTGTTACTATGACTAACGGTTAACGATCAGGGTGTCATGTGGTCAGCACAACGACCAACCGACTTAACTTTCCCACAACTAAAGTCAGGTACCCTTTACAGTTGGGTGGACTCAGGGACGCCCTAAATATTCCGAAATTCAAAATCCTAGCCTTCATCGAGATTCGAACCAAGGGCTCCAGGTTTGGAAACCGAGCTCTTAACAGCTTAGCCACATTGTAAAACACTATGTAAGAAATATTCTTTTGATTAGTCGCCAATTTATGACATTTTTACCTTCTGTCAGGCTTAAAATCTATGCTTGCCAATTAAAAGATAAAGCCAAACCTGTTGAATGTTACTTGTGTATACGTCAATAGGCATTATAAAACATGTTTTGGGCTAAGGATTGAAAAGGTTTTCTTCAATAATAGAATTGGTCTTAAGGACAATCTATTTCAATGCTTGCTGTGATTCTGACTCATCACAAGGGTCATTTTTTCTTAAATTATCTTTATGAAAAAAGTAATCCACTCAAATTAGAGTTTAACAGATACATTTCAATCTTTTTCTACAAAGTAGGATTCTAAATAGCTACTAGAAGAACCTAGCTTTAGTCGTTCTACTAATAGCCAATACTAATGAAGAGAAGGAAATAAATATTTAAAGAAAATAGTATAAAAAGAAATTGTGTTGCCAAAGTAGATCTTGTAAAGGTACTTACCCTCTCCTAGATCAAATGTATAAATAAACTGCTGCCCATATTTCTAACTTACTTTGCTTGATGTCTGCGAGATCATCTTTCTTGAAAGAGCAATAGTTTTCGTCTTTCTTGATACGTCGAATCTCTTCAATTAAAGCGGTCGAGTTTGTCTCATATTCTACTGCCTTCTTAGCATACAAAGAAATATTTGTCCCATCTGCATTAGCTCCAGTGGCATTACATTTGTATATTCTGGCATCAAACTGAGTTGGATTATGTAGGATTAAAGTTATATACCGATTTCCAAAACTGATTTGTGAATATTTAAATCTCACAAATTGCTTTAGATTTAGTGTCAAGGAATCCAAAGCTATGAGTTCATCAAAGTCTCTGATTGTTTCATTATAACGAGAAAGAGTTAGAGATTTGATCAGGTCTAGTTGTTGGACTTCGTTATTGGTTATAGAACAGTTGATCACAAGTTGGGGTGTTATCTCTGTCGTTATGACGTTTGGTTGGACATCGATGACAAGCTCTAGAAAAAAAAAGAAAAAAAATAATAATAAGAAGAGGAATAAAAATATGTCTACAGAGTATTTGATTACCAGAATGACGATAATGTCACCTGTTTCTATAACCGAAAATCAGCTGGTGTGTCTCATGGCTAAACCTCAGGCTTTAACAATCTTTAACTTTTAAAGGGAACCTAATTTATAGAAGAAACAAAATTTTACTACACAATTTTGGATTGTGTTGTCATTTTTATGACTTGCTTGAACCATGAACCTTCCAACAAGTTGATGTGCCTCGATATTATAATACCTGCCGATTTCTAAGCTATTGTTATTTAAATATATTTCTCAAATTTTAATTAGTGACTCCACCAATCAGAACATTTTCGAACAAAAGCTTTGGGGGAAGTCACACATACAAGTTTGAGACACAAATTTAAATCATAAAACCTTAGAAATCGGCAGGTGTTATAATCCCGAGGCACATCCTCTAGTAGACACGACACAGGTCTGTAAGACGTGTAACGAGCTGCCCACGTGTTGCGACGTTGCAGGTCAGAATTGAGGCCTTCTTTAATGAATGGTCTCGGTTCAACCCAACTTCCACACCAAAATAAAAATTCACATATAGATATTGTATTTTACCAATCGGCAGGCTTCGTTAATAAAGTGCAGTGAATAGCAGATTTGATATTTGACCTCCAAACACATGAAATAACGCTTTGCCTGAGTATGCACATTCCTTTTTGAATGCCCCTTCCTAGTCCATCTTAGGCAGACCCTACTACCACTCCATCCCAACATAACCAACACCATGTACGGCAGTGCTGAACAACTGAAGAAAACAGCACACTTTTTTTTTCCTTGGCACAGTCTGCAAAAGAGCTCACAGCTCAGCAGCAATAAAGCTGGCTAGAAGAAGAAGAAGAGTACGCCAATGAACCACCGAACAACAGTTGCCTGACCACAAACCACAGTTCAACACTTGTAAGGCTTTTTTTTTTGGGGTGAGGGGGGGGGGGCTTTAAATAACTTCCCATTCGTTTGACTTTTCCAATATGCAGCCAAATAATTTTCTTTATGAGAGGTGAGGCCAAAAAGCACCTGAGTTGATCTTAACAATGCTTTTGAGATGAAAGAAGAGCTTCTGTTAAACCTTCATCCCTTGAACTCGCTAAGAAATATGGCCATAAGCTTGCGACCTTCCCAACACGTGATAGTTGTCAAATCAAAGGAGACTAACACTTAACAGCCTAGTACCAGTACACTGCCTTCATCGGCTCACTACAGCGGGGCTTTATTGTGTGTGTGAAATGGTCTTATCGTATACCAACACAAAGTCAAATACCTATATATGATAAAAGGAGTGAGTTAATCGTGAAAAGTATAAAGTTGGAGTGTAGAGAATATATTTAAATGTACAAATACGCCTTCTTCCCTAGTGCTATTAGAGCATGGAATGGGTTGCCTGAGCTAGCCAGGAAAACAAGTGACTTGGCAGAGTTTAAGTCATTGGTTAATATGCATGACTAAATGCATGACGCGTAGGACGTAATCATCTTCTTTTTTGAAGTAACGTCTGTATTATATAAGAAGATAATTACAGCTAATGAGTCAAAGTTAATGACATAAACAATCTAATATAGTCAAATCTTTCATATCATAGACAAATCATTCTAACATAATCAATTCTTTCTAGCAAAGTAAAATCTTTCTAACACAGTCAAATCTTTCTTATTATAGTCAAATCTTACAAACATAGTCAAATATTTTTAACATAATCAAATCTTTCTAACATAGTCAAATCTTTCTAACATAGTCAAATCTTTCTAACATAGTCAAATCTTTCTAACATAGTCAAATCTTTCTAAAATATTAAAGTCCTTAAATGCATTTAACGCACGAGGTATTAGGTAAAAATACAAACATTTACTTAAGTAAAATGATTTAGACTCAGTTTGATATATTTTACCTGAACCTGCCAATGAGACAACAAACACACAGAGAACCAAGAGTAGAAATAATCTCGCCATTTCGTTTCTACACTAATGTCTGGTGAACCAATGACTTTATATAAGGACTTGATCCACAGAAGAGTATCCTACTGTTTTCAAGGGGCCACTTAAAGCAAAGACAGAGATGCATGTGTTCCGTTTTCTGCCTGCACCCTCAGTGTTTTCTTCCGTTGGACATAACAGTCACAATTATAAAATAATGTTTACTTTTTAACCATACATCCATATCTCAGCATTTTATATTCATAGAGCTGATGTGTGAAATAGAAATCTTTGGCATACAATGCTTGCCAACATAAAAGGAAGTAAAAAGATTGTCCGTACAGATATCAGTCTACTGAGATTTTGATGTGACCTGCAGATTTGCAAACCATATTTTGCAGTCTGCGATTCGCTTTCTTGAACATGGTATCATAGCCTTTACCTTATTTTCTTTAGCATATTAGTAAACAATCAAATAAAACAAAAACATTAAAAAATATATATTTAGAGGGAAGAACTCAGCAATTATAACTATATATCTCAACGATGTAGAGCAAGGGTCTCAACCTGTGGTTCGCGACCCCCTTGGGGGTCGATTGACGATTTGCCACGGGTCGCCTAAGACCATTGAAAATATGGATTGTTGTTGTCTATTCTTCTAATGCTGTGTGGGGGGTGGGGGTGGGAGGGTCGCGGCAGAATGGGGGATTGTAAAAGGGGTCGCCGAGCTTAAAAGGTTGAGAACCGCTGATGTAGAGGTTCTGTCCTGTAGTTGATATCAAACAAAATAACTAAGAACTATCTGAATGTTTGGTTAATTTTAAAATGATTCATGTTTTTTATAGATACAATAAATAATTGTTTAAGGTTTCAACTTGATCCGAGAATGGGTTTGGGAGGAAAAAAAAGTGTGCAACTATCTTTGGGGACTAAACCCAACTATTTAGCCATATCTGTGAATACTGTACATTCATTTTCCCTTCTTGGTATCAAACTAAAAAAAATAATTATTAGTAATTATTTGACTACTAGGTTACTGTGGGGTGTGAATGGGGTGTGGAAGAAATAACGTGTACAAACGTTTTACCACACATATAGACAGAAGCTTTGTAAGCAAAAAAATAACTGTGTCCATTATATTAAAAATAAAAGCGATTAAAAAGGCATGTGAACGTTGGTGGTTATTGGTGTCACTAGGGCTAAGGTGTCACCCCCTCACGTCCATCGTGTTTCTACATATCTAAGTTGCCCAACTCTCGTGGTGTCTATTTTCCTCATAATAGGAAGATTTTAAGTCAAAAAAAATTAAATTAAGGGATATTTTGAGATTAAATTGTGAGAGACATTTTTTTTTATTTTTTAAAAGTCACATTTTTAAAAAGTCTACTTTTCCGAAATGGGTGTCACCCCTGGACGGCCCGCACACCCTTCAACCCTTAGTGACACCACTGTTTTCAGTAGGACAGTTTCTGAGAAAACAGAACATTGCACAAAGATCCTGGTGGAGATAAGGCGAGAGAGGCACATTCATCTCAGAGAGTACAGCGACATTACACTTTTAGTACTTGAAGAAGAGGATTTTTTTTTTTATTTAAGTGGGTAAAACAGTAAATACACTCAAAGTTGGACTGTTTCAAAATTTTAACTTGAAGTGATAAAGTTAACAGAAATAAAATTTTGTTGTGGAACCTTTCCAGTTTTTTCGTAGCCCTTATTTATAGTTCTAAAAGACAGACCAGCAATGAAACAATTCTCCGTAAATTCCTTTAATTGATATGATTGTATTGGCTTCACGCGTAAACCCATTTTCGAAATCTACTTGAAAGAAACATTAGCCAAGTTTGACATAGATCTAAATCCAATGCACTAGATTAGTAATACCAAAACTAAGGCCTGCAGGGCGCGGGTAATATACGGCTAACTGTGTTATACATATAAAAGTAAAGTTTCCCTTTTCAGACCTTGCGATCTATGGGGCAGATGATATTAAGGTCAACTGTTTCTTTGGCCAACGGTTAACAAGCTCGGTGTTATGTGGCCAGCACAACGACCAACCGCCTTTACTTTCCCCAACTAAAGTCAGGTACCCATTAGGGTTGACTCAGGGGCACCCTAAAAAAACAGTAATTCAAATTCCCAGTCTTCACCGGGATTCGAACCCAGGACCTCAGGTTCGGAAGCCAAGCGCTTAACCATTCGACCACCGCGCCCCCTATATATATATATATATATATATGAACAATCTTTGTGTCTATAGGATGGGATGTGTTTAAAGACATTTTTGCATTGTGTTTAAGTGTTAAATTGTCAATTGACATTCTGTGCTTGTAGTAATGACAGTAATGACTTAAGAAAACACAATGATTTGTATATAATACATATACTAAGCTCGGTGCTTTTATTTCATCCTGATTGCTCTTAGAGATACCGACTGGCTCCTGCTTGTTTCCGGCACCAGTTTTCCTACCTGCTGCTGAATCCGAATCCTAGTTCCTGAATTCCTGTCTCTGAATTCCTGTCTCTGAATTCCTGACTGGATCTTGTTCCTGCTCTTTCTTGATTCCAGTTTTCCTTTAATTAAGGTGAGCCTTTCTTCTTCAGAATTCCTGTTTTTACCTTTACGCATCCTGCGGCTGAATCTATCCTTAACTCTACGGCTGGAGGAAGGACCCCCCCCCCTTTCCAATTAAGATTTACTACCAAGTAAACAAACTCAATTCCCTGAGTTTCAACATACTAACATTACTTCCATCCTGACTTAATATAGTCACTAGTGTCAGGTCTTTGATGAATTATTACTATGAATTAATGTGTTCATGTATTAATAAAGTATATATTGCGAAATGTGTCTAGGTATTACAGTTAATTTAGAATTAAATATCTTGATTTTTCTTGTGTTATTGATATTAATTACTAACTTGTAATAAATTTAGGCCCGAGCTCAGCCCGACAGTCACACCATACACATTCAGTTATGCATAAAGTAATAAACAATGTGTATGATGATTTTAAATAAAATTATGAATTTAATACAATGAATTATATACACTGAGTGGGTATGAATGATAATAATGAGGTGAGTTAACAATAAGGTATATAAATACTTGATATGAAATAATATGCTCTAATTCATCCCAAGTAATGGACTATTTCCATACAAATAATACAATAACTTCAATAACTCAATAAGTATGCCTAGATAGTTGTCCAAATAACAACTAGCAATACGCGTAGAGCAATCTTCATTAGTAGTGTACAGCGCAGGTCACAATACCATCAAAAGCTGGAACGTCATAATCCAACAATCGGTCTGAATACAGTCACCCGAAGTCTGGAACGGTACCCTCCGCCTTACCACCACACATCAGACAGAGAACTCCAAGATGAAAACTTAGTTCAATAGTCCAAGGCTAGAACCAATCTGAAGCCTGAAACTAGAACCTAAAACCTGTAGACCTAAAACCTAGAACCTGTAGAAAGATAAGAGAACGGAGTCTTCTAATTTTCTAGTCTACAAATTGAATAACAAATACGATCGAATCAGATAGAATAATTATTCAATGAGAAAATTAAACTCACCCTACACAGGGGTCAAGAATAATCTGAATATCCACCAACACTAAGTCTATCCAGTAGTGAAGTACAAGGCGAACATCAGAGCTCCCTCAAGACAAACGTCTTGTCTCTAGACTACAAGATGGGAAAGAGATCGACAGACCGTCCGCTAAGTCACTAGTAGCGAGTGAGTATTAGTCAAAAAATTGATGACCAGAAACCAAGGGACCCAACCTGCTAAACAAAATACTTGGAGGAAAATAAACACAATGACGTCATCATACGTGTTGAACTCGGCATTATTTACATATGATTGTCCTGACTACCGTATGCAGTTACTTTAGTAACTGCGACAACCAGTCTATCTATCAACTCAATATTATGGACTGAACAAATAAAAGAGGGTGGGAGTTGTTCATCTCTAACCCCTGGAGATATACCCGCACGTCTAGACAGACGTCTGGTCAGCGCTACGGTTGCCCGTGTAAAGGTGTGGTTTGAAGTCCAGCCCCTTAATTAAGATTTACTACCGATAAACAAACTGAGTTCCCCCCCCCCCCCCCCCAGGGTCACATTGCTGACCTTACGTCCATCCTGACCTATCTATCTATGGACTAAACAAATAAAAGGGGATGGGAGTTGTTCGTCTCTACCTCTGGATTTATATCCTTAGGTCTAGCGTTAGATCTAGATGTCCATATAATGAGCATACCAATAAATAATCGAACAAGTTTGCCTTGCCCACTGGTGGAAAAAGAAAAATCTTACTTTAAATTAGTTGACGGTGTCGCGGGCTCGATACCCGAATGAATTTAAATATTTTGTTATTTTTTTTTTTCAAGATTTATTTTTACATTTGAAGTATAATAATGGAGGTAGTGTCTTTTTTTATTACATTTTTAAAAAAAGTTTCTCTTGTTCTTTTACTAACAATATTTAAAATCTTACGAGTGGTAACCTTTGCTGCAGAAGCTCTTCCAAATATTTTTTTTTACACTTCAGTCTAAGCGAAGGCTGCTGGCAATAGTTGATCCCAGGATGATTGGCAGCACATGCGTCGCCCAAATCGAGAGGACCCGTGGTGGAGGCTAAAAAGGTCGGAACAAACAACAATAGCGCAGTGGCGTACGGGACACTGCCCCATAGGTGCGTACTTCGCCCGGTTCCGCCAAATTTTGATGCCCGTTGCCGACACTGCGGGAAACAGAAGAGACGGTGGCGCACGTCTTGCAAGAGTGTCCGCAGCTCCGCGAGCTGCGGGGAGACGTATCCAATGGTCACCTAGATCTGTAAGGAAGCTATGAGGCACTACGCCAAACAGCAGAGTTCCTTACCAGGTCACTACGGGAGACCTAGGTCTCCCTGCCTTGTCACCAATTGGAGTTCATCTCAGATCCCAGGTATGTAAATTCCTGCACCATGGTATGGTTACAATTTCCGATACTTACCACAGGTAGTTATTTCAC
This sequence comes from Biomphalaria glabrata, assembly GCF_947242115.1. NCBI lineage: Eukaryota > Metazoa > Mollusca > Gastropoda > Planorbidae > Biomphalaria > Biomphalaria glabrata. Next base: position 31,348,528 of record NC_074723.1, read on the forward strand.
GTCTTACGCCAGAATTTAGACCTTGATGAATCTTATGTAAGATTGAGCTCTTGATATGTAGCTGCCAAAGCATTTACCTGACTTGTAATTCTTCTTGCAATTGAGAGGTGAGTGTCACAGTAAGTTGAGCCGGGTTAAAAAGGCTTCCATCGAATATACTGGGAATATAACCATTATCCTACAGGTATTTAAAGGCGCGGGCGATTACAAAAAAAAAAAAAAGATGTTGATTAGTATTGGGGGCCAGAACACATCCTTGTTTTATCCTGCACTTGGCTATCCTAGAGACAGAGTTGTCAAACATTACAGTGTCCTGAATGTTTTCATGAAATGTTTGACACTAGTTTCCTTAGCTTATTTTAAATGCAAATTTTCTCCTTGGCGTCAAACATACAGCTTTCGCTAATAATTTCAACTCTTCTGGCTTCTTTCCAGCATGTGGATCAATGAATTTTTTAGGAGATCTTCAATGCTGACAACTTGCTGAGGGAGTCAGACCCAAGATATTCTCAAGGCTAACCAAAATGGATGTCTGAAAGCGACTTCTGAGGACTACAGGCATCAAAGAAAGCATGTGGTAGGGAATCACGCAAAACAGACGTAATATATATAATCTATATTATAAAGTAGAATGTGTGGAGTATGTATGTATGTATGTATGTATGTTACTTATAGACATCAAAACCGCTTGACCAATCTTGATAAAACTAGGCAGGAATGTTCCTTGGGTACCAACTTAGACCTTAGTGAATGTATTGTAGCCCTAAAACAAATGTAAGACCCTCAAAAAAAATAAAGTTGTCCGACTCTATTACAGCTATAGTATTTTATGGATCTAGGCCATGTCTACAATGTTGACATAAGAAAAGATAGAAAGGATTTAGACCTAGATCTAATTTTAAGAAATACACTTTGCGCAGATAGTTTTTTACTTTGACACATGAAAATACAAAAGAAGATCCATTGATTTCATTATATAATAAAATTAATCTTCAATTTTGTGTTTCAAAAGCATTTTTACATTAATTAGTTCCTTATATATGTAACTACAGATTTCCTGACGAACATTCTTACATTAGACAATACCGTAATGAATCGCGTACTAAAAATTATTTCGTTTAATTGTTTACTTTATAATCCCATCCCTAGATCTAAAACTCTAATTCAACTCTAAGATGATAAAACTTCTCTTCGCACAGATAGTTTTATACTTTAACACATAAACATATTAATTAAAGTCCATTCATTTCATATTTTGATCAAATAAACATTCAAATTTGGTTTTCTAAAGCTACATTCGTTTACGAAAGCTGCGAAGCCGAGTTGAGATAGGCCTAGATCTATATTCATTCATGAATCGCGTACTAAAAATTAGTTCGTTTAATTGTTTACTTTATAATCCCATCCCTAGATCTAAAACTCTAATCCAACTCTAAGATGATAAAACTTCTCTTCGCACAGATAGTTTAATACTTTAACACATAAATATATTAATTAAAGTCCATTCATTTCATATTTTGATCAAATAAACATTCAAAATTGGTTTTCTAAAGTTACATTCGTTTACGAAAGCTGCGAAGCCGAGTTGAGATAGGCCTAGATCTATATTCATTCATGAATCGCGTACTAAAAATTATTTCGTTTAATTGTTCACTTTATAATCCCATTTATTTAACAAAGCTATCGCTCTTTTCGTTTTTAATAGATAAGAATGTATCGACTTTGGGTAAACCATTTTCGCAAAACTAATTTTATTTTCGTAGCGAAACTGAAATAACGTGAAAGGATCATTAGCTACGTTTAACATACATCTAAATCCAATCCACTAGATTATTCAAAAGAAATGTTTTAATTTAAAAAAAATGGATTTAAGCCTATTAGCTATTTTGATTTGATAGCATTATTCACACTATTTTTACATTGACACATTCGCTTTACTTATTACATTATTATTTCGTTTAATTGCTTACAAAACACTCTCAGTGACTATATCGAAAGTAATGCGCAAATAAAGACCCGCGGGTCGCGGGTAACATATGTCTAGTATATAATATATTGTTATGACTTTGCCATGCGCACCGCCATTCAGGATAGTGCGGAAAGAAGGTGCGCAGTATCAGTGACCAGACAAGTCGGATGTTGACATAAGAGACTAACGATTTCCGCCCAAGTAGAGAGCCAATATGGAGATGCTGTACTCAAGGCAGATGCCCCTTTGTGTTTGTCATGTCTCTATGTAAATAAACGTCTATGTCCTCGTTGAGTTGCCTCACTTCAGTTATTACAATATATATATGTATATATTGTTTGTTACTATATTAACTTTTCAGGGATAACATCTCTAGTGTATATATTTCCTGAAGATGTAAGCCGTAAAATATATAAATACATGAAAAAACAATAATTAATCTATTGAAAAAACTTTGTCTCTGAAATTGTTTTTATTTTATGATTTTTAAGCCTCATTCATTTCCGTACTTTCTTGTGTTTTAAATTCCCAAATATGTGATTCATTGCTAGAGAAGAAGCCACAATTTGTTTTAGATACAAATTTAATTTACAAGTACGATGATTACAATGTTTAGAATGGAACTAGAAAAGAAATGCCAACAGTAGACTAATAATCAACCATTGTTTAAGCCAGTGATGCCCAACCTTCCTCGTCATGCGCGTCATTTTCATTTCCAATCCTCGTGTCGCGGGCCACGAAAAGATACAAAAACGAAATGAAATTCATAACGTAGGTAAAGATACATTTTTCATCCTTTTTTTATTTCGAGGATGGTCTTCTTGACCCTGTGCTAACGTTTCGACGGGCCGGATGGAACCACTTCGCGGGCCGGATCTGGCCCGAGGGCCGTATTTTGGGCATCGCTGCTTTAAGCCAATCCTTTCCAGTTCAAAGATCTGTTAGACAAGGCTGTCCTTTATCCCCCTTTTTATACATCCTTTGTCTAGAACCTTTTCTAGAATCTATTAGGTCAGATCCATCTATCAAAGGAACAAAAATCCCGGGACCCATCCCGGTTGTTAAAGTTAAGGCCTATGCCAACATAGTTAAAAAGTTTACCTTTTTTGGCCATGCCAGTGGTTCTAAAATTAACATAAATAAATCCTCAATAATGGGTGTAGGGAGGTGAACATTTAAGGAAAAATATTCTTTCAAACTTGTAAATAAAATCAAAATATGTGGTATAGAATACAATAGTAATCCTTTTTTCTTCTGTGAAGATCAGTGGAAAAATATTATTAGTAAAGCATCCAATATAGTTAACATGTACAAGCATACAAGTTCTACCATATTTGGTAGAGCCATTCTTATAAACAATTTGGTCATCCCAAAGATAGTCTATTTAGCCAATATTATAAAACCTCCTACAAAATACATATTTCAATTAAATAACATAATTAGAAGTTTCATCTTCAAAAACACACTCAAAAACATCAAACCTACTACAATCATTCAAAACAAAGAGAATTGGGGCATCAATTTACCAGACATCAAAACTAAAATATGTGCACTCAGATTAAAATTCATAGGTCAAGTAGTTAAGAATCCAAATGATTTCCCCCTTACAATATACTATTATGGTTTGAGATGAAGCAATTTAATTCCAATACAAAACAACATTCCACACTATTTTGTCACAAACTTACATCCTTTTTACAGATCCATTTCAAGAACTCTTTCTGGCAATGAACCTTTAATACACAATAAATACAAAGAAATATACACAACATTAAAAAAATAGTTACAAGAAAATTTAGCTATTAAGATTAAATGAGGAAAAGATTTAAATATAACAGATTTTAAAGACACTTTTACTAACCTTTATAACAAACACATTGCAACAAAGGCTAAAGAAATATCTTACAGACTCATCTTTGGGATGACTCCATTTTCAAAGAAAAAACCTGGTGTAAAATATTGTAAATTTTGTCAATCTGTTAATGGTGACAATGAAAGGCATTTATATTTAGAATGTTCCTTATTTAGTATTTAGAAATTGTGAAACCTATGTGAATATTAATTTATCTATTCTCTTAAATAAGTTGCCTAAAGCTAAACACAAGATGATACATAATTTTAATTTAATAATTGTATCAGAATACAGAAACTTAGTATGGAACAGTAGACTTAAAGCTGTGTATCATAATCTCAATTTCAACCCTAATGATTTGGATACAATATATAGAAATATAGATGATTTTAAAATTGAACGCTAACCCCAAATGTAATATTATATTGATCCATTGTATGTACATATGTTATATATTAAATCAAGGAATTTTTTTTATTTTTTTTTAAGGAATCCTTTATTTTCTATCAATAAATTGGAATGTTCCATATGTATCATAAATTATCAATTTATGTTATTCATTTAACCAATGAAGAAAATAAGTTTGAATGTATGGATGTGTGTGTTTGTATAAGTAATAGCTTTTAAAAATTTGCATGTGTATGTATTTAATACATCATTTATTTGCTTTAAAAGTATAATTACTAAAAATTACCTATAAATTATTTGTTTTTTTCAACAAGAGAGACAATTAGGACTGGAAGATGCAAGGTGTAAATTTATTTTGGTTACATCCCTTTGACCAAACAGGACAGGTTTTCATGAAAATGGACCAAATGGACTACTAAATTGTTAAAAAAATAAAACAGAAACGAAAAAAAAAACAAAAGAAAACACTATAACAAAAAATAATAATAAAAAAAAAAATTTAATCTTAAAATGAGTTATATTCCAAAATGAAATAATTTTTTAAGCTCTTCATACACATACTTACTTTAAGCTCTGTACTTTTATAGAAATCAAATTGCATCATTATTACGTACATTTATGTAACTCTAGCAGACCCCAGAGATTTCCTAAGGATATAGGATGAAGGTCCTTTGTCTTAGTTTCTGAAAGGAAAAATTGTTGCAAAAATAATCTAAATAAAAATGAATTCTAATAACTCATAAGTCTTTAAAAAAAACAATAAAAATATATTTTGGCAATACTTATTTTAAGGAACACTTTCAAAAATTTTGTGAATGTTTTCTTGTCCTTTGATGTCACCAATTTCTGGACATTTGCTGTCATCATTTAATGGACCATTGCTGTCACCTTTTCTGGACCTTTGCTGTCATCATTTTATTGGACCTCTGCCGTCATCATTTTCTGGACCCCTTGCAGTCACCATTTTATGGATCTTTGCTGCAGCCTACTCCGCGATTATACCTAAAATCCTGGATTATGAATTTGATAACAATGTCTTTTTCTTATGAAATTTTCCTTGTGTTAATTATTAATTTAGAATGATGTTTTGTGTGTTTTCTTTGAAAAAAAAAAAAAAAGCCGAATAAAAAGACCAAGAGCCCAAAAAAGAGGCAAAGAAAAGAGGCAAAAGCCCAAGGATTCCTAGGATGTACTAAGCTAGACAACTGAAGTCAAAAGCAAAAAAAGCTGAGGTTTCCTAAAAAAAAAAAAAATTAAAAAAAAAAAAAAAAAAAAAAAAAAATAGAAAAGAAAAGTAAGAACCCCATTTTCAGACCTTGCGATCTATAGGGGCCATGATGTTAAGATAATCTGTTTCTTTGGAGAATGGTTTACGAGCAGGATGTAAGGTGGCCAGCACAACGACCAACTGCTTTTACATTTTTCAACTGGGCAGGTTCCCATTAGAGTTGGGTGGACTCCATGGCACCCTAAAAAAATATAAAAATCCCTATCTTCAATGAGATTGGAACCAAATACTCCAAGTTCAGAAGCAAAGCAACTAACCCCCTAACCATCACGTCCCAAAAAAAAAAAAAAAGGACAGATGTTAGTTTTTATTTTATAACGAAAAACTTACAATATAAATATTATTATAATAATTATAGCTTTTTTATAGCACTACTTTCATTCTTATAGCATGCTCAGAGCGCTTTTAAGTCCAATCTCATTTGTGGACCAGTGGGGGGGAGGGGGTCTTCCGTGCTTCCCTTAGGCGCTTAGTAAACACAACTTTGCCCGAGTCGGGTGTCGAGTTCTCTTCTAGGTAGCCAAGCCAAGCCAAGTTCAAGAGCACTTAGCCTCTCGACCACGCTTCCCACATTATTTCCCAACATTTAGTCATTTAACTCATTTATATAATGTGTTTCTGGAAAAGGAAAAGATAGACTCTTCCCAACTATATACCCGTTAAACAAAATAAATAAATGCTGGTTTTGTAATAAATTAAAGAAACTGGATTCAAGATTTTCTGAATAGGACAGAAAAAAACTATAATAATAAATTACTTGAAATCAATATCACTAACAGTAAATGCAGGTGTACTTCAATGAACAGTCTTAGTTCCACTACTTTTTAAATTATATTCTTAACCGCATTAGTTCTGGAACAAAATCAGATTATCTGCAGTCCATTGCATAATAATATATAGCATATAATGTTTAGAACAAGAAAACACAACACAATATAGAGACATTTTACAAAGACAATTAGATGAATTAAAGAAATGGAAATAAAACTGAAGCATGTCTTTACATTGAGAACTAATGCCAGTTATTTATGGTAACAATAAAAACTACAACAAATAAATTTCACTTATATTTTTCATTGTAAACCAGTAACACAGATTAAAAACGCAAAATACCTAGATGTTATATGTTATATTAAATGAAAAACTCTAATGGAATCCCCATATTGATGAAACTAGCAAAAAATAAAACAAAGCATTTGGATTTATTAGATGAAATTTATATAAATCAAATAAGAACATAAAACTAAAATGCTATTAAACCATGGTTAGGCCAATAATAGGATATGCATCCTCTGTTTGGGACCCCTCAACTCAAGAAAACATTAAGAAACCGGAACAGACACAGAATTGTGCTGTAAGACTCATAAAAAATGAATATTTACATTTGATTACAGTAACACCTTTAGTAGAATCACTAAATATAGAAAGCCTTCAGGACAGAAGACTCAAAAGTAAAGTAGCAATTATACATAAAACACTGAACCAAAATCTAATAAAATACTCAGAAAGACAAAAAGATAAAGGCGCAATCCTCGTTTCATACGCTAGGACAAATTTGTACAAATGTTCCCACTTTCTTGGTGCTACAAGAGCATGGAATGGGTTGCCTGAGCCAGCCAGGAATTCCAATGACTTTGTAGATTTATAATTGACCTATAGACACGAGTAGCACCATATCATCTTCAGTTTTGAAGTAACGTCTGTATTTTATAAGATAAGATAGGAAAGCAACACAAAAAAGGCCTAAGTTAACGTATCTATCCGGTGTTGTGCTCTATCGAAGCTGAAAAGCCTCGCTGGTGAAAAAGCGAGGAAAATCTCATGGGGAGGTGATCCCCACAAAGACAAATGGAAAAAGGGTGGAGTGTTAGTCCCACATCTCATTTTAAATAAAAGTGTGTTGGTTGTTGATCCCGTGAGGTTGGAGGGGTGCCGGACATGTAAATATTTGTTTCTTAAATCTACAGAAGGGTGTCTTTGTCATTGCATTGTTGTATAGCAGTGACGAGGAGGTCGGTGGTACCCCTATGATGTGTGTTATTGAAATGAATAGAGACGGGCTAGGTTGCAAATTGTTTCTAAGGTGTTCTTGTAGTCATGTTTTTAAGGTCCTGTCAGCATTTCCAATATAGATCATTTGACACTTTGAGCATATTATAGCAATAATGACTCCTCTAAGATTACAGTTAAATATACCAATAATCTTGATGGCATGGGCGTAGCCAGGATTTTTTTCTCCCCCCGCCCCCACCGCCAAGCACTGTTTCCGGTATTGAAAGCCAACAAAAATGCATATTATGAGGTATCTACAGTGCATTACCCTGTTATTAAAAAGTTTTATTTTAAAAACCTAATGTGCTGCTCTTACTGACCAAGATCCTCCTCGGCCGTTCAGCGCACTGAGAGTTATGCTGTTTTCACAAAAAGTTGTCACTTACTTATTAACTCATATAAAGTTTATTCAAAATCGTTGGATTTAATATGTATAATATGTATAATAGAATGTACTGTGACACTTATTGTAACATATTTGCAATAGACATATTTGTTTTTAATTTTTTGCGCCCCGCTATTTTTACTTAATACCTACTGACGAATATCAATGCCAAATATTTATTAAATTAAAAATCTTAAATATTAAAGTCTGGTAAAGGTAGCTGGGTTTCTTCCTATCACGTAAGTGGCATTTGCCAATCAGCCCATTAACGCGATTGTCACGTGACTAAAATTATAGAAACTATAATTTGATTGCTTTAGCCTCTACTGCCGAAAGGGGAACAAAGACGTGGGGTCTAGAATCTTCAGTCAAGATGTAAAACTTGTAGAGTTGGGGCGTAGATTACTCTTGAGTTAGAACTGTTTTGTACTTATACTAAATCTAGTAGTTACTTATACTAAACCTAGCAGTTACTTATACTAAATCTAGTAGTTACTTATACTAAATCTAGTAGTTACTTATACTAAATCTAGTAGTTAATTTGAATGTTTTATATTTGATACTGTTCACCATTGTAAATGCTCCATTATACGTTTTATGATGTCAAGCTCTGAATTAAAGTTCTGTATTTGAATTAAAGGATCTTCACTTATTCAATCAACTAGATAGCATTTAGATCTAGAGATATACTTCATATAGAATCTTGTGCATCACGGTTATAAGATCTCAGCACCCCAGACAATTCGGCAAAGTTGGAACTAACAAGAGATAGTGACAGTCAAGCTCTTTAACTTGAAGATGATCGTCAATTTTATTAAAGATCCTCAAGAACATTTGACTGTGATATTCTGGCATCACCCACAAAGATCTTATTTCACTGTGATACTTATTTTCCAACACCCATTCTCGAATTAAATTGAAACTGTACACAACTATTTATTTACCTGACAAAACAATAATCAAAAAGTGCAATAAACCAATTAAATTAAGTTTAGTAAATATTGTTAGCTAATTATTTTGTTAAGTATCGCATAATGGGAATGAATCCTTCTTTTAGTAGAGATGTGGATAAAGATAAAGTTATTCCCCTTATTACATTTTACACTTTTTTCTCTCCCATTGCAAGTCTTGGATAAAGTTAAAATGTTACCTAATTATTCATATAATTGATTTGCATAATTATTCATAGTCACAAAAGTACATGAATCAATCAAAAGTCAACTAAATTATAAAACAATTAGTGGTAATTAATATAGAAAAAAAAAGGAGTTTTGTGATGTGTTTATCTGTCTTGTAGTTAGTGATGCCTGTCTGACTTCGACAGATTACTCTGCAGATTTCTGGGTTTTATGTGCGGGTGTATTTCAATGTTAATAACTGACAAGAATATAGACTCACACAAAAGTAACAAGTGCAGAAACTAAGTCCAAACTACTAGACAATTTAGATTTTGTTTAATACTCAAAAGGTTACAGTTGAGTCTATGTAGATAAAATACGTATTATTCTTATGAAATCCTATCACCAACTACCATATGTCTCTAGGTAGCCTCCAACCAAAACTAAATCATAACGTCATTAGTCGCGTTCAAAGTCTGTCAATTATGGTGCGCCTTTAATAAACTAAAATTTCTAACTAAGTGTGTAACAGATTATCCCTTCAGTCTTAGGATATATGTTCCATATTTAAACGGTTTTTTCCATTAAGGTTTATATTTTTTTAAATCCCATTTATATTTTTGTAATGTTGGTTACGCCTGTCAATAGATATTTTAAACAGCTGTGTTTAAATTTCTAAAGGACATAAAGAAAATAATGTATATGTTAGGTTTAAGTATTCTCCCTTACAAAATGTCAAATGTAGTATAGTTATTTCTTTATTTATGATGTGCTGGGTTTAGACCAAACTTTCTTTATCCGAAAGCTTTTTTATAAAAATGAATTCAAACTAGTTCACAGAAATCAACAGATTGTGCTAGTATAGGCCATAGCGCTGTATTATATAAGATAAGATATGCTGGGTTAACAGTTTAGACCAAACTTCTTTATCCGAAAGCTGTTTTATAACAAAGAATTCAAACTAGTTCACATAAATCAACAGATTGTGCTAGTTTAAATAAATCATCTGCTATGCTATGCTGGTTTTAGAGTTTAGACCAAACTTTCTTTATCCGAAAGCTGTTTTATAACAATGAATGGACCTCATTCACCAATCGTAAACAAACAACATTTAGCCACGTGGTGCTCTATCTCTTCTATATAATTTACGATCTCATGTTTAATTCATGATGGTTGTCACGTGACAGTTTTTTCCATTGTTTTATCAATAAGATCACGTGACTAAATGTTGTTTGTTTACGATTGGTGAATGAGGTCCATTCAAACTAGTTCACAGAAATCAACAGATTGTGCTAGTATAGACACTATTAATTGTATGCTATGCTGGGTTTAGAGTTTAGATCAAACTCTCTTTATCCGAAAGCTGTTTTATCAAAATGAATTCAAACTAGTTCACAGAAATCAACAAATTGTGCTAGTATAGACACTATTAATTGTATGCTATGCTGGGTTTAGAGTTTAGATCAAACTCTCTTTATCTGAAAGCTGTTTTATCAAAATGAATTCAAACTAGTTCACAGAAACCAACAGATTAAGAGAAAGTAAAACAACAAACGTTTAATATCACTTCAATATTTAATGTCAAACTTATTTATTTTTTAAAATTGGCCTTCAACAATAAAAAAGTCAAAATTTGGACTAGCCTACTATGTGTCCTCAAACATTGATAAGAAAATATAAAATACAATATTTGAGACATTTTAAGTACGCTTCTTATCTTATTATATTTCTCTTATCTTCATCTCGGTAAAGGAAACACTTGAATCATACGTACTTAACTTATACCAGTTAACACCTTTGCCATGACCGGAACTTCCCCATTTACCGTTTAAGTTACATCTATGGCATGCACTGCTGTACCACCAGGCTCCTGTGTAGTCTACTGCACAGTTGCCACTATACTCGTCGTTATCCCTATCAAAAGTGGTAAAGAATGCGTTATTGTGAATTGAGAAACTATCACCAGCATTTCCTGAATAGACTCCTATGTTTAATTTATATTTCTCTTTTTCACTCAATATTTTAAAACTTGAATATTGCGCGAAAAATGCATTGTTCTTATATTTCAAATCAATTCTTAAATCATACTGCCCAGTAGATGTTAACATATAAATATTTTCATTGCCCAGATAAAATTCACCAATGTTGTAATCTCCAAAGCCGTCACGATACTCCTTCCAGCCTCTATAGAAATCTACACTTCCGTTGATTCGTCTCTGTAAGATGATCCATCCACCACCGTCTGTCTTGGTGTCACACATGACCTTTAACCCGGATGCTAAGGTTACGACCAATCGATCGTCTGTACTGTTGACGTCACGACAAGACCTAGGGTGAGGCTTGGTTATTGAAGATTTTATTTGTTTGATTTCTGTCTTTCCTAAAGAGTAAAATAAATTGTGTTTAAAAATTTATAAAAATAATGTTAGCACATACAGTTGACTCTAAATAGTCCGACGGTTATTTGACTGGAGTGGTGTCGGATTATCGAGAACGTACTTTTACCAAAGTCTAGCTATACTTCAAAGTTTTAGCCATATATGTCAAAACAATTATATTTAATAAGGCTTATCTTCGAGTGCAAACAATTATACACAATCATATTTGTGGTGCACAGTGATAAGATATTCTCTTACCTTTTGAGTCGGAAGAGCTAAGTATTACAATTTACACGATTTGAACATGTTTAAAGAGCCACATATATTTACCAATCCGAAGATAGCCTTCTAAATGCCAAATGTATCACCTGACTTTAGTAATGTAGAATACTATCCCATGCCTGGAATATAAGAGCCTCATCTTGCGGCATTTCTATAAAATCTGCCCATTCTTTGTTGCGTTACATACACTTCTGGACCTCCAACACTTTTAACTTAATGTTCATTTTCTGTAAATGTTCAACTCCACAATGTTTTAATTTTAAATTCGATCCATTGCATGTCTAGAGATACAGTATTAGTTCCATATGGCTTAATGTAGATTTCGTTGTGTTGACAGGATTTTGTATAAATGTTACAATCGTTTTGTTGGTTTTGAATTGCTTAAATATATCAGAAAATTCATCTTTATTTTGTCTTTATAACTGTGATGGGGTCATTCATGTCAACAGTTCCACTGGTTTTATCGCTATATTGCTTTACAAAATTGAAAAGAAAGTACTTGACCGCTCTGAATATCTTCTGCAAAAAGAATTAATTTTTCTACAAAACCGATTTCTCTTTCATAGGCTGGGTTTTCCATTCGTTGCAGTTGTAGATTCAGCTCATTTGATTTCACCATCATAAAGTAAAATGCAATCATTTGTCGTTCTCTAATTCAGGGTGATTGATGCCTTTTTTTTTTTTTAGAAATGTCTTTATTTCATTCAAGCAAAAGCAAAACGTTTCAACACCTTTACTTTGGAAAGCCATCACACTTTATTTGGAAGAAGGAGGTAGGAATACTAAGTCTCTATTTCGTTTAAGAATTCTTTAAACTGACGATTGTTAGAATGCTTTTGACAAGATAATGTTAAAAATAATGATTACCGATTCATGAAGAAATGTTTAAACACAAAGCGCTTCTTGGTGTATTGTTAAGTGAAACGTAAGAATTTCATGTTTTTTTTGAGCCAAAGGATCGTTATTGCCCCATTACTTGTGGCCCTGTTGCTATTGAAACTATTTTATTTATATCGATTATATTGTCCTTAATGTATTTTTGCACGACATTAGCTGTATCTGACAACTGTCATGCGCGCGTGAGGTTTTCTTTGTATTTAATATTTATGTTTTAGCGTATAGGAAGTAGTTTATATTAGGTGCGTTTTTTGTCTAGAAGAGTGTGTGTGTGTGTGTGTTTACGTCATCCTTAGTTCCCGCAAGAGAGAGAGAGCTTCTGTTGTTGGCTGGTTAGCTGGTTTTCTGTTTCCTCGTTGTAAGGGTACGTCAGTACATAATTTAAGTAAGTAGGATGATCTTTCGGTACGGGTGTCGCTATTGAAAAGTTCTTTGTTGTAGCGGCATCGCTAGATCTAGGTTTTCTTTCGCTAGATCTAGGTTTTCTTTTCGTCTCAGGGTGTTAGGCTTGGGGCTATGGGAAAGAGTGTTGCCTCTCCGCCCTTGGAGCCGTTGATGTTCTGTAGGGCGCCGAGATGGAGTGTGCTTGTGGAAGGTGTGTTATTGCTATTGATTATTTATTAATGGACTGCTAACCACAACGATATTGATATACATGTTACTATTTTAATAATTTGCAATTACGTATTATTAAATATTGTTCAAGTTGACAATTGTTGTTTCATCAGTAACAGTTCCATTGGATAAGGTTTATTCGTTGTTATACTGAGTTTGTGGTTCAAAATGCGAGTATTCCTTGTTCTCGGTTTACACTGTTCAGAAAAGAAATCCCGGGCCCGTACATCATACCCTAGATAAGCTCGGAAAAACACCCTCCTGACAACAAGGACAACTTGATCAGTGTCTTTTATGTCCCAAGACTTATCTATATTAAGCGATTAGGCTGAGGAAAGTTGAGTGTCTTCCGCCTGCGAATATGTTACATTTCAAGACATGGGAGAGGGGTGCGCTGAAAAGCGATTACAAGTGTCTAAGAAATAGAATCGGTGCCTAATCCTCGTTATCGAATCAGAAATTTTTTATTTTTTTTTAAGGATAAAATAAATAATGTTTGCGTATTGAACTAATGAGCCGCAGCTTAACATCCAAATAGCCGCATGTGGCTCGCGAGCCGCAGGTTGCTGACCCCAGTATTAGACCAAGTAGTAAAATTGATTGATTTATAAATAAACTAGCTGATTATGACCCGCAACCTGCGGGTTGTTTGGGTATAATTGATTTATTCGAGTGGAATTTTTTAACGTTCTTTATCATTTTTTTTATTTTGCTCCAAAAAGAGTTTACCAGTTTGGCAGAAATGTTGATATAAAATTTAAAATACTTTGAAAGTGGAAATGTATGTATTGTAGTAACTCCAGTGGTGGACCGAAAGGGTTAATGTGTGTGCGGCCTACTGATACACACGACTCAGGCCAATCACACAGGTCAACGGCTGTCGATAGACAAGGGACAGTACTGCTAGTTCACGCAAGTATTACCTGTGTTGTGGTCATGTGATCAAGAGCCTTCACGGTCGAGAGACACAGTGTGTAACGAGGGTCCAGAACAGCAAGGCATAAGGACTGTGGTATCTTTGGTACCTTCGAAAATGTAGCTGTACGAGCTAGAGAGACTTGTTAAGTTAGGCAGTTCTATTGTGTTAAAGCATTTGAATTTGATTTAGCCAATTGTGTTGAATTGGCTGTTGTTGTAATTATCATTAAACCGCCACTTTGTTACTTGAAGCTCTTGTTGTCAAGTTCTTGTGTTAGATGTGCTGTTGTGTTGTTAAGTAGTGTTTGCAGAAGGCCTGATAGAGAAGATCGTAACAGTATATATGTTTCGTCCTTTAATAAAGATACATTTAGATTTTTTTGTTTATTTTAGGGTCTTCCATTTCTGGGAAGGACATTAAACATGCACCACGGTCTCTGCCATGATCAAACAAACTTTTATACCAAGTTTTATCAAAATTTTGATTTCTTTGCGTAACATATATACACACATACAAACATTCATACATACATACAGTGGCGTAGCTACCAATGTGCGGGTGGTGCGGGCCGCACAGGGCACCAAGTGAAGAGGGGCACCAAAATTCCCCCTGTGTGTATTAATTTCCTATTTCCCTGAGCTTTTCAGTAAAAACGACTAATTGTATGGACACGAACTAACATAAACGACTGTATTTTAAACATGAACTAACGATTTATAAACTAGTCATGTCGCTATTTTGTTTCATCTCCTTGACTATTTCTTCAATACAATGTAAGCTATAGAACAGTTTGAATCTAATTTACTAGATTTATTTCGGACACACGGTACATGTGTTACTACACTGATCAATGCTCTGTAATATAAAGAAGAAGAAGAAGAAGATAGGCCAAACTTTTTTTACTTCATTGTTTAGTCCATTGGTTTAATCTATATATTGAGTTTACAAATATATTTCTAAACTCTAGCTCTAAAGAATTGTCTTAGTCTTAGTTTATTCATTTCTTTATGATTCTTTATAGTTTAATTTTGGAAATAATTCTATTGTAATGTCAATATTTTTAAATAAGCTAACCTTTGGTTTCTACGAGTTTTTTTAACTAACTAGTTAATTGTAATACTGTAACTTAAACAAAATGATGAACAGTGCTCAAGACTGACTAGCCTGGCTGGTGCCTCAAAACCCTTATAAGCTCAGACGGAGAAATCGGCATCTCTGGTTCTGTCCGGTCTGGGTAGACTATAAGGGCCCCATACCCAGATCTATCGGGGTCCCTCATTACCGACTTATCGGTATAACAGAAAATGGCATCTGATGGGTAGGACTTTAGTGTAGCTGATGCCAAGTTTTGGAGTATGGCAGGTGTTAATCGCCTCTTGGTGGCTCCCTCTTGCCCTATAAGGGACATGTTTATTTGTGGGGCCTGCAATCTCCTACACGGAGGGCAAGTATTAATTCTTCTAATAGGAATTCTATCAGTGGAGAGCCCAGCTGATTTTGACAAATTGGCCGCAATGTGGAGGAACGATATCATTTTCATGCAGTTCCTCTCTTTCTCTCCACTGTTGAACTAAGATTGTGGTGGGTAGCCTAGAGTCGCCCCTTTTGTAGCGCTCCTAGGCCGTAAGTACCGCCCTCTCCCTCCTTAAATGTAAAGGGGCCACGTTTGTTAAGATTTCAGCAGAGTTTGTTGGGCTTGTCCGAAAGGTCCCACAAATGAACCTTAGTGCCTGTGATTGTACTCGGTCGAGTGATTCGAGGGCAGTTTTACTAGCATATACTTGAACTGTATAGCTGTACTCAATTTGTGATCTGACTGCACCTAAGTACAATGTGCGTAGCATGTAAGCTTTGTCACCCCACTTTGTGCTGGCCAGCTTTCTTAGTAACGCTAACTTCTCCGAGGCTTTTCTTTCAACTTCCTGGACGTGCTGGAGCATTGTCAACTTTCTATCCAGGGTCACCCCTAGATATTTGGCGTGTTTTCACGTTTAAGTCGCAGTCCTCCGAGTTGAAGCTCGAATGGAGCCTTAAGAATGTCGATCCCTAGGCTAAACAGGGACCAGGTCGTTTTGGCAACGTTTATCTGAATCTGTCATTTGTCGCAATACGAGGAGATGGTTTGGATGTCTGCTTGTAATGCCGCCTGTATTTGGTCGGCTTTCTTGCCGGTTGACCAGAGGACAATGTCATCCGCATAAAGCAGTTTCTTTGACCGCAGTGAGGTGCGTTTCTTAAATTTCTTAAGTCTAAAGAAGCATCGAGACAATTTCAAGTCACATCATTGCCAGAGTCCACCGACTATAGGCGAGCTGTTATTGGGTATGAATTAACTGAACAATTAAAAGCAACAAAGCAAGATGAGACGGTTATCATTGAATCCAGAAAAAAATAATGAGACTGACATCCTGAATGATGAAAAAGAAGAAAATACTTCAATACCGCAGGTTCTAAAGACTAAAGGACAGCACACAAGCATGTCTTTAGTACACTCTTTAAAAATTCATACTGAAGAAGCTGAACCATCAGACAGTGTAAACAATACCGAAAGCAGGATAATAAACTCTAGACTGAACGACATTGGAGATTGGCCTGGTGTCATCACAGATAATATTTGCATACACATTGTTACTAAAGGTTCTGAAACAGTTCAGCGTATGGACAGTCAATTCAGAGAGGCGTATAGACATCAAGTATCAGCAAAAGAAAAGGATAGAAAGCTTTCAAATGCTTGGCTTTTCCGCAAATGTCAAACGGCGAGAAAGTTCTTAGAAAGTGGATGTGTTATTCGCCAAAGAAAGAATCCTTATTTTGCTTCCTCTGCATACTCTTCTCAACAATATCAAGTACCAAATTTTCATTTAAATCCAAAGATGGATTCAATGAGTCGTGGAGGTTATCCCCGAAAACAGAAAAACATGAGACCAGCAGAGCTCACATTCAGTCATCGCTTGCTTGGAGGGAACTTGAAGTTCGCCTGAGAGTAGGGAACAATATTGACAACAAGGCCCAAGATTTGTTTATACAAGAGACGAAAACCTGGAGAGTTAGTAAAATTACTATCAAAGTACGATCCACTCTTGAGGGAGCATGTGCTTCGAACTAAGCTTTGTTTCAGATCAAATACATACATGTCTCCACAAATACAAAATTAATTTATTACAATATTGGGGGATCACGCTAAAAAACAAATCATACAGTACACCTGACATCTCAAAGCTGGATCAAACTTCCCAAATTTTACGGTGCGTTGTCATGGATAATGACGAGGTGCAGGTTCGTGAGTCTTTTGTTGACTTCATCGACACAAAGGACAAGCATGCTGCTGGAATCGCTGAGATGATTCTAGAGAATCTGCAGGGGTCAAGGCTATGATAATGCTGCGGTCATGAAAAGTCAAAACTACGGTGTCCAAAACGTATTCTAGAAGTCACTATTCAATCCCTGCTCATACCTTTATCTTAATTTAGCAGAAATTCGAGCTGCTGAAGCTGAAGTCAATTCGGTAACATTTTTTGGTACACTGGACCGTTCACATTCTTTTTTTCTCAACTTCAACACACCGCTGGGATATCCTCATCAAAATAACCGGAACTAGCCTTAAACGTTTAGTCGAGACCCGATGGAGCGCCAGAGGAGAAGCCGTCAAGATGGTTAGGGATACATTTTCTAAAATTTTAGAAACTCTGGAGACATTAACTAGCAGAGATGAAAATTCATCGACTAAATTTCAAGCAGGTGGATTATTCTTTGCTATTCAGTCTTTTAATTTTCTCACCTATCTTGGATTTTGGGCTCCTGTATTAACTGAAATTAATGATGCGCAATTCTACCTTCGAAAACAAGGATTGTCTATTCGAGACTGCTCACTCAAACTAAAAACATTAGAGACATTTTTAAGTAGTAATCGAGAGGACATCGCTGAAGCCAGCATTACCTTTGCCGAAAGCGTGTGTTCAGATCTGAGAATCTGTACAGAACCTCAAAAACGTATTGGCCATAAGAAAAAGATGCCTGGTGAAGAGCTACGAAGTGAAATTTATTCTACCTTGGACAGGATTGTTCAAGAAATAATCACCCGATTCGAGCAACTTTATGATGCGTCAAATAGATATGAATTTTAGCCGCCTTCCCAGATATTAAATCATGAGGTCGAAATCAA
Source organism: Biomphalaria glabrata (assembly GCF_947242115.1). Classification (NCBI taxonomy): domain Eukaryota; kingdom Metazoa; phylum Mollusca; class Gastropoda; family Planorbidae; genus Biomphalaria; species Biomphalaria glabrata. The sequence continues at coordinate 31,366,853 of NC_074723.1, forward strand.
TCTCGATTGTACTCCTAGCGACATTGATAAAAACGAATTTATGCTGGAGCGAAAGAGGCTTCAACGGTTTGTCACAGTTTCACCAGAAGCCTCCGCACTTCCAAAACAAGGACCTGTTGAGCTCTTGAATTTTATAAAAAAAAATATCAGCTAGATGATTCAGTCCCGAATATCGTCATCATGATTCGCATATTTTTGACTATTGCGGTAAGCGTCGCTACATGCGAGAGAAGATTTTTTCCAAACTTAAACTGATCAAGAAAGAATTACTTGCGATCAACGATGACAAATTTACGACTCACTAATTTAGCCATTTTGTCCTTTGAACAAGATCTGGTGGAAAAAATTGATTTCGATAAAATTATTGATACTTTTGCCAGCAAGAAAGCGTGTAAAATTCATCTGTAGTATGTTTATGTAAAAGTGAATTAACAATATTTGATTATTGAATACATATTATTTTAAACAAAAAAATTAGGTTTCGCAATGTTATTAATTAGTTAGTTGTTTGTTTGTTTTTTCGGGGGGGGGGGGGGCATCATGATGAGGTACCGCACCAGGCATCATATACTCTAGCTACGCCACTGCATACATACATTCATACATACATACATACATACATACATAGGCCTACATACAAACATACATACTCCTTACATTCTACTTTGAATATTTAATATGTATAAATAATGCAATACACTTTCTTAAAAATGGGATATTAGCTCGAATTAATGTTTTTTTCTCTTGGTGTGATCTTCAATAGATTCTAATTTTCTGTTTTCTCCCAATTGTTCATAATGTCATAAGGTCGTTCATTGCCATAAGGGAGTGCGAGTTTGATCCTGGTCCTATCCATCACCTACTTAGCACAGCAAGAAGCACAAGAAGTTTTGCGTGTCGAAACGCGTATGTTTAGCTAAGGCATACATTGTCAACGAAACGGCGCCGCGTCGGATTACCGAGAAAGTCAGGTTAAAATGTGTAGGATTATTAAAGGTTAACTGTATTTTTATCTATAAATTTTTTCTTATTATATAAAATCTTACAGAAACACAAACACATACACATAAGTCAATACTAGTCTGACCTGACCACAGTGAAAAACCCAAAAACCTGGCTGTCCAACTTTTTTTCACTACTTTCATTTGTGTACGTGTGAAGCGGGGGAGAAGATGATATTTTGGTGAAATCACCCAAATACCTCTAGACCAGTGATACCCAAAATATGGCCCGCGTGCCACATCCGGCCCTCGAAGAGTGGTTCCATCCGACCGCTAAAACGTCGTCACATTATGTAGAAAATAAAAAAAAAGTTGATTAAATATTTTTCCCTATGTTAAAAATCTTTTCTCTTATGGATTGGTACCATTACCCTTAACATTTGTGCGTTTATAAAATGGAAATCTGTAGAATCTAAAGCGAACGGATCTTTACTTTAGTTTTTCGAACATAATAATAAGCAGTTAAAATATTTGTTTTATAAAGAAACTAGTCGACCGGTGGCGTACCATACGCCGCTATTTTGCAGGGCCGGCCATAGGCCACTGCAACCTATCCGAGCGCATTGGGTCCCGCACTTTCATAGGGCCCGCACTTTCACAGGACCCGCGCTAATTAGGTGTATAAATTATCAAATTAAACCAAATCATAACTTAAAACAGATTTCCCGCACCCTCCTGTCGATTTACCAGGAGCTACTGGAAATCTCCCGAAATTACAAAATATACGAAAAAGTCCTTAAAATATACGAAATATATAGACAAAAATTGTCATTTTGGGGTGTCATATAATATGGAAAACGTCAATTCCACGCGTCAGTCGTCATTGTGTAATCTAGTTAAAGAAGCTTCTTGCGCCTCAAACTAATGAAGAATTACTTGAGGTCAACAATTCTCAAAGAAACATTTGGTAATTCTTGCTATTGAGCGCGATCTATGTAAGAAACAGAATTATTATGATAAACTGTATGACTTTGCTACACGCAAGGCTCGTAAAGTAATTCTGTATGTAGTAAAAAACGAATTAAATGCAAAGACGAATTTATTTTCTAACACAGACTCTTAAATTTCACTTATTATCCGCTTCCCTAACCAAACTTGGCCCCGCGAAATCCGTTTCGCATGTGGCCTCACAATGTTAATTCCGGCCCTGCTATTTACATATATATATATATATATATATATATATATATATATATAGAGAGAGAGAGAGAGAGAGAGAGAGAGAGAGAGAGACAGAGACAGAGACAGAGAAAGTAGAGAAATGAAGCCATTTTCCTAAGCGTACAAAATATGCTTCAAATTTCTCCATTATTAGTGTAAGTACTAGATCTACGGTTTTCTGAAGGTTCAGTTTTATTTTGTTTTTGTATCTTTGTATCTTTTCGGTCATGTAGCCCGCAACACGAGTGTCGGAAACTGAAAATATCCCGCAGGTCCATATTTATTGGGCATTACTGCTCTAGACCCTCGGCGTTTAGAAAATACGACTCGATTCGAGTCAAACCCGATCAAAAGTTTTAATCAACTCTGACATTTGAACTCTATCCCCGTTTCTAGACTGCTTCAGGCCCCACATAATGCTGGCAGGTATATTGTGGTCTTGACATATTTGAGTTTCTTCAAATCTGTATCACACTTCAGAGTGTTTGTTTTTGCCTCTTGATAAGCTTTCTTTGTTGGGCAACATTTGTAATTACTTAAGTCTATTGACAAATATGTCAGTATGTCTTTACCTTTATCAATGTCATCCTTCATGTCTATTACAGCAGTTGAAACATTTGATAAAACCGTCCATATAGAGGATATATTCATATTATGTAGATTGCTGAGTAATTCATCTTGAATACTTTTCATGCTATCTTGCTTCGATTTTAACTCTTCTCTAACGTTCTTTATATTTTGTTGATTCCTAAGTAATTCTCCCTGAATGTCTCTAATGCTGTCTTGCGTAGTATGTATATCTTTCTTATTGTTCACTATATTTTGTTGATTCCTAAGTAATTCATTTTTAATAACATTGATGCTTTCTTGTGTAGTTTGAATATCTTTCTTATTGTTCACTATATTTTGTTTATTGCTGAGTAATTCTTCTTTAATAACTTTGATGCTTTCTTGGTTAGTGATTACATCCCTTTTTACATTTTCAATACTTTGTAGATTTGTGTTTAAAATTATGAAATTGTTTGTAAGATTTTCATGAAAAGTTTGTAGCCTTTTCTTGTCTTCATCTACTTGTCTTTGTATATCGTACATGACTTTCACTATATCATCAAATTGTAGCCTTTCGACAGTAATCGTCAACATTTCATTCCAATGTTCATTTCTTCCTTGTGCATTATTGGCATGAACTCCACAGAAGTATTTCCCAGATTCTGAAAATTTTGGATTGGACCATGTGACTTGAAGATATGAGTTTTTAGATGCATCGACGTGGAGTTTGCCTTTGGCTGCATGAAGGTTAACATCTTGGTTGGTTGTGACAACAGGTTGATCTTTTGATATAGTTGCAATAATTCCATTCGCCTCTGGGAACAAAAATTAGATTATAACATTATGTATGTATGTATCTATGTATGTATGTATGTATGTATGTATGTATGTATGTATGTATGTATGTATGTATGTATGTATGTATGTATGTATGTATGTATGTATGTATGTATGTATGTATATATCTATCTATCTATCTATCTATCTATCTATCTATCTATCTATCTATCTATCTATCTATCTATCTATCTATCTATCTATATCTATCTATCTATCTATCTATCTATCTATCTATCTATCTATCTATCTATCTATCTATCTATCTATCTATCTATCTATCTGTCTCTCTATCTGTCTGTCTGTCTTTCTATCTATCTATCTATTAATATATATATATACATATATATATATATATATATATATATATATATATATTTATATATATATATATAATTATCTATCTTATCAATCAATCAATCAATCCATCTATCTATTTCATCTCATTTATATTTTCCATTCATAGTTTCCCCCTTTTCGTCTTTAAATAAACATCTAAGTACCCATTATAAATGGAACTTCTGAAACATTACCGTGAAGTATGTAAATCGATTGAACTGTAGAAGTTTCATTTCGATCATTTCTAAGAACCTGTATTATATATATATATATGGTAGTATATATATTAATGCAAATATAGCTATACGTACATATAAATATTTACTAAACATAAATGGCTTACTATCATACGTTTATATTCTTTTCACCAAACATAAGTATATATAGTTCTACCAAACACATAATTTTATATACATTGTCGTATTCGTCATAACAGGGCCATTTATTATTTTAAAACATCGGCGGAACATAAAAATTAATTAGTTTAAATACGCTTTCATAGTACAAGACCAAATGTGCTATAAAAAAGATATATATATATTTTTAAAACTGTATACAATCTATAAACCATATTATGTAGAGATCCATCAGTTTCTATGGCCAACAGTAGTTATCAAAGGTTTTATATGGCCAGAACAACGACCAACCACCTTTTCCCTCCTCAAACTGTTTCAGATACTCCTGATATTTAAGCGTGGCGACAAGCTTCAGATAGTTCCTACGTTGTTACATTCTACTATACCACTGAACCAAATTAATGTGGGTCGCGATTTGCAACTTTGAAAATTAGACAAACTCAAAAACTAATCGAAATCGACAGCACAAAATTTCTTAACAAAAGCTATAATTTAAAAAACTAGAACAGAAAATAGATTAATTAGATTGCAATCAGTTAACACACTTCTGTACCTGAATGGAGCATGTCAGTGTTAACGGATCAAAGAGTTCTTTGACAACTTTAGAATTTCCAACAAAATGAAGTTTAGAATCTAAAAAAAGAAATGAAATAATTACAATTAGTATCTTTATAAAATTCCAACTTACTGTGTAACAAATATTTAAAAAACCAAATCTGTATTGTGTTATTACTATCAGCGAGATTACAATTAAATGAGATGTAGGCTGCCTTAGGAGTCACTTTGATTCCTTACCATTTTAATGGTTTGTGTTCTTTCCCTTTTAGGTTAAATTCTGTGAGCCAATCAATAACAGTCAGGTATAGTAAATAATGAAACAAGACTTTAATGACATTTGATGTTCACATTTAACTTCACATTCACCTATTAGTCTGTTAAACCGTTAGGGCACCATGCAAGATCTGTCAACTGTCCTTCTCCATTCCTCTATATCTATTGCCTTTAATAGAATTTCATTTACTGACAGGCCTGTACATTCTTTGATATTGTCTTCCATCGCTTTCTCTGTCTTCCTCTTCATCTTCTTCCTGGTACTGTTCTCTGAAGGAATGTCTTTGCTAGCCCTGAGGACCTTGTAATGTGCCCATAGAGTTTGAGTTTACTTTTTTGACTGTGGATAGCAGGTCATCGTGGGGTCCAATTGCTGTAATAATCCTGTTTCTAATCTTTTCATTTTTGATATGGTCTTTGTAAGTGACACCTAGGAAATAACTATATCTTCATAACTATCAGTTAATTGATTATACATGAATATTAACAATATAATAATAATAACATTAATAAATCTTCCTATCCTGTGGTATCAAGTCGTTAGTCGAACTAACAATACAACAGTATCGGCAACACTTTCGACACAAGCTCATCTCTTCTTATTGTATCGGCCTAGGGTTGTAGTTGTTGATTGTTTGTAGTTCATAGTTTCTGATTTTTTTTTTCTGAAAATATTGAAAGCTGCCTATTCTTACTTGCCAAAGTGGACCACTTCGTAGGCGGATTTTCACACGAACTTTCTTTGTAATCTTGTTTCTTTCGTAAGTCGTTGATCAGCAGTGTTTCTAAAACTTTTTCCTTAATGGAATACTTCGCACATTCTAAGTATTTAGCGGACAAATTTGCTTATATTTTAGAGAGGTTAATTCCCTTGGCCTCCTAGTTAATTATTCCAGAAGTTTATGGGACACCTAGTCAGGCCTTAGAAAATTAGGGTTCAGTAGAACACAGTTTGGGAAACACTGATTTAGACTATAGAGTAACCCATCTCAACAAAAAGTATTAGACATCCCCTGCACACACCATCGCACTGATTATAGTCCCTTATATTTACTGGGACATATTTTAGATTTGTTAAATTTTTAATTAAGTAAAGATCTAAATCTAATCGTTCTAAATTGTTTTATTTATATTTCCAATTGTCGTAAAATTACTCGAAACTCGCGCTTTCAGATTTTTTAGTTTTTTTAGAAAAACAGATTTGATAATAACACTGTTTAAAGGATTATCCCTTTTATACACTATGACAATAATCTAGATCAAGAGAAGTATTACATATAAGAGTGTGAAGCGTGGTCTTGAGGCTAAGTACACTTGAACTTGGCTTGGCTTGGCCACCTATGAAGGGGGCTCGAGGTTAGACACCCGACTTGATTAGAGTTGTGTTTATTGAGCGCATAAAGGCAGCACTGAAAACCTTCTCCCACATACCCTCTTCGCCCACTGGCCCACATCTGAGATTGGACTAAAGCGCTCTGAGCATGCTATAAGCATGAAAGTAGCGCTATACAAAAGCTATAATTATCATAAGATCTACATCTAGATCTGTGTAGAAAATAACACATTTTATATTTAAAAGTGTTAATAAGTACCAAGGACAAAAGCGGATGGAAATACAATTTTATACTTGAGATATTTAGATGTTGGCATTTAAAAACATATTAGATCAAAATTGAGAATAAAAAAGTATTTTTGGTAATGCTAAAGGCTACGATTTTGATTGTGAAAATGGCTTAGTTTTTCTACGTACCCGGAAGGTAATAACAACTTAAATTTTCATATTTCATCGTCCAACGCAAGTGGAAGATCTACTCATTATTCGTTTGTGATTGAATAATAAAACCCAAAAATTTGATATCGTAGAATTGATATAAAGTTTTTTAACATCAAAATTATGTAAATTACTACACAGAATGTCATAACTACAAAGACAATTTTGCGATCTAATTTGGACAAAATACCAATTCAAATTAACCGTGTCTTTGTAGACAAGATAGACTTAGTATCAGGGTTGCTCCAGATGGCACTTTTTGATATTCGGCCGAAACTGGCTATGTCTGTATAGTGAAAATGGCTGAATATTCGGCCGGAGCCTGAGCTACTATACGTCGCACCCTACTGAGTACTGGTTTGAAATAGGGAAAAAAAACTTACGTATCTTGTTAAGACCATTAAGTTCTTCTTTTTTACAAGAGAATTGATCTCTGTCTTTGTCTTCCCTCAAACGTCGTATCTCTTCGAGCAATACTGTCAGATTTGTTTCATATTTTATTTCCTTCTTAGACACCCGAGTAATATTCTTCCACAATGAACTATCTCCACTGACATTACATCTGTACACTTTGGCATCAGACTGAGTTGGGTTACGGAGAGCTAAAGTGACATACAGATTTCCAAAACTGATTTGCGCATGTCTGAATTGAACCAGTTGCTGGAGACTCAATGTGTGCGTGTCCAGTAAGAGCAAAACATCAAATTCTTTCTTGGTCTCGTTATAACGTGACAGAGATAAAGAGTTGATGGTATCAAGTCCTGGGACGTGGCTGTCTGTTATAGAACAGTTGACCACAAGTTGTGGAGTCAGCTCTAGCGATATGACTTCTGGCTGGGCATCAATGACAAGTTCTAAAAACAAAACAGAGTCATTACAGACAAGTAAGTTAAAATTAGTACACATGCTAAGCGTGCGTGATAATAAAATATACTAAACTGAATGAAATGCTAACAGTAAATTTTAAAAAATAAAATCATTATTTACTGTAATTGTATGAATTAGTTTGAGTCATTCATAAAATTTAATTCGTAATAGATCTAGGATAACAAAAATAAATCTGTACGATTAGAAATATCTTTGAAAGCTAAGCGTAAGCATTGTGTAGATCTCAGTTTTAAATTTATAATTTAAATTTGTATCTCCGGCATTACAATATTATTTGAGTGTTCAGTATTTCTTTAAATTGAAATAAATATACAAATATCGTGTATCAGAAACGCTTTGTCTGATCCAACCAATCTCCTCGTAACATCAAACCAAAACATCGTTGTCGTCCGCCACTTCAACATCACAATGATAAACATCACAATGATAAACATCACAATGATAAACATCACAATGA